>NC_137470.1:58268441-58868441 GCF_964235325.1 Thermobia domestica | reverse complement strand
GTTATAATAGCTAACAAATGGTTATCACAATGATAGAAAGCCCTAAGAAACTACAATATCTATGATTGATACGCTATGGAATATCCTTTGGCATGCAGAACAGCTTTGATTTATGTTGATACTGAAGTAGGTAAGTCATAAATTGTTACCAGAAGTAAGCTGTACTTTTTCCCTGCATTAAGTACTTAGTTACGTCACCAAGAATGAAGGAGGATATCTGATATCTGAAGTCAAAGTTTCAAAGCTAACTTCAGGTGTTCTGTGCTAGGAGATGAGTTAAAGTTCATCCAGATTTGTGAGTATATGTGTATGCGCAGAGGCGCGACTCTGTCTTCAACATTGGGGGGGGGGAGGAAACTGGTAAGACCGTTCCCATAATCTTTTTTAAGTGATGTTCAAACTATTTATGAAATTGGAAAACAATGTTGTAGAGGATCATGGGAGCAGAGTTGGGAGGCGGGGAAATTTGAGCCTTATTCTGAGGGGACATCTTTTTCATCTCACTTTCGTTTGTGGCAACTGGACACAAATTATCAGATTTCTAACCCCCCCCCAAAAAAAAACATTTCAAATCGGATTTTTGGGAAGGTAGTCCCCCAGTTCCAAGGTTTCAGTGGCATGTCCCCCTCATCCCTCCCGGGATTTGCGCCAGTGTGAATGTGTAATCAGGGTAAATGTGTGTATTTACTAAACAGTTGTATTGCCTTTCATCTTATTGTGCGCTTCTTCTTGTTTGAAGCGCCACAAACGCGACGCAAAACATTGCCACTATCTTGTATCCTCGTCGCCAAAAGTGCCTTTACATCGCCGTGACTGGTATGTGACCGCGCAGTACTCTAAGGAAAGGATGGTTGCATAAGAAATTGTGATTAATTTTGAAGAGTTTTTTATTTTGACTAGGGAAATAACGTAGGTATAGGGAGTAAAGGCATAGATTAGAAGCATCAGCGCACTGTCCTCTCTGAAAAAATTCGTATTTTCAGTTTTTCAATTTACTGTCTTATATGTTAAGTTAATAACTGTTAACAACTGCTGCTAGCGCTTTTCACTCTTCAGGACTTTAATACATGTTCGCAGGGCACTTTTCTAAGTCCTATATGTGTGCATGAATTATTTCATTCCTCTCACTGTAATTATTTGAGAATGGAAACTGATTACGCTGAACGTGAACATGTTTCGCTGTCGTAAAGCAAGGACCGTAATAAATGTAGATAAGGTTCTTATTATTATACAAAACACAGAAGTAATTATTCCGTATATAAAACAATATAATATAGTAACTAAGAAACATCATAATCACTTACGCCCGCATGATTTTTTCCAACGGTGGGAGGGCAAAATACCGATAGAGAGTTTTTCATTTTATTGGTTTATATATGTTAAGTTAAAATCCATAACATTAATATTGTTAGCGTATATCGTCTTTCGCCGCTGTGGCCCATTAGTCAGAACATTCATCTCCAGACATGATGTCAAGAGAATAGAAAGAAAGAGATATGAACAGTGGCGTAATTAATTTTACTGCGCCCTGGATCGATCGATTATTGATTTACTCATACTCCACCAGTCCCCCTTCTCCCAGGTATTTCAGTTGCTGCCTTATATATAGGGTTCCATGTCAGAAGGGCAGACAAAAGGGCAAACACAGAAAGGCCCGAGTCAACACGGCACGCGACCCCGCTACAAAAGGGCCAGACCAAAAAGGCCCCGCGTCAAAAGTGCCCGGGTGAAAAGGTCTCTGCAACAAAATGGCCTGAGTCAAAAGGGCCCGAATCAAAACGCACCTAATAAAAAGAGCCCTGGCCAAAAGGATCACACAAAAAAGAACCTGAGTCAAAAAGCTGTGCGTCAAGAGGGCCCGTGTCAAAAAGGGGCCCGCTACAAAAGGGCCCAAATCAGCTATGCATCAAAAGGATCCGAGTTAAAAGGTCTCCGCAAAAAAGGGCCCGAGTCAAAACGGGTCGAATCAAAACGACACATATCAAAAGGGCCGGGTCAAAAGGGTCCCAAGACAAAAGAGTCCTAGTAAAAAGGGAACTACCTCAAACAAGCACGGGTCAAAGGAGGCCACGCTACAAAAGGGCCCCAGTCAAAACTGCCCCACGTCAAAAGGTCAAGGGACAAAAGACCTCGGCAACGAAAAGGCCTGAGTCAAAAGGGCCCGAATCAAACCGCCCTTCATAAAAAGAGGTCGGGTTAAAATGGTCCCACGACAAAAGGTCCCGAGTCAAAAGGCCCTGCGTCAAACAGGCCCGTGTCAAAAAGTGGCCCCGCTACAAAATGTCCGAGTCAAAACAACTCCACGTCGAAAGGGCCCAGGTAAAAGGTCTCTGCGAAAAAAAGGGCCCGAGTCATAAGGGCACTGCGTCAAAAGAGCCTGGGTTTAGTGGGTTCTGCGACAAAATGGCCCGAGTGAACAGGGAACTACGTCAAACGGGCCCTGGTCAAAGGGGCACCGCTACAAAAGGGCACGGGTTAAAAGGGCCAGGCGTCAGCTGGGCCTGAGTCGAAAGGGCCTCGCGTCAAAATGGCACAAGTCAGGAAGGTCCCGCGTCAAAAGGGCCCGGTAAATACGGTTTCACGGGTAAAAAACTTTAATCAAAGCAAGATTGGAGATCAAGCATGCACAAGGGTTTTGTCTCCTGTTAGTAAATTGAAGTGTTTGTGCGAAAGAAGGAAATATATATGCGGTTATTAGTAACAAATAGGAAATTTGAATGGTGATATTAGTTTTGTTTGCTTGTTGATTGGTTTACAACAATCGCTTTCGCTTAAGTCGTTCTCCATGAATATTTGCTTGCACTCCCGTCATAGGCGGACTGGTTGTATTAGGGCCTAGGCCGCGGTTACCTTGGAAGGCCCTCAGACTATAACACCAATTTCTAAAATATCGTACAATCAGTGGCGCAACCAGCTATGAGCTCGGGGGCTCATGCCTCCTGGAATCAAACCTGGTCTATCTTATACAGCCGCGCTGCAGACAAATTTCGGTGAAATTTCAAAATAAATCAATGCATAAATGAATATTGAATTAAGTCAAAGCACTGTCGAAAGAGAAATACACAAAAATAACCCTACGTTAATTTCTTAGAATAATAAATGTTAGTAAAGAGTGCGTCATTTTATGCAAAAACCAAGATGTACAAAATAATAATTATAGTGCAAATTTTAAAACTTCTAACCGTTAATAATAGGAAATTTGTGAATTGGAATTTTCATTTTTAGGTTTTTTAGCAAGTTAATAATAAGGATAACTAAATTGCTTGTAATGAGGAGAATTCAAAATTTCAATTTTGTCCATATCAAATGGTGCAGCACGTCGCTTTCGGACTACTGTTTTGGATATTCTTGTCCCCTCCTGAAATAAATTCCTGGTTGCGCCAGTGCGTACAATGAACATATGCGATGATCCATCGCGTTAAGTAGTGGTAAATTCGTTGTTACATGATAGTTTTTGCAAGCTATGATTTTTTATTGGTCATTGGAAATTTGATGTCATAGCAAGCACAGGATTTCCAGAAACAAACTTTCAAGAGAATATTTTATAATTATTATTGTATTGCCACACGGGGTGTCTAAAAAGTCCCCTGACTTAGGATAACTGTTATTATCAGAGTTACAACCAAATGTAAGAGGAGGTACCGTCTTCAAATAAAGTTTTTAATAGACAGTAACTTCATTCATTTATGTTCTGGGTCCAGGTAAATGATAACGTTGCATTTTCATGTAACATTATGTGCATATAGAGCGTACAGCCCAAACGGCTTGTCCGATTTGAAAAATTCTTGCACTTTTGATTGAAAACCTTATATTTGGAGACGGTTTCCCCTCCTACATTTTGTTGTAACTCTGATAATAAGAGAGTTACCGTACGTCATGGGAATTTTGAGACATTCTGTATAGTAACTGAAACACCAAACAAATAATAGCTAATAGCTTTTTACTATGGAAAGAACAGAACAGCTTACTGAAAATTGTAACAAACAACTAATAATAACTTTTGACTCTGGAATGAACACGACGTTTTACTGGAAATGAAAAACACTGCTGAACAACTAAACAACTAATAATTTTACAACGTTAAGATTCTTTTCAGTTCAGATTATGAGTGGAAGAGTTCCTGAATAACTTCGTTCACAGACACTAAATTTAACATATCTATTTCCATTTTCATTAGTAAAAGTGTGTCCAAAATGTATTAACACAAATTAGCTCTGAAATTTGTTTACTCTCTAACTTTAACTTTGAGAATCACCTTTCACATGTCACTTGTGTGCTTGGTAGATACACCGAATGTTTGTATGCAATGTGTAAATTATTAAAACAACTAGACTGACAGAAATTGGTACAAAATTTTCTCTGCATAAGACAAAAATTTTTTACACAATGTGTTTCTAGCATCATTATCACTCTTGCCGTGAATCCCGTCCAAAATGTTCCATCTCCCATAGCATGCTCAGATGCATAATCATCATCATCTTCTTCTATGGATTCAGGGGCACCATTCTGTTCATGACCATCAAAAACCAGAACGTTTTGTGACAGAATACACGACAAAGAACTGCTGGAGCTCTTTGTATATTTCCTACTATTTTATATTTAGTTTTTTTCGCAAGAAGTCTGAAAGCTCCTGCAGACACACCATTCTTTTCGATTTCCGAAAAGTGCTTGGGATCCAGCATTTGGAGTTCATTTGCCTGCTGAAATCTATCACTGACTCATGTAACAGCTGTATTCAGAATTTTCGTTGAAGTTTTTTATTCTGAATAAATCATTTTCACTTATATTTAAGTTCTTTTCCAGTTCAACTGCCGCAAGCTCTCCTGACATTTTCTTCTTCTTTAAGATTCTTCTGGGCCGAAAGTCTTTTTCCATTGCTATCTCTACACCAGATTGCACAAACTGTTGTTTTTTTCACACAAAATATTCTTGTATTTTCGTAAAGCTTAAACAGACATCTTTTGCCTCTATTTTCTTCTGAAGCTGCTGCAGCAAATTGTCTACAAGTCTCCAGGTTGTACGATAGTCCAATCCGTGAGACTGCAGGTATTTTGAAACATGCTTCGTTTCTGTAAACAAGTCCTGAAACACAGAGCACATCATTACAGTGTTAAGTTCTGTCAATTTATTCAGTAAAGTTTAGCTTGAAATGTTGATTTCGCATTAAAACTCCTGTCCTGTACATCAGCATTGAGGAACAATAAAAATGAAAGAAATCTTGATGATGATAGACAGTCGTCTCGTCTTGGCTTCATGTTTCGTAGCGAAACTCGTTACTGTCGACTACCGCATTCAGTGCCTTGTTTTTGCTCCACAATCGTGTTGCACCAACTTGTTGAACTTTTCGTAGTTTGTCATGTCCCTCGTGGCTTGCATCAATCATTTTCTTCCAAACATTCTTTCTTTAGTAGTATTCAGACAGAACACGGCACTGGTTTCAACCACACCAAATAAATTTGCAGCTTCAGGGATCTACTCAGTCAAATTTGTCACAACCAAATTAAGAGCATGAGCCATTCATTGGGTGTAAATGATTTCAGGATTATCCTTCTCCAGTAATGCTTTAAGTCCTTTATAGCATCCACTCAAATTAGCTGCTCCATCAAAATCAGACATCAAAAAAGTGTTGGCACAAAGTACTCTTTTGTTTCCATTTTAAGTTACTTGTCTTATAGTGTCACTCTTTACGACAACTGCTAACAGCCGCTCAATTAGTTGACCGCTTATAACGCAGAGAATTACTATAGTAAGCTGATTCAGCACTGAAACATCTTAAATAGAATCAACCATTATGCTGAAAATGCCCGCTTTCTTGCCGTCTTCCACTGTTTTCTCCTGCAATTTTGCAAACGTTTTTGATAGAAAATATTTTTTTTTTAAAAAATACGCTGTTTTTTTTCATTTTTCAGTTATCAAATATAAATCTACAAGATGTATTAACATCCATAAAGGATCAATCAGCCTGTGGTTAAATATGGACCCAGCTACGAACCAGACCTCAGTCTTCAACGATGAAAGGTCCCCAACTACCCAACATAATTTAAAAAGTTCCAGGTCCCAACAGGTCAACATGATGAAGAAAGTGCCTAGGAGCCCAACTGCTCAATGAAATGAAAGAAGGTCCCCAACTGACCAATATAATGAATAAAGGACTCAGGGCCACAACTGCTCAATGTAATGAAAGAAGGCTCGAACTGTCCAATATATTGAAAGAAGGGTCCAAGGCCCCAGGTACAAACTAAATCACAGTTCCTGATAATTAAAGACCATAGTGAAAGATGGACCTAGCCACAAATCCAGTAACAAAAGGACCTTATTGAAAAAGATAACTTACTGATTGATGAAAGGATGGAAGAGGAGTGTGTGTTGGCAGCATAATAACAGTGATCTACCGATTTTTTAGCTTTCTTCTGTTTTAGCTTTTCTCTCTTTCTCTTTGTTTCTTTATTGTTTCATATTTTTTTCTGAGAGGGCCTAGGCCGCGATTGTGGCCTAACGGCTCCGGCCAGTCTGCCCCTGACTCCCGTCTTTCTGAGTTTGTATTCTCGTGACATAGCCCAATCAAACTTTATCTATTGCTGATTTTCCCCTTACTTGTAAAATTCCATTTCTACCCCTGGATTAAAGTATAGTATGAAAAATATTCTGTGGAAAAGATTAGTTTAATTTTACTGTGAGAATACATATGTGGATCTGTGTACAGGGTTAGTGAAAAGTATTGGAACAGAACAATAATAACGACATGCGCGGACGGAAGAAAAATAAATGTTACAAATGGTATTATTGCAAAACCTGCATTGATTTGGTGTGTGGTCAACATGGAAGGCATCTTGAATTCCGCCATATTGCATATCACACAATATTGTTTTAAATGTAAAAGGTTATGATTTTACACTTCAACTTAGGCTTGAATATGCCCACAAATGAGAATGTGAACTAATTTATTACACATCATTTGTTTGAGACAGAGTGTGCTATGTTTGACATATGTATCTAATAGAAAAAAATGTATCATGATAGGGCAGTAACAAAGAGATGCATAGACGGAGGAAAAGCAAATGTTACAATTTGGTATTAGTGTAGAAACTGCATTAAATGATTTAGTATGCATCATAGTAGCCATCTTGATTTCCGCATATTGTATACCACACAATATTTTTAAATAAAAAGAGTATGTGTTGAGTTTTGATTTTGAGTTTAACGCAGTGGCAAGGCCTATGGGGAGATAGGGTAGACAGCGTCTATCCTTTAGTATGTTATATGTATTAACCATTAAGCCTAAATTACTAACTTAAAATTTTGCAGTTTAGATTCTGAACTTAAAATTTCCTATAATTTATTCTGAGCTCTTTTTTTAATGCTTCCGTATGAAAGACAGAAAGCAATGGGTCTCGCGAAACCTTGAACATTATTCCTATAGAAGCGTAGGAGAAACAAACAGCCACGTGAGAAATTAAAGTCCAAAGACTCGTGCTATGTAGTACAGTGAAATCTCTCTAAAGCGGACAACTATGGGGAATCACAAATTGTCCGCTATATAGAGGTGTCCGCCTTAGAGAGGTTTTAATATTTATGACGTAAATTAGTAAACAAGGTAATACGCAATTAGAAAACAAATATTTTTGCATGAATCATGTATTTACTAATATTACAAAAATGCCTGAATTATCCACCGCCACCTAATACTCTATGTTCGAGGCACAACATGGAAATAAGATGATATAGTTCTCTGCTCTTTACACTTGCTACTACTTACTACATTTTAGGTATGCTGTTTTAATTTGTGAGTTAATTGCAGTCCAGTAGTGTCTTATTTCAGACAATATGTGTACCCGCCGGCCAAAAACTTGTATTCTGCTTGCTTACAGATTCTAGCGGAACAGTACCATAACGCGTCATCCCAAATTGTGGGTAACTGTCAAACACTTTTCTGCCTAAAACAGTTTGGGTGGGAGTGGATGCAAGCAAAAGACATGAGAGTGTTGTTAAACAGAGACTGTCTGGGTTGCTGAGCAGCTAGTTGAGGAGGCAAAATGTCACAATGCTTCCTTGATGACACATGTATGAATTACTAAAAATGTATTTTTACTGCACTTCCAACTTGTTTCTAGAGAAAGTGTCCGCAATACGGAGATAAATAATACCTATAAAAGACAGGAAATACTGTCCGTGTCCGTACTAGAGAGTGTCCGCTTTAGAGAGGTTTATCAATATGTTTTTTTCCTATTACAGTGTTTGGGGATTACAAAATATGCCCGTTACGAGAGGGGTCCGTTGGTAGAGGTTTCACTGTAGTACTTGCGAAAAGACAGTTGCTGTTCTGACTACGTTAACAGGGCTACCTATCTTCATTTTAAGCTGGATTTGTAAGTGACAGAAACAGACTGCTATTTCTTCTTATTTGTTTTCATTTTAAACCATCTTTCGAGCTCCCTCTATAAAATGTTAAATTGTTATAACGTAGCCTTGAAGAACATTAGTATATATATATATATATATATATATATATATATATATATATATATATATATATATATATATATATATATATTGTCCCTATATGTCTCCAACATCAGAATGAAAAAAAAGAAGACTCCCTAACGAAAAGTTTAGATGTATTGGCAATTCTATCACTTTTATGTTTTCGAGAGTGACGAGTACTTTTACATGTCCCGGTAAATTCCCCCCTCCACCCCCGGTTCGAATTTTGAAAAAGACAAACCTTTTTGTCTTGGTCTGGGGCCTGGTTCAAGGTACCGTGACTAAATTTTGGTAACTCGGTCCACTCGTCTGGTCCGCTGGCGCACACAGACACAAAGATAGATAGATAGACATACAAACAAACTCTACTTTATTTAATTAGATTCTTCGGTCAATAATTGTGCAGATGAAAGATTTGAAAAATACAAAAAACTGGTCATTGTAGAACTAATAAATTGTAGGTATGTATCAACAAATTATTCCATCCGGCAAACTGAATGACTTGATATCCACCTTTCCTAATACTTTTTGTTCAGATCAGCTTAAGAATGAACTTATCAACATATGTTCCGATAGAACAAACACATTTCTCTTCCCGAATACCTGTAATATATTCTCAGTTATGAACCTCAAAGCATATATCAGGAAACAACGAAGCTGCTAAATATGGTATTGAGCATTCCGTCAACTCAAGTTTTTTGTAAACATTCAATGAATGTCCTGAAAAGAGTGTAACTTACTTAGCGAACAGCATGACAAACTTTCTGAATTATGGACACTTACAATAAAGAACTTGGTATGGAAGCTTTGTAGGATATTTGAATTCAAAGAAAGAGCTATTAATATTTTCGCCGAAATGAAGAATAAGGTATGGAGCTCATTTACAAGATTGTAAGGTATTAATTAGATAAGGTATTTGGTATTAGGTATTAAGTTAGGTGTTGTAAGGTGTTTGTTTTTTTTACTTCTATCGTTTTTTCTTTGTTTACTTTACAGTTCATTTCTAATGTATTTAGAAATGACTATCCCTAAGAAGGGTATGGGGAAGTAATGCCCCCATTTCTTGCAAATGAGGTACCATTCAGAAATCTATGCTTCGAAAAAAAAAATACTATTCACCAAATTTCACTAATTATAAAAGTTTATACTTAAAGGAAGATATTAAACATATCCCTTACAAATACTATATATAGGGTGGGCCATTTTAATCAATCCACAGAAATATCTGAAAAATGATAAAACATAGAAGAAATTTTTGAAGTACACGTTATATATTGCTAAGGGGGAAACCAATTCCGCCAAAAGTACCCCTCCCCGCCCCCCGTAAATGGGGATAACGGGAGGTAACTTTAAAAATATCAAATGGGAACATGGGTCGAGTAATACCTCGTTCGAAAGGTCTTGGAAAACTAAGCAACGCTGTACCAAAAGATGTTTCATATTTGGCACCAGTTTCAAAATGGCCGCCATGATATGATTCGAAAACTCCAGTAACCGTAGTATGAAAACCATGGAAGGTAAATGAATGGAACAAAATTGAAATACGTAGATATCATAGGGCATATCGCATGGTGTGGTCCCTGTGATCCCAGCGGCCTCCCTGAAGGGAAGTTGCTGGAACATACAAACGTGTGAATTTGCTAATCTCCGTCGCCACAGAAATTTTTATGCAATGCGTGCTGGTTATTCGGAAAGCATTTCGGGGGTATACGTACGCACCGTTTCATCCCTGAAGCTCACAATACAGTATGACATGAGTGCTAATAGTTAATCAAAATGTAAATGTGGCCATCCGTATTAACTCAGTGCACCAATTCTCTATCCATGAAGTCTGCCTTCCAAACAGCATTGGGTAGGTCAAGCGTACGCCCGAACCGTTGTCCGGTCGGACATTGAAATTTTGAAGTTAGCCCCCAAGACCCCTTCATGGAGGCCGCTTTGATCACAGGGACCACACCATTCGATATGCCCTATGATATTAACGTATTTCAATCTCGTTCCATTTATCTACCTTCCATGATTTTCATACTACGGGTAGTGGAGTTTCCGAACTGAATCATGGCGGCCATTCTGAAACTGGTGCACAATATGAAACATCTTTTGGTACAGCATTACTTAGTTTTCCAAGACCTTTCGAACGAGGTGTTACTCGACCCATGTTCCCATTTGACATTTCAAAGTTACCCCCCGTTACCCCCATTTACGGGGGCGGGGAGGGGTACTTTTGGCGGAATTGGTTTTCCCCCTTAGCAATATATAACGTGTACTTCAAAAATTTCTTCTATGTTTTATCATTTTTCAGATATTTCTGTGGATGATTAAAATGGCCCACCCTGTATATATATATATATATATATATATATATATATATATATATATATATATACAGTGAAACCTGTCTATGCTGGCCAACATTGGTTCCATTGAATAGTGGCCAACTTACAGAAAATAAGCATGATTCGTGTATTTTTAGAATGGGATTTCTAGTATTACTTGGTTGTTAATAAGCAATGGCACGACAGCTACTTTAAAATAATGTATATAGATTAATCATTTAACTAGTTTTTGCTAATGAGCTACAAGTGTTTCCCTCGGAGCAAAAGATGTTTTGAGAAATGTTAAGGGAATTCACATTTCAAAACCTCAACTACCTTTTGACAAGAAGTGATGTGCGAATAGTTGAGAATTGAGATGGTTAACTTTAGCCTTGAGAATTTTCCGGAATTACCAAAGCTCCCCACTGATGAACGGAGCTGATAGGCTATAGCTAATGATTTTACCAAAACAGATAGGGTAAACAAATACATGCAATTATTTTCGGAATTCCTGTACGTGTTTTTTCTTATTCATGTCTTCCTTCCCCAACCCTTTATCAGGGTAGTGTTCTGGCCTTTGACCTCCAAGAACAAACCTTGGGAATCTATGCTTCTTTGTCTCCACTTACAAATACAGAACTCTGCCTCGCGTATGGGAATACGAAAGAGTTAAGAAAAACAAGAAAATGGTACTTTGCGTGGCCAAGATATGCAGGTAAATTTATCATTATCATCATAGGGTAAACTGTTTCAATGTGACCAACTTCCAAGATAGACAGGTGGCCAACTTAGAGAGGTGGCCAAGTTGACAGGTTTTACTATATATATATATATATATATATATATATATATATATATATATATATATATATGTATATAAACATACGTTGTGGCCCATTTTAATCTTTCCACGGAAATATCTCAAGAATAGTTGAACATAAATGAACTGAACAAAAACTCAAATAAGAAATAACATGGGGCAAATCGAATGATGATATCGGGGTGCCCCCAGGGCCGCTCTTCAAGTGGACCCGAGGCCAACTTAAAAATTTTAAATGGAAACATGGGGCGAGTGACACTTCATTCGATAGATCTTTAAAAACTAAAAAGTGATGTGGCATACGGTTTTTCATATAGGTCACCGTATTCAAAATGGCCGCCAAAATATGTTACCTATATCAGATTAACGTCCAGTAGCACTAATATGAAAACGGTTGAACATAAATGAACCAAACCAAAATTCAAATAGGAAAGTCATGGGGTAAATCGAATAATGTTGCCGCGGTGCGCCCAGGGCCGCCTTCCATGGGGGCCCAGGCCCAACTTAGAATTTTTAAACCAAAATATGGGTCATGTGATACATCGTTCGATAGATCTTACACTAAACAGCGTTGTGGCAAAAGATTGTTCATATGGGTCACCGTTTTCAAAATGGCCGCCAAGACATCTTGCCTATATCAGATAAAACGTCCAGTATCACTAATATGAAAACGGTTGAAAATAATAGCGGATGAACAGAATAGAACTCCTATAAGAAATCACAGAGGGTACTATTCATTTCACGCCTCAAGAATGATCCAATGGAGAAAAAGATTATTAAAGTATAAGTGATAATGCTAAAGAGGAAATTAATTCTTAGAAAATTATCTTTCCGATCTCCTTCCGTAAAGGGTGAAGCGGAAATGAATGGTAAAATTTCAAATAAGAACCCCCACATTTACTTGCAATAGGTATGGTTTGTCTGAAACACTTCGTTGAGTTGAGTTGATTTTGGGTTTAACGTCTCGTTCAGCAGCGAGGGTAAATGAGACGTGGACCTACTGATTAACGTGCTCCCGCCGGGAATCGAACCCGGGTCTCCCACGCCAAAGGCGCGTGCGCTAACCGCTTAGCCATGGAGGAGCTTCTGAAACACTTGGGGTGTACAAGTGACTGGTACTATAATGAACCAATATTCTGTAGACGACTTTTGAGAAAACCAACGTTTCTACACATTGTTCTAAAATTGCATTGTTCGACAAATTGGGTTCGAATTTAAGTTGATTCATTTTGCACAAATTATTTCCTGCAATCAAAATGGAAGGTACCGTTTAACAAGAATTTTACCTAAATTTTCCATTACAGACATATATCTCATAAAAAACATGTATCAGATAATTTTGTTGTGTAGATACAATTTGCAAAAACTAAGGTTCTCGTTTGGAATTTCACCGTTCCTTCCCGTCCCCTTCACCCACTTATCGTTGGACCGTTTTCTAGGAATTAGATTTCCTGCTTTGCTTTATGGCACCTTTACTCTAATCATCTTCTCCTCCGTTGCAACATTTTCGAGCCATGGAATGATAAATATCCTCTGTGATTTCCTGTAGGAGTTCTATTCTGTTCATCCGTTATTATCTTCAACAGTTTTCATATTAGTGGTACTGGCCGTTTTATCTGATACAGGCAAGATGTCTTGGCTTCCATTTTGAAAACTGTGGCCCATATGAACAATCTTTTGTTACAACGCTGTTTAGTGTATGAATACCTATCGAACGAGGTATCAAGTGACCCATATTTTCATATAAAATTTCTAAGTTGGGCGTGGACCCCCATGGAAGGCGGCCCTGGGGTCACCGCGACAACATTATTCGATTTGCCCCATGACTTTCCTATTTGCGTTTTTGTTTGGTTCATTTATGTTTAACCGTTTCCATATTAGTGCTACTGGACGTTTATGTGATGAAGGTAACATAAATGGCGGCCATTTCAAACACGGTGACCGATATGAAAAATCTTTTGCCACATCGCTTTTTAGTTTTTAAAGATCTATCGAAAGAAGTCTCACTCGCCCCATGTTTCCATTTAATATTTTTAATTTAGCCCCGGGCCCCCTTGAAGAGCGGCCCTGGGGGCATCGCGACATCGCCGTTCGATTTGCCCCATGGTATTTCCTATTTGAGTTTTTGCTCAGTTTATTTATGCTCAAACGTCTTCAAGATATTTCCGTGGAAAGATTAAAATGGGCCACCCTGTATATATAATGTGTGTGTCTACTCCGCCACTGGTTTAACGTTCCGTTCAGCAGTGAGGCTGTATGAATAAAGGCATGTGGGTCACAAATTGATGCTAGAATCTTCCTACAAACTACGTTCATCGTCCGTTTCAAAAGCATCGTAGTCTACATTATTTATTATTTCCGTAATTTCTCGGGGTGAAAATACGCCACTATCATAAGAACCACGACTTGTCGCGGTGGTATTAATAGCCAAAAGCTCAACTAAAAAGAAGAAGGAATAGTGAGCAAACTACAAGAAGGATGTGAAACAACCATACACACTTCCATTGGCTAATAGAAAAGTTGAAAACAAAAATAGCTACACGTTTTTGCCTTTTGAGTACTTATATATTTTTGGGATGTCATGTCATTTAAATCGACGCAATACGCATGAAGGTGAAAAATATTCGTGAAAAGTAAACAGAAGGGACTAGTTGTTGCTGCTGTTGTATTCTAACAGTCAACTCAATGTTCAACTAACGGAACTGACCTTGAAAGGTACTGACTAAACGCCTTGTAACAAGAGGGCAACTAACTACCCATGGGTCTCTTGCAGCTATACAGCAAGCTGTGTGCGTTGTGAGTCACTCCTTCTCTAAGCCTGGTTGTGATTGCAAAAATATTGTTTGCTTTTCTTGCCTTGGGGCAAGGATTAAGAAGACACCTTTGCACACCTTGGGACAGCGGGACGAAGTAACATAAAATGATCGAAAGACAATCGATGTTAATATAGAGTTAATAGTTTCGAGCAGTGGCGTATCCTGGTTTGAAAGCATGGGCTACCACTGACCTTGTATATTTTTATTATTATTAATGACAATAATAGAAAAAATAATAATAATAATTAAATTTGCATAACACTGAACAAAAAGTGGTTGTTTTTTTCTTTTTTTAAACGTTTGTTTTGAGACCATTAATGTTTTCCATCGTAAATGAAATTCCAACATACATTTGCGCAGTTCTCGTGGATTACATTCGTAAAATGTAAATTTTTAAAATTGTAACTTCCATCAAAAGTCGCCTCTGTTACTGACGTTGGTTGTCATTCCTTAACAGTCTTCGCAAAAATTCTGAGTATAGTAACGTAATGCAGAAATGCAGACAGTCATTATAATTGTTATGTTTATTATCGCTACCTAAATCCCAAATTTTTGCGTTAACAAACTATTCTCGGGCCCTAGTGTTGCGGAGTTCTTTTGACCGGGGCCCTTTCGATGAGGAGCGTTCTGATTCGGGCCTTTTGACTCGGGCTTTTTTGTTGTGGAGGCATTTTGACTCGGGCCCTCTTGAGGAGGGGCCGTTTAAGTTGGGCCCTTTTATAGCGGGACCATTTTTGACAAAGGCCCGTTTGACGCAGGTCCTTTTGACCTGGGTCATTTTGTCGTGGGACCCGTTTGACCGGGCTCTATTTATGAGGGGCGTCTTGATTCGGCTCCTTTCGATTCGGGCCCTTTTAACCCGGGGCCGTTTGACTCGGGCCATTTTGCAGAGGGTCCCTTTTTTACCTGGGCCCGTTTGACGCAGGGCCTCTTGACTTGGGTCATTTTGTCGAGGGACCCTTTAACCAGGGCATTTTTTATGAGGGGCATTTTGATTCCGCCCCTTTTGACCAGGGCTCGTTTGATGAGAGGCGTTTTGATTCGGGACTTCACTCGTGTCCTTTTGTTGCGGAAACCATTTGACCCGAGCTCTTTGACGCGGGGCCGTTTGACTCAGGGGCCGCCGTGGCTCAGTGATAGAGCGGTAACATCTGCTGCTTGGGATCCCGGGTTCAATCCGAGCCCACGCCAATTGAACTTTCAGTTAGACAAACACCGTGTGCGTGGGTTTTCACGGGGTTCTCCCGTTTCCTCCCACTTTCTTCATTCCACCATTTCATTCATTACTCATCATAACCGTCTTCCTTAGCCTAACCGGCATAACCGTGGAACGTAAAACTTAAAGATTTTTCTATATCGGTCTTTCCCCCCCCCCCCCCGTTGGAAAAAATCCTGCGGGCGTTAATGATTATGATGTTGCTTAGTTACTGTATTATATTGTTCTATACATGGATAATATAGAGTTAATAGTTTCGAGCGGTGGCGTATCCTGGTTTGAAAGCATGGGCTACAACTGACCTTGTATATTTTTATTATTATTAATGATAATAATAGAAAAAGTAATAATAATAATAATAATAATAATAATAATAATAATAATAATAATAATAAAATTTGCATAACAATGAACAAAAAGTGGTTGTTTTTTTTAACGTTTGTTTTGAGACCATTAATGTTTTCCATCGTAAATGAAATTCCACCATACATTTGCGCAGTTCTCGTGGATTACATTCGTAAAATATAAATTTTTAAAATTGTAACTTCCATCAAAAGTCGCCTCTGTTACTGGCATTGGTTGTCATTCTTAACACTCTTCGCAAAAATTCAGAGTATAGTAACGTAATGCAAAAATGCAGACAGTCATTATAATTGTTATGTTTATTATCGCTATCTAAACCCCAAATTTTTGGGTTAATAAACTATTCTCGGGCCCTTTTGTTGTGGAGTTCTTTTTACCGGGGCCCTTTCGATGAGGGGCGTTTTGACTCAGGCCTTTTTGTTGTGGAGACATTTTGACCCGGGCCCTCTTGACGCGGGGCCGTTTGACTTAGGCCATTATATAGCGGGCCCATTTTTGACAATGGCCCGCTTGACGCAGGTCCTTTTGACTTGGGTCATTTTGTTGTGGGACCCGTTTGACCAGGCTCTATTTATGAGGGGCATTTTGATTCGGGTCCTTTCAATTCGGGCCCTTTTAACCCGAGGCCGTTTGACTCGGGACCTATTGCAGCGGGACCATTTTTCAAATGGGCCCGTTTGACGCAGATCCTTTTGACCTGGGTCATTTTGTCGTGGGACCCGTTTGACCGGGCTCTATTTATGAGGGGC
This sequence comes from Thermobia domestica, assembly GCF_964235325.1. Classification (NCBI taxonomy): domain Eukaryota; kingdom Metazoa; phylum Arthropoda; class Insecta; order Zygentoma; family Lepismatidae; genus Thermobia; species Thermobia domestica. The sequence goes on along the minus strand of NC_137470.1, from coordinate 58,851,681 downwards.
GTCTTGATTCGGCTCCTTTCGATTCGGGCCCTTTTAACCCGGGGCCGTTTGACTCGGGCCATTTTGCAGAGGGTCCCTTTTTTACCTGGGCCCGTTTGACGCAGGGCCTCTTGACTTGGGTCATTTTGTCGAGGGACCCTTTAACCAGGGCATTTTTTATGAGGGGCATTTTGATTCCGCCCCTTTTGACCAGGGCTCGTTTGATGAGAGGCGTTTTGATTCGGGACTTCACTCGTGTCCTTTTGTTGCGGAAACCATTTGACCCGAGCTCTTTGACGCGGGGCCGTTTGACTCAGGGGCCGCCGTGGCTCAGTGATAGAGCGGTAACATCTGCTGCTTGGGATCCCGGGTTCAATCCGAGCCCACGCCAATTGAACTTTCAGTTAGACAAACACCGTGTGCGTGGGTTTTCACGGGGTTCTCCCGTTTCCTCCCACTTTCTTCATTCCACCATTTCATTCATTACTCATCATAACCGTCTTCCTTAGCCTAACCGGCATAATCGTGGAACGTAAAACTTAAAGATTTTTCTATATCGGTCTTTCCCCCCCCCCCCCGTTGGAAAAAATCCTGCGGGCGTTAATGATTATGATGTTGCTTAGTTACTGTATTATATTGTTCTATACATGGATAATATAGAGTTAATAGTTTCGAGCAGTGGCGTATCCTGGTTTGAAAGCATGGGCTACAACTGACCTTGTATATTTTTATTATTATTAATGATAATAATAGAAAAAGTAATAATAATAATAATAATAATAATAATAATAAAATTTGCATAACAATGAACAAAAAGTGGTTGTTTTTTTTTTAACGTTTGTTTTGAGACCATTAATGTTTTCCATCGTAAATGAAATTCCACCATACATTTGCGCAGTTCTCGTGGATTACATTCGTAAAATATAAATTTTTAAAGTTGTAACTTCCATCAAAAGTCGCCTCTGTTACTGGCATTGGTTGTCATTCTTAACACTCTTCGCAAAAATTCAGAGTATAGTAACGTAATGCAAAAATGCAGACAGTCATTATAATTGTTATGTTTATTATCGCTATCTAAACCCCAAATTTTTGGGTTAATAAACTATTCTCGGGCCCTTTTGTTGTGGAGTTGTTTTTACCGGGGCCCTTTCGATGAGGGGCGTTTTGACTCAGGCCTTTTTGTTGTGGAGACATTTTGACCCGGGCCCTCTTGACGCGGGGCCGTTTGACTTAGGCCATTATATAGCGGGCCCATTTTTGACAATGGCCCGCTTGACGCAGGTCCTTTTGACTTGGGTCATTTTGTTGTGGGACCCGTTTGACCAGGCTCTATTTATGAGGGGCATTTTGATTCGGGTCCTTTCAATTCGGGCCCTTTTAACCCGAGGCCGTTTGACTCGGGACCTATTGCAGCGGGACCATTTTTCAAATGGGCCCGTTTGACGCAGATCCTTTTGAATTGGGTCACTTTGTCGTGGGACCCGTTTGACCTGGCTCTATTTATGAGGGGCGTTTTGATTCGGCTCCTTTCGATTCGGGCCCTTTGAACCCGTGGCTGTTTGACTCGGGCCCTTTTGCAGCGGGCCCCTTTTTCCCCTGTGCCCGTTTGACGCAGGGCCTTTTGACTTAGGTCATTTTGTCGAGGGACCCTTTAACCCGGGCTCTTGTTATGAGGGGCATATTGATTCGGCCCCTTTTGACCAGGGCCCATTTGATGAGGAGCGTTTTGATTCGGGACTTTACTCGCGCCCTTTTGTTGAGGAGACCATTTGACCCGGGCTCTTTGACGCGGGGCTGCTCTGGCTCCGTGGTAGAGCGTTCAGCTCTGCTGCTTGGGATTCCGGGTTCGATTCCAGCGCACGCCAATTGAACTTTGTGGTGGACAAACACCGTTGCATGGGTTTTTAACCGGGCTTGTTTGACGCAGGGCTTTTTGACTTGGGTCATTTTGTCGTGAAGCCCATTTGACCCGGGCTCTTTTTATGAGGGGAATTTTGACTCGGACCCATTTGACACAGGGCCGTTTGACTCGGGACGCTTTTAGCGGGACCCTTTTTCACCCGGGCCCGTTTGACACAGGGTATTTGACTTGGGTCATTTTGTCGTGGGACCCGTTTGACCGGGGCTGTTTTAATGAGAGGCATTTTGATTCGTCCCCTATCGACTCGGGCCCTTTCACCCCGGAAACTTTTGATACAGCACCGTTTGACTTGGGCCCTTTTGTAACGGACCCCTTTCCCACACGGGTCCGTTTGACGCAGGGCCTTTTGACTTGGGTCATTTTGTCGTGGGTCCCTTTTGACCCGGGGCTCTTGTTATGAGTGGCGTTTTGATTCGGCCCCTTTTGACGCGGGCCCTTTTGTTGAGTTGCGTTTTGATTCGGGACTTTTGACTAGCATCCTTTTGTTGCGGAGACCTTTTGACCCGGGCCCTTTTCACGCGGGGCCGTTTGACTCAGGGGAAGCGGTGGCTCAGTGATAGAGCGTTCACCTCTGCTGCTTGGGGTCCCGGGTTCGATCCCAGCCCACGCCAATTGAACTTTGTGTTAGACAAACACCGTGTGCGTGGGTTTTCTCGGAGTTCTCCCATTTCCTCCCACTTTCTTCATTCCACCATTTCATTCATTACTCATCATCACCGACTCCTTTAGCCTAACCGGCATAATCGTGGGACGTAAAACTTAAAGATTATTCTATATCGGTCTTTTGCCCCCCCCCCCGTTGGAAAAAATCCTGCGGGCGTTAGTGATTATGATGTTGCTTAGTTACTGTATTATATTGTTCTATGCACGGAATAAATACTTCAGTGTTTTATATAATAATGAGAACCTTATTTACATTTATTACTGTCCTTGCTTTACGACAGCGAAACATATTCACGTTAAGCGTAATCAGTTTCCATTCCCAAATAATTGCAGTGAGACGAATGATATAATTCACTCACAGATTTAGGACTTAGGAAACATGTCGTAGTAAATTCCTGAAGAGTGAAAAGCATTAGTAGCAGTAATTAGCTCAGTCGGTCCCTGTAGTTCCTTAGTGAATTACATAAATCTTACAGATGTTGTATCTCTTTCTTTCTCTTCTCTCTACATCATGTCTGGAGATTAATGCTTGGACAAATAAGCTAAGTGGCAATTTTAAAAAGTAAGACGATCTACGCTATCAGTGACAGATGTTGTGGTGTTTAACTTAACATATAAGGCAATAAATTGAAAAACAGAGATAACATTGCACTGATGCTTGAAATCTGTGCCTTTACTCTCTAAACTTATGTTATTTACCTAGTCAAAATAAAAACTCTTCAAAATTAACCACAAATTCTTATGCAACCATCCCTTCCTTAGAGTACTGCGCGCTCACATACCCGTCACGGCGATGTAAAGGCACTTTTGGCGACGAGGATACAAGACTTGTCATTTTTTAATAAAAAGTAGTAAGCATATGAAAAAGTAATAGAAAATCTACAACGTAATAATTATGATGAAGTAAATGTCACGATCAGGAATAAAAATCGGAAGAGAAGTTCAGACAATGAAAGACGTCTAAATAACCAGATGGACAGGGCTAAAAAGGTGTGGGAAAGAGAGAAATCTATAATGAAGAAAGAAAAACAAAAGTTTAAAAGGAAGAAATGAAAGTAAGAAGAAGTAAATGTACAAAAAAGATACATGTAAGTGTAGTGTATATGTGAAAAATGTCTCACTTAACTCCCTTCTTCTACACAGCACCACGAAAATACGGTCTGCACTCGAAGACTGTCGCTGACGAACTCCTTGCGTGTTATTTGTACTAGTTTCTGAAGCAAGAATGGCATTTAGAAAATCAGCTGAAATCTGGTAAAAGAATTTCAACTACTAATAGGAATTCACATCTAGATATTTAGATGACCTAGGTAATATCCAGTATTGACTACAGTGATTAATAACCTTTCTCTCAAAAAGAGAATCACGAAAATTACAATTAACTTAGAGAGTTTTGTAATTAGTTGGTAATATTCTTATATTTGTTTATTCCGTATCATCATAATATAATCAGTGTTCTGCCAACATTAGCAGATAGCTTCTGGTAAATTGAGAAGATTTAACCTTGTTGCTTTGACGGAAGAATGTCCATGCTGTTTCACTATTGTGACCGACCAATCCTAAACTGTTTATTCATATTGTACTTTACTTTCAAATTTAATATCCTTTGGCAAGAAGAAAGTGAAGGAAAAGAAAAAGATTACTACACATAATTTAATGTAAGAAAATTCATTGTAGAATGTTACGAATTGTTATATAATCTCGTCTGTGAATTGTCTTTATATGCTGAATACAGTTTTACTTAAATAATGAGCTTCGTCATTACGTAAAGCTTGAATTGATAGATTTCTATTGTCTCACCAACCTCCAATTTGTTCATGAATCCGGATATCTGGGTCTGGCTTTTGAGTACGTGACTTTTTGTTATAACCACGGCCACTTTAGGTAACATCCACAGTAAAAGTAATAGTACAAATCCTTATGACGCTTCCGAAATGATATTATGTGCAACTGTAAGCTATGTCAAACGTTTTTTTTTCATGTAGCTCTGAGACTGGAATTATCTCTTAACTTAAAACTTCTAACATCACCGTCAATGACAATCTATGAACATCTTAAAAAGTTCGAAAAAGTGTAAATTTATATAAGCAAGCAGCCATCTCTGTAGATCCTAACTAAGGTATTATCTAAAAACTGTTGTGTTGAGGTTGCGCTTTAAGTTAATAGGGTTATAAGATATTCACTTCAATTTGAAATCATGAAGTATGTCCTTAATTGAGATCTGTCACTTGTAATTCACAGTATGTCACAACACATAAGCACTTTACAGATGCCAAATATAACATATAATTAAAATAATAAAATCAGTCACAAATTAAAGCTTGTGCCTTTTCATTCCTATTCAGAACTATCTTGTTTTAGATCGTGTTCTAAAAGCTTCACTATCAGGAGAATAGTAGATAATTTGGTTATGAAAAATATTTTTTCTAAACACCCCCAAATAAGATTTCATGGATAAACCACTAAGATAGCCACATGGTGGAATACACGGTTGGCTTACACCTTTATAGTGATGCTAGGTTAAAACGAGAGTTTAGAAAAGTGAATTCAATTTAATGAAATTAGAGTAAAATTTGTAAGATAATTTTCAAGTAATCGAATGTTAATAATATCATGTGGTATGAGGTATTGATTCGTATTTTAGATACATAGGGACAGGGATGCAGATTCGTGTTTTCTATAATTTAGTAAGGTAAATGGTATTGCTTTTTAGGCAAGTGTTAAGAAAACAAAATGAAACAATATATGAATTAGATTGTATGCTAGATCAGATAATTCAGTTTGTTCCATCTCCTAGATAAAAAAAGCAGGGAAAACAAGAATATATTGAGGAAAATTGCGTAGTGTGGAATTCTGCATTTATTTTCAATGATACAAAAGACATGAGTGAACTTAGAATTACAAGTTTTATGCTAAAATATGCTGTGATGTAGCTCTTTAAGAAAACAACGCTGCAGAAGCTACACACGTTACATTCTCTAAGTTTGACAAGCATTTAAAAAAATGGCAGAATCTGAGGTCATGCAAAAGTGAAGGGTAATGTGGAATAGTATTCCACATTATCATCCACCTGTTCCAAACAACTGTTGACATTATAATCTATATTTCCATGACTAATGAAATAGAAAATCGACAAATAAAGTATGGGACGTCAACTTCTACGTTTGTTGAATTTAAGTAGTACATATGAATATACAATGTAAAAACTGAACTTGAGAAAAAGAAGAAATGCCCAAAACAATAAACGAATTGTGAAGAAGAACACAATACTGCATGGTGTGTAAAATATACGAGTAGTCATCACAAATAAAGCCCACTCTGTATTCTCCATCGCACTCAGTATGACACCATTGATTAAACGAGAGACACCGAATCCATTGTTCACCTGAATTGTCTGCGGAAAATTTCCCATAGTAGTAGGTACACTGAACATTATCATTTGTAGCATAAGTTACCAGGCCATACAATTCTGAGGGTGCCGCATTGATAAACTACCAATAAAGAAAGCCCAAATTCATAGATTTCAGTTTATTTACTTTAAAAAAATAAATAAATCATGTACACAATGGGAATATCAAAACATTCTTTCCAGGAGTTGAAAGAGATAATTAAGGGCCAATGTGGGATCCTATTCCATATTATCACCTTACAAGTAGTCACTTTACCCACCCTTGGCCATACTGGTATATCAACCCCTCACTTCCAACTGATTGTCAGAATCTACATCAAACATTATTTGTTTCCTACGTCACACTTTCTTTACTTAGCACCACAATTATGACATCCACTTATGCAAAAGAAGTTACATTCCATAAGTAAACTGTACATAACTTCAAAAGTATAGTATTTCTGACAAATTAGATTTTCTTCTCGCACTACAACGCTTACAACAACAGCAAGCCCATATTTTCATGGCACCCCACATTGCCGTTGGCAGCCCAAATGATACTTCCGCTAGGTATCATCCACTACAACCGCAGCAACGCTGGTATTTTACATTACTCGAAGTATTCAAAAATACCCGATTTTCCTCTATATATTCAGTTTTTTGATAGATTAGGATTTAGATTTCTGAGCTTTCGGCATCTATTTCCATGTTTTGCCGTCACGTATGAGGGATGACATCCCTCAGCAATCATATTATTCGAGAAAAGGGAAGGAAAAAGAATTGAGGAAGGAAGGAAGCAGCCTGGGACCTACATGATAAGGTGCCATTTTGGCATTTGCCTGGTGTGAATGAGGAAAACCCAGAAAAAACACCCCTAGGATGGCTGGCCTGAAAAAAAACTTTTCACGCTTTTTAGACCGAGTGTTCCCACCGGAAATTGAATCCGGAACCGATCGTTCTAATATGACATTAAAGTTTAGAAGTGCTAACAATTCATTTAGAAATAGTATTAATCAAGGATAATCCAAGGTAGAAGCGAATTCAGTAACAATAAACATAAAAACAGATTTTTGCATACTATCGCGCTTTGATATAAAGCCCGGAAATGATATAGTGAATTCTTTGTAGAAGCTCACAACGCATTTCAAATCAATGGATACGAGAATAATAAAAAAAATCGTTATTGCGAGCTGTATTGAACGGTCAGAGCAGGCAGTGGATAAAAGTATTTTAGAGAGAAAGGATGCAGACAATCCACAATATACTAATTGAGGAATTTTGAAACTACAATTTTGCACTAGACATTGAAGAGCGAATTAGGGATAGGTTGCAGAAACTAAGTGAACCTATAATAATTTTTGTGTATGACATGTTGGCTTAAATAGAGAAATTTTTCAAGGAAGTGACTGATACAAAGAAAATAGGGTTAATAGGGTAAGAGTTGCTATTTTAATATATACAAAGTAGTATTCAAAAAATAGAATGGTAACCATTGATACAATTACAGGATACTTGGTAAAGGTTAAGGAAAATACGTGTAAAATAGAAAGGCGGCAGAAGCATGAGAACGGAAAAGAAAAACACGAGTCAATATCATTGCAGGAATTATTGATAACTAGGGTTTAAAAAAAACAAAGGAGTTATTAGATTCATCTGACAATGATACAGATAAGAATAAAATAGTAGTAGCTAAGGAATCGAAGGAATATCTCAGAATAGGCAAAAAGGGTCGGTAGAAAATGAAGAAATTAAAGCAGCACTGTCAACTAGTACAGAAATAGCCCGAATTGAGAAAACATTAGCATATCTAAAATTAGTAGAGAAGGATGAGATTATATACAACAATAAATTGGTACTCTGTATATTTTCTTGTCTGTGGCCCAGGTGTGGTTCGACAGGTCATTAGGAGGATAAAGAGTTATTGCCAACGGTTAGGTGCTAAGACTGGTTCCTGCAAAGGTTGACCGTTAGTAGGGTTTCTAGAAAGATTGAATTATCTGTATCTTTTATTCTTCCGTTTTCAGTAAAGAAAACTCAAAGGAATTATAATCTGAAATATTAAAAATTTCGTTGTTAATTATTTATTGTTTCGATTTAATATGAAGCTGATTACAACACTTAAGCTGTGATCAAAATATTTTAGGGATCGCTTTTAAACGAAGCTCAGAGGAATTATATTCCGAAAACACTAAAAATGTGAGATCATATTAATTATTTGTTCTTTCGTATTATTTATAATAATACTCGTTGTTATAAATGGGAGGGAATAAACTTTACTTATGCGGGACAAATTTTTATTTTTTTTTCATTTGAGGGATCGTATGCATAGCATACTCGTTGTTAAGAACTTGTGGAAACTCTTGATACTGGTACATATACAGAACATGGTCTTCGTACGTCTATCGCTGCCGAACTCAAGAGACGAACTGAACTCCTCGCGGGCTTTTTGAAACCGGTTGGATCAAAGTGAAAGATGGCATTGTTCGGTAATGACCACACAGGTACGTGTTAAAACATGAACACAAATACAAAAGACCGACGCCGCATCAGGTAGACATCACAGAATACCGACAGAATAATAAAAACAAGTTTGGTGCCGTGGTGGGTGAACATGAGACAATGTCGTCGAAGAATACAAAAGAACATAAAGTTGCGGTAGATAAACATTGCAGAATACCGACAGAGTAATAAAAGCAAGTTTGAATGTGTGGTAGATGAGCAGCACACAACGTAGGCGGAGAATACAAAAAAAGATTAAGTTAGCGGTAGATAAATATCAAAGACTACTGACAGGTAATAAAAGAAGTTTGATGGCATGGTAGGTGGCCATAAGACATTACCACCAGAGAATAGAAAATAAGTTTGGCACAACGAATGATGGAACATGACGCGACACTGAACACTAATACAAAAGAACTGATGATCCTGTAGAAACATAAGGGGGTAGTGTTCGTGAATACAAAAGAATATTACCATAATAACGGATGATACTGTTAAAAAAGAGGCGACAATGAACGCGAATATAAAAGAAGATTGTCACATTGATATAGGAACGTAATGCGATACCGAATGAAAATACAAAGGAAGTTTCGTACTATGAAGTGTATTGATAAGAGAATATTAGTTGTAATCCTCTTATTTTACGTAGATGATATGTAATTGCTTGGTAGATGCTGTGTTTTCGTGAATAACAATAATGGTAGAATGTTGTTGCAATATATGTAAATGACCACACGAATAACAGATTTCGTGTTGTAGCGGTTTTAGAAATTAATACTTCGAGAGAGAGAGAGAGAGAGAGAGAAACATTCACATACAAACTATAGTGGAGGCTGAATGACGGAAAGCATAGAAATAGCTGTAAATTAATACTATATGATTTTAGTCCTCGTTTTATTATAACCAGTAACAAAATATATATGAAACAACAACAAGCTAAATATAGAATATTCATAAAGTATTTTCCTTTGGCAGTAGATCAATTTCAAATTTCAGTTTACTAAAGTTTTTCATCAGTCCAATTAGGAGCCACTATAGGCTACGTGAATTAACGACCCCATAGCACATGTTCGAACTCGTATCACAAAAGAATTTTAAAGTTGCCGATAGTGTTGTAAAAAAACGTTTTTCTTTTTCTGTGAAGTGTTTTTTCAATATAAAACATCGTTCTTTTTCATGTTTTCTTCAAATGTATGTTTTTTTCTGGCAACTATTATTTATTGATTTATGTTGAAGATTATTGAAATAATCAATAGAACTTGAATCGAAGCCCTCGTAACTTACTAATCGTTTGTTTCATTGTACCTATACGAGCAAAATCGTGAGATTATTCCTTTCGGACCCAGACCATTTTTGGCGTCCTCCTACATTGTCAGTTAGTGACTTATTGTTCAACAACCATTACCCGATTGGTATGGTTAAGACCTTGTTTCCTAGAAAAAAATACGACTATTTTTTGTGGTGTAAGTTACATTGCAGTGTTGCCAGCGGATCGGAAGTTATTGAGGGAAATGTAGAGGTGAAAATTTACAAAAAAGTCCCTAACCGAATTTCAAGACTAACCGAATCTAGCACCACTGTTGCCATATGAGTCCAAGTCACCTAAAAACAATGTTTGGTGCGTTGGCAAGGTACAGTGAAAAAATGAAGTCCCTGGCTTCCATTCAAAGAGAGAAAGAAAAAATTATCTGTTTCCATACACAAGAAATTTTGACACGTTTTACACCTCAGAACCAAAAATCAACAGATATGCCGGGGCTACAGCTTCTCTAATTATCCTATTGAAACTTTTTATGGTGCGTTCTCTAGGATAGAGAGAAGGCTTTCAAGTAGTGGTACATTTGTTCCAATGTAGCGAGCAAGAGGAAAATAAAAGAGGGGAAAAGGGAAATTTGCCGAATTTTTCACCTAAAATCGGGAATTAATTGTTTTGGCTGGAAACACTGCCATCAAACAGACGTAAACTATCTGAAAGTAAGCCTGTGTACCCCAAGAATATATCCTACAAATATCATGGCGATATCTAACAAAGTAAGGATGATTTGTTTTTTTTAGATCTCATTCTACCTCAGAAATTAACAATTTCCTTATCATTTAATGAACATAGTTTATTATAAGCCTTAACTGTGCTTCCGTTAATTACTCTACCGAAACTTTTTATGGTGCGCTGTGTAGCCAAGGGACGGGGTTTCAGACAGTGGTACGTTTGTTTGAATGTAGCCAACAAGAGGAAATAATAGAGACAAAAGGGAATTTTTCCAAAACTTTCCCCTAAAATCGGAAATTAAAATTTTCTGTAGCTGGCAACAGTGCTAGCAGACACACACAAACTATCTTAAAATAAGCTTTGGTATCCCTATAATATATCCTACAAGTATTGTGACGATATGTAATAAAGTGAGCAGGTCATTAGAAAATATTTCATTCTACCTAAAGAAAAATCACAGTTATCTTTCCACTTAGAGAACAAGGTCTACTGTAAACATCAACTGTACTTCCCCTAATGATCGTATTAAAATTTTCTATAGTGCGTTGTGAAGGGCAAAGACAAGTCTTTCAGATACTGGTACGTTTGTTCCGATGTAGCCAACAAGAGGAATAAAATAGACAAAACATGTAATTTTCCCAAAATTTTCCCCTAAAATCTAAATTAAAATTTTTCGTAGCTGGCATCACTGCTACCAGACAGACTAAAACTATCTTAAAATAAACACTGGTACATTACTAATCTATCCTACAAGAGTCATGGCGATATTTAAGAAATATAGCTTCTAATTACCAAAAATATATTTCGATAAACAGAAAAGTAGGGGAAAATCAAGTGTTAGAACATAAATCCGAATTTTTCGCGCGTCTCCTAATTACCTCACTGTAACGATATGTACCCGAATTTTTTTCCAATAAGGACAAATGTTCGACTGGCGTAAGTTGACTTGCACTCGGACGTATAGGTACGGATTTATAACAAAAATTTCGATTTTTTGTCCAAATTTAAAAAGATTTTCATTTCTGTAGTTCGAAAGACTGCCCGCAGACCAGTCCAATTGATGTCAACAATTAGTATCCATCCAACGTATCTACCTGACAAGTATTAAGGAGGTCTCTCTACAACGAATGAAGCTACAGGGGAAAAGTAAAAAAGAAAATTCGAAAATTCTCGAATTTTTGACTGGGGTGAAATTTGAGAATGAAATTCGACACACAGAAGAAAAAGAAACTAAAATGATAATGTATGATCCAACCATATTTGGCAAAAAAATCATGATATCTTAATTAGTGTCGATACCGGAGTGGATTAAAAAAGTGACACACCCGTATGTTCCACTTTGACCACCTGGGTCCGAAAGGGTTATTGTACATTTGATTACATTTTTTGACTAGTAACTCGTGTTGTTGTAATAGTTATAATCTCGACTAATAATAATATCGTTGTTGTAAACAATAATTTTATAAGGGAAGTTCTCTTCTTTTTACATCTTAGTTCCAATACTGTTGCTGAAAAATGCAGGGTGTTTCAAAATGAATATCAGGGATTTAAGTCTTCGTAGTACTTATTACATTTTACGTACAATTATAAACAATATATCAAATAAAAGAACACCTCAAACAGTTTTTGCTTCAAGTGTTCGATGTGAGCTTCATTCGTCATGGCACACATTGAGTCGATAGGTCAGAAAGGCCCATAAACTTTCCGCCATATGGCACAAAACATTCAATTGACACAGACGGTTGCACTGTAACTACAGATTCAGTCTTTGCAAAATTAAAAACACAAAAAGCTTTCTGCTCTCTAGTCTCCATCTTTGCTACTTGCTCTTTCTAACGGCAGACAGAGGAAACAATGCATGGCATGCGTGCGTACAAATCTGTGAGTTGCTCTTTCATTTGATAATACTTATAATTGTAAGTTAATTGTAACAGATACTACAAAGTTTCAAAACAATATAATTCATTTTGGAACATCATGCATTACTACAAATTATGTCATCCTATATTCATGTCTTGTATGTACACTCATGTCCAAGATTATTGTTGCATGTCTATAAATATGTTGCTGTAGGAATATAATTTGATAACGAATTCGCATGGTATTTCATATGTTAGGATGTGCATAATCGGCAAAGACAAGTATGTGGCAAATTTCATGTCAAAACAGCAGCAAATAAGAACAATAAAACGAAAATAAAACTTTCTTGTCCATTTGGCAACATTTTCTTTTACTCCTTCTCTTTTTCATATTTATAATTCTTATCCTTTGAAATTTACGACAAATATACATTTTCCGATTATACACAAAGCATCAGTATTAAAAGTAAACTGCAAAATCACTATCAAATTTTATTCATACAAGAAGACAATTATAGATATGCGACAATTATTTTGGACATGAGTGTACATATCATCAGGGCCGGTCCTAGGCAATATGTCGTCCGTGCAATGACCAAATTTGCCGCCTCCTTCTTTCTCCAGAAAGAACAAATCTTAAAAGTCACGATTTTAAGTATGCTACTCCAGCATGAACAACGAAGGAGAGGGAAACTTCACCCGCACTCAGGAAGGCTTAAATACCTACTACAAATACAATCTTGTTGTCTTTGTTTTTTCTTTAAATATTAATCTATTATGTTAGTGAAAAATACATCAAATACATCTGAAAGATGGTAAGCCTTTTTATAGAATTCAACATCGAATTTCAATCTCAACATATCAGTTTACAATTATAGTGCAACTAGCTCTTTTATTTTTATTTCTTGATTTTCCTTCTACATCTGTTATTTTTTAAGTGTTTCCACCTTCAATGATAACGATCTTATTTGCGACAAAGGCAAGAGAAGCTTTCATATCAGAACTCTGATAACTAACCAAAGGGGACAGGCGTTCGAGAATTGAGTTCTTGTACAACAATCAACCAATTTATTTTGGGATTTATTTTACCATATGCTTTAGCACTGACATTGTGACTTAAACTAATGCGACCTAAACATAATTTATGAATGTAGTATTCAAATAGGTCAGCTCAGTAAATTTAACTACAATGATCATGAAGTCTGTTTCCAACAAGAAATATTTATTTTAAATAAAATACTTACGACAGATATTCCAGCCCCGTGCGAATGCGGTAGAGCCGGCAATGAATATCACATATCTTGTCGACAATTATTTATATATGACATTCAGAAAAATATCAGTATGCAAATCAGTATTAGTTTTTACCTTTAGACTAGTTATTTGCATTCTATACTGTTCGTGATATTATTTTCGTACTTATTAAACGCCTACTTTCACGAAAAAAAAACAAATGTTCATTTACACTTTTATTTCTTGGTTCATATTTGTGAAATACTACAGCAATCCGGATTATTAGTAGGTACGCTACTCATATAAATTGTACAATATTTGTACTGTATCAGTATCTAGTAATTAATTTATGTTGCATTTTATGGTAATTACACCTACATAAAAATACTTCAGACTTAAATGACGTAAGATACATTACAAATGACTATTTGAAAAAAAACGAAAATTAGAAAAAAACGAGAGGCAATGTATTTTTTCTAAAAAAACGTACATTTCTGAAAAAATACGAACGGTTTTTCTCTATTTATAACACTAGTGCCGAAAATCACTTTCATAGTGTTACTGGCACAAATATGAAACATATAAATTTAAGACATATCGTCGTCGGCAATTCAAAACCTGCTATGTGCATTTTGCAGGAGAAGCGAAAAACAGTATTCTGGTTAGATTATTCGCTTTATAAAACTGATGTTATAAGTAATATTTGATGCTGCACGTAACTTGATACCTTCTCAAAAAATATAGTAATAGAATGGAGGACCAATATATATAAGTTTAAGTATATCAGGGCACATATACGAAGTGAAAAGTTACGTTGAAATTTTCTCTCTCCTAATTTCATTTAGCCAAACGTATTAGCCTAAAAGTTAATACATACATTTTTACCTAAACCTGTTTTCAATAATTTACATTTTCAAGTTAGGTTAGGACCGAAATAAGCGTCTAATTTTACATTTTCAACGGAGAGAGAAACCACCAAGTGTCATAAAGAAATTTCAGTAAGCAATGGTTGACGTTCCTTCCGCATCGAACAAAAAGATTCTTAGTTCCGAAAATTGCCACTAGAGGCGTTCGCATTACCAAGAAGGAGTAATCGTCCTCATTCTATAACCAAATCTTGTACACTCTTTCCCTCTAACAATTAAATACAATTTTATTTATTTATGTGTCGATTGCGTTACAGAAAAATTCCCTGTCCCCGTTTAAAATATATATGTATAAATACGTATATATTTTTGACCACAGTAAGTTAATCGGCAACAAACACGACCACAAACTACAACAACCTAAGACAACAAACTTAGACCATTGCCAAAAACAAAAAAAATACATACAGTAAATCCAGCGACGACCACTTACAACATATGGACATACAAGACTTAGATGAAATGAAATACCGCGGTATTATGACAGGATGAAACACTCTTTCACTTCTCACAATCACTAAGACACTGAACATTCTCACCCCAGATATCTGCAAAACACAAAATTAAGAAACACGCAAAATAACTGCGCAATAATTTACTGTTACATTTCAAAACAATTTTCTAAAAATTACATTTTATGTTTGGCTTGTGGAATTATAAGGTTTGACATGATTTACATTTCTTTTTATTATACCTTTAGGATTAGCAACATCTTGTAACCACAAGGTATTTAAATTCGGTCTACTTAGAACTTTAAAGAGACTTTCGAATAAAGGAATTAACTTAAGCGTATAATGTTTAATAATTGAGGCTTTTTGGAACTTCTTTACTAAAACTAACTGATCTCTGTGGTAATTTGGCAAATATCTGGTTTTAGAGTAACATCTCTGTTTCCTCTGCCAAGATCGATCAATATTATCTATAAGTTTCGCCATTTTATTTTCTTTATCCGGAGCACCATCTAGTTCTTCTAAATTTAATTCCGATAGAACATCGAAGGGTGAAGACAACTTACGACCAAGATAGACCTCCACCGGCTCAAATCCAGCTGATTCTGAGACACACATGTTGAGCGTATACTGTATTTTCTTGGTGTATTGGGCCCAATCTGATTGACGCTCATTATCATACGTTCTCAAAATGTTTTCAATCTATCCAATTCGCCTTTCCGCCTGGTTGCTAGTAGGTGAGTAAGGAGCTGTTGTTATGTATTAATACCAAGACTAAAAAGGTGTTACTTCATGTAGAAACTTGTGAAGAACTGCGCACGATCGTGGACTACTTTATTAGGGATTCCCAAAAGGAAATAAAGGTATTCTAATTTACTGCAAATAATCTTTGAGCTTAAAGAATTTAATGGCTCTATCATTACAAACGTAGACGCAGCATCACAAACGATAAATAAGTGCCGAAAAAGTCCAGAGTTCGGGAGAGGGCCAGCGGTATCAAAATACCACAATTGGTTAGGTGTAGTCTTTTTCCGGGAGCAATAAACACCCTGTTTCTTCCTATTACCATCTTTACAAGTTTGACATATCACGCATCCTTGGACATACTTCCGAACATCGAGGAATAAATTTTTCCAACTGCATCTTTAGGCAATCTTGGCTGCTGTCCGTGAAAATCCGGTGTGACATCCACCCACTTCATCTTCGTGAAAAAATTTCATGATGCTATGCTTCATGGCTTCCGGCACCAAAATTCTCCATCCCTGATTCTTGCGTCCTTTTGTTTTAACAAAAGAATACCGTCATTTATTTTATATTTATCAGCAAGTTCACCTTGCTTAACTTGTTCCATAATTCGCTTTATTTCTTGATCTTCGCTTTGCAAATCCTTGAGAGAACGACTAAACACAGGTGCGTTCCAATAATTAGCCAAAAATAAATCTACGATTTGTCCCTTAACTTCTTGAATTTCATGATATTGATCATCAAAATTATGAAATTCCACTCCATGGTTATCTCTAGAACAGAAATCTGCCAAAAAATGTTGGGACGTTCTTAAATGAATAATTTTAAATTAAAATAGTGATATTTTTCGATTAAAGTTTCATATTTTCTTATTCTTTCATAATTTCTTAATAACCATGTCAAAGAAGAGCTGTCAGAAAAAATAATACAAGGTTTAATTAAATACATCTCAAATTTTTGAAGTGCCATGCATAGGGATTTAACACGTTGACTGCCAAGGCCGAAATTCAATTCCGACCCCCGGAGCCATCAAATTTTTTATACTGAATGAATTAGCATAAATTTGCATACGTGCAGAAACAATACTTTTCATCTTCGCCCCAGGCCATTCACAGGTATTTTATTCCAGAGCCGCATGGCGCATATACTCCTTTAAGATAGCCAAAACTAAAGCCCTCGCATGGAAATCACGACTTAAAGAAGAAGAAATCTGAAGCTCGCATGTGGGTTTCATGGCCCCTGTGAAGAACTATGTGAAGCCCATATGTGGGCTTTACGGCAGTCAACGTGTTAGGTTCCAACTCGAAAAAGTTTTTAGACCAATCTGACTCGGGAACAGCCTTAGAAAATAAAACTACAGGTCGTATTTTTTTCTTCATCATATTGTGAGAGAATAGCAGAAAATCTTTTAAATCAGCTGTCACAGTGAATAACAAAAGGTTTATCCATATCAGGCACACGTAAAATTACATGATCTGCAAAAGTCTGTTTTACTCGTTGCAAAGCTTCCTCCTCTTGCGGTCCCCAATGAAATTTATTTTTCACAGAGCGTAACTTATGTAAAGGAGCCATAATTTCCAGGTGATCTGGTATATACTTCTTATAATATTTAAAGTAAACACAAATACGATTAACACCCCTCCTATGTTTAGGCTGAGGTAATTTTTCAGGTGCTTCTACACGCTCAGGATCTATTTTAGTAAAACCACCTTCAAATTCATACCCTAAAAATTTTATCTTAGTTTGAAATAAATATATTTTCTTTTTTGACACTGTTATACCCCATTTTCGCAATAGTTTTAAAACTTCTAATATTTGCTTGTGAGTTTCTACATCTTTGATGTGTATAAGAAAATCATCAAAAAACACTTCTAAATTCTAACCTATCATATCATCAAAGATTTTATGCATGATGCTCGCTAGAAGGAATGTACTTCATCTAAACCCCATTGAGAGTTTACGATGGACAAGCAAACGTGTGGGAGTGCAAATAGTAGTATATTTCTTGCTGTTTTCTGAAATATTCATTTGGAAAAAACTTTTCCGTATATTAAGCTGGGAAAACAGGGTATCTTAGCCTAAATTAGCTATAGTAGCCTCTACATGTGGACTAGGAAAGCTGGTTACCCTGACCTTTTTTTTAATTTCCGAGGAGGCGATGACTAATCGCTTAGATTTATCATTATTCGTCACCAAAAAACATGGAGACGAATAAGGAGAATAGGGGTCCTCTTCCAAACACCCTTCTCTATTAACTCATCAATATGAGCTTCAAGTTCTATCAATTTGCTCCCAGTAAATTGATATGGTTGAAGTCTTACGGGGGTGGAATCTTCCATCTCAATTTCATAAGTAAAATCCTTAATTTCGCCCAAAGAATTCGAAATAACATCAGGATAAGAATTATATAAATTTTGAACATATTCTAACAATTCAGGATATTTATTTTTCACACTAGGTGAAATTTCAATATTGACTACCTCATTATACTCATCCTTAACTAAATTATCATTTTTATTGGCATCCTTATATAATTGCCTGGAATCAAAACCATTATTATAACAACATAACTTATTATGAATGGTTCTACCTGCGGTTTGTCCTTGGAACTGCTCCGTCTCCCTCCTTCCTTCCTTGCAATGATCCTCATTCAAACTCAGTATGGTATACCCAGGATTGTTCCTTTTCCCTTGAACAGGCGCTTTGGTTTTGGAATAGGTGGATCTCGATTTATTATGCACAACTTTGGACTTACAGGAAAAGATATATCTGAATGCACATTTTTAGAAGGCACTGTAAGGTTCAATGTAGTAATAACAAGTTTATTTTAGGAGATGCCTATAATAACTTTGTTATCTAAGATGAACTGATTTCCCAGCAGAAGATCGAAATGTGTTGAGTTTGTCACATAAAACCACAAGTGAAAGTCTGTATTATCAATTGTGATGCTAATTTTAACCTTTTGGTGAAGCGTTACCACTGTCTAACCCATTCCCGCTGTAGTAAAGTTGGTGGGTATAATGTTTACCTGTACCCTATTACGTATAAGGTTTAAAATTTTTTTACTAATCAAATTGACACAAGACGCCGAGTCTATTATACAGGATTTCGAAACACCATAAAATGTAACAGGAATATATAACACTTGTTTGTCCCTTTCAAGATGACTTATCAAAGTTCGAGGCATACCTTTATCTTGAGACGTGAATTTAGTTGAGGAAGGATAGGAGTTCTGAAAATGGCCGACTTGATTACACCGCAAGCACTTAACATTCCTTCCTGAGCGTGATTTTTGAGGTTCAAAATTTCTATCCGAGAAGTCCATTGATGTAGAATAGTTCAATATACCTTGAGCAGACTTTACATTACCCATTAATTTACAGTAATCTTTATCATATTTGATAAAGTGGTCACTAGACTGTGCAATTGTCATTAGTCCAAGTACGGAATTAGGAATCTTATTTGCAAAGTATTTAACAAATATGTGGTGGACTAAATTAGTTACTATATCGCAAAGTATTTGATCTTCAAAATGAAGGCCCCAAACATTGGCAATACTTAGTTTCTCTTGCAAGAAAGTATACATATTTTCATATTCTTGCATTATTCTATAAATATAACGACTCACAAATTGCGTTCTACTAATTGTGGATACAAACTTGCAAGTAAACTTGAACAAATGTGTCCCCAATCATTGGAGATACTTAAAAAGGAATACAAAGTGCGATTAAATTCGCCACGTGTTTGCTCTAAACTAGCGACCAAAACTACATCGACTGTCATTTCCTGCCGTCTAATTACTTCATCAAGACGCACAAGAAATATAAAGGAAGAATAACTTTCTGTTCCGTCTACTACGGGTAAAAAATGTATTTGCTTTTTTAGTGCTATATATGCGCTTTGTGATACCTGCTTTCGGAAGTCACATGCTAAGGCAGGTCTAGCCAAGGCAAAACCAAAACTATCGTTACCTAAAATAGGCCTACCGGTTTCAAAATTATTACACAACTTATTATTATTTCCGTATAGGTTGTTTTGTAATATATTACTACTTCCAATATCAGCATAAGGCTGTTTTTGTAAGTTTCGGTATTATCACCTCTAAGTACATCTGTGCCACGAGGAATATTAACATCTACATTTGAATCTATTTTTTGATTTCTTTCAAAACTAAATCTTGGAAAATATGAATCAGATTTGGACAACGCAAAACCATGAAACCGCTTTTCAGGATACTGAAGATTTCTTACATATGGTTCCTTAATTGAACCCATCTTACGTATACTAACCCTCTGCCCTTGCAGAATATTAGCAGTTTGAGCATGTACACCCAATTGCATCTGAGAAAATGTGGACATTATTCTATGAGCTTTATATTGACTAACCCGTAAAAATGAGGCGCAGAATTGCACCCACTAACTTGCCTTTCATTACAAAATAAAAAAAATCCCTTCTAAACAATTACCCTCACATTGATTCAAGAAATTTAACGGTTCACATGCATCCCATACCAGCACATGTTCCGAAACTGACAATCCTATTTGAATTCCTATGTTACAACTTCTTTTCATTGTCTCTACTCAATGGCGGCCTTCATCTTTACCTGCACTCAATTCAGATACCTCTGCCCTTCTTTCAGATTCAAAGATATTAACATTGGGTCCCTCATCCGATTCAAATATATTCCCATTATCATCAGAAAAAAATCTATAAGTAAATTATTACACTGTGCCGTGTTACTTTACTCTCCTATATATTTTTTTATATAATTAGCCAAGTCTTCCCTATTTCCATGCACGCTTAACGTGTAGCCCTTTTGCACCAAAGCTATCATCAGGCGGATTGCTGACTGAAAATCTTAAATATAATTTGTATGTAGCAATTTTAGAAATTAATACTTCGAGAGAGAGAAAAATGCACATACAAACTATAGTGGTGGGTGAATGACGGAAAGCATGGAAATAGCTGTAAATTAATACTATATAATTTTAGTCCTCGTTTTATTATAACCAGTAACAATTTATATATGAAACAACAAGTTAAATATAGAATATTCATAAAGTATTTTCCTTTGGCAGTAGTTCAAATTCAAATTTCACTTTACTAAAGTCTTTCATCAGTCCAATTAGCAGCCAGTACAGGCTACGTGAATTAACGACCCCGTAACACATGTTCGAACTCGTATTACAAAATAATTTTAAAGTTGCCGAAAATCACTTTCATAGTGTTACTAGCACAAATATGAAATATATAAATATAAGACATATAGTAATAAGTATTTTAAACATCAAAAAATATAGTAATAGAATGGAGGACCAAGATATATAAGTTTAATTATACCATGGCAGATATACGAAGTAAAAATTTACCTTGAAATTTTCTCTCTCCTAATTTCATTTAGCCAAACGTATTAGCCTAAAAGTTAATACATACATTTTTACCCAAACCTGTTTTCAATAATTTACATTTTCAAATTAGGCTAGGACCGAAATAAGCGTCTTATTTTACATTTTCAACGGAGAGAGAAGACCACCAAACGTCAATGAAGAAATTTCAGTGAGCAATGTTTGACGTTCCTTCCGCATCGAACAAGAAGATTCTTAGTTCCGAAAATTGCCACTAGAGGCGTTCGCATTACCAAGAAGGAGTAATCGTCCTCATTCTATAACCAAATCTTGTACACTCTTTTCCTCTTACAATTAAAAACAATTTTATCCATTTATGTGTCGATTACGTTACAGTTTTTAAACTGTTTATTTGCACACGGTCCATGTAATTATTTTCTTTGTACGTAGATGACAAGTGATTGATTGGTACGCGATACGAATAATATTTGAGGAAATACTGCTGTAAGATGTGAATGACGGTAGCACAATGTATATAACATCAATTATGTTGTTTTAAAATAATGTTTTGATCAAGTGAATGATATATGAGAACATAACTGAAATGTAAGTACGTGTTTTTTTAGTGCATTTTCGTGAACACATAAACACTCGAGGCGGAAGCATGGTGCATTATGAAAAATAAAAATGTAAGAAACGAAGTGTATGATGGTTATGTGAGATCGCATTTTAATTGTGAAATATATGAACAGTTGTATGATGAACAATATGAACAGTTTTTTAAGAAATTCAGAATATATTAAAGATTTTGTAAGTTTACTGTTGGAGAAAGACCGAAGTCAAAGTTCTAATGTGTAATTTTTCTGTATATAGTATCATGATTTGCATGTTTTGTCTTTTTTTCTACGTGCATGCATATTATTTTTATAGGTGTGTGTGTGTGTGTGTTATTGTGTGTGTATAATTGTATATATTATTCTTTTTGTATCTTTACTTATATATATATATATATATATATATATATATATATATATATATATATATATATATATATAATGTCTTTATATACAAATAAATATATACAAATATCATATCTTAATTGTTATTTAATAAAAAAACGTTTTCAAAATAAAAGGTATCATTCGTATTTTACAAGGTGAAATTTGCCATAGATAACTTTATTTTATACTCTTAAACATATGGTACACGATTTTATTTCTTTCCTCTAAGTTTGATATTTGATGAGTTTTTTTTATTTTTCTTAATTTTTTACTATTACATTGAACTGTTTAAAAGTTTGATGGATATTTTTTTTACTTTCTTCAAAATTTTACATTGAATTATTTAACAGTTTGCAGTATACATTTGACAACTAGCTTATTTTTTATAATTGAAAACGAATTTTTCCAAGTTCATACTGTATAATTTTATAGGATCCCAATATTTTAACAACGAGTTTGTGTAACAAACGATATAATACATAATCAGAGCATCTGCAAGAAATAAGATAAGATGAGCTTTTGATGAAGCGATCCAGCAAAATACAAGAATCGAATTTTTGAAAGTTGACAGTATATCTGTTCTAAAGTGTTCGTGTAACGAACGAAGCATATAAATAACTAAGCAGAGCTTTGTACAAAAATTTTTAGCAACGAGTATTATTGTAAATAATACGAAATAATCACAATCGAAGATTATTCTAATGAGGTTCAAACAGGAATCGTACGAACTAAAGTTAACAATGAGTTTCCAAAGGAAACGAAAGAAAACATAAGCTGAGATTGTGTAACAAACGAAATGTAAAAGACAATAAAGGTAGTAACTAAAATTGCTCACCAAACTAAAATAATAATTACATTCAGAGTGTTCTGTTAAAAATATACTTATCCTGTTCAAGATACGATTCTCTCAAATCAGAAATATGATAATCATTAAATGTAATCCCCTGATACGTATAGTTAAATTTGTCTATAAGATATGGAATAAGGTTTGTATCTATATATTTCACATCAGATTTCAGATATTGTTTTAATATTTATTCACGTGTTGATTTCTTAATCAGGAAATTCCACACAGTAGTATTTAATTCTTCATCACTTTCACTTACACATTTATGCATAGTTTCTTTCTTACTACGAAACGCACAACCTTCACAAAGTAATTGTTCAGAAAATTTATAATTTTCTAGTAAGTGTTTTGGAAAAAAACTTCACATACTTAATTAGGAGCACCATCACACGTCACATCATTGCATATCAGAATGTCATTAGAAATTGTATGTTGACCTACTACTTCTTCTTCAAAGGGTATTTCATTTGGATATCTGAAATTTTGTCCATTTACAGCGTCACGTATTATATCTTGTGTGGGATAAACAATCTTAAATGCTTCAGCTTCTTGTTCGGGAATGTCAGGATCATTTGGATGTACATTAATAATTTTCTTTTGTTTTTCACGTTCAAAACGTTTTTCACGTGGTGAAATATATTTAGACTTTACACATTACCTTTACGATAAGGAGAGATTGGGTTGAATTTCATCCTTCCTTTTCTTATTATGAGAAGAATAATATGTCCTTATATGTTTAACTTTATGCAAGTCTTTAATTAATTTTCACTTTGCAGCCGTTGAAACAGCTAGCTTCTAACTGTAAATCTTAACACGGTGTCAATCATTTTATTTCTACCAGTACAAGCACACGCATGCGCAAAATTTATACTCCGAAGGGTGCGCTAAAAGAATGTGCACAAAATAAGTATGAATATATTAAAAGTTTTTCCAATGCAATACTTGTTTACGAATTCAATTACACTCCATGTGTTTTAAATAAAAAGATATTTAATTCGATCCGTCAGAAAAACATCAGTTTTATTTTCTTATTATAATTGAATAATTTAAGAATGGTATTGATCATATACATGATCTTATGAAGATATAGTGTGAGAGAACATAGATATTTATTCATACAAATGTAAAACTAATGTATCAATTCAGTACTTGGATGTTACAGCAGTATATCCATGAGTAATGTTTCATAAAACAATACATATACACAAAGTAAACAAATATCAAAGTATTAACTGTGGCAATTACATGTACCACTACACATGTAAGTGTTATGTTGTGGATGAAAGTAATGTTAACATTTGCAAACACTGTGATTCCATCACTAACTCTTACTGTATGCTCAAGCTTTGCCGCGTCCCTACAACAAATGATATAATGATAAATAAACCGAGTTTTCAGAGAAAATGTAAATGTCAAAGATGGGATTTCGAACTACGTGGTTCTAACGACAGTAATTCAAATAGTCTTTTCCGTGACTATTTAAATTATTTCCTGCCTACTGACAAAGCGAAAAAGGCAAAGAAAAAATATATTGAAGCGTATCATGCACATCAAGGCGTGCAACTAAATCAACACAATATCGGAACGAACCCGGGCATGAAGCATATTGCAAAAATATTCTACAATTCATTGTACGGGAAATGGTCGCAACGAACACACTTATTGCAGTCAAAAAAATTTGATCTACTTAGTGTTAGCCCAATACAACGTGCAAACAGCACTGCACCTTCGGTGTCTAACATTTGATTGTGACATACAAGTACATGGAGAACGAAAATAATCCGTTAAAGTTTGAATCAAGTTATAAAGAACATGTAGTAGTGCTAAAGCTTTATGAACTATTGACAACAGTGGGACTTAATGCATTACACGGACAATATTATATTAGTGCAAAGCTCAAACTTACAATTGGGTTTTACTTAGGAAAACTAGCTAATTAGTGAAGTTCAAGTAGGGTGACATGCTATCGTTTTAATACAAGAATACTAATTTATTACAGATGGCAAGCATGTAATTGGTCAAACAAGGTGATGAGCTTATTGATTTGGTTATGCTATTCCCGAGGTGGTATAATATACACGGACAAGATTAGTTGAAAATTTCCATTCCAAATGGATACGTGTACCCAACGAAAAATATCAACATTTGCTGATCGAACTATAGAGACATTTTAAGGGTAGACAGGATATTAATATTTTAGTATGATTTCACCGATCTTTATCGTGCAGGCTTCTTTTGCATTGGTAAGATAAAGAAGTAGACTTGTAAAAAAGAGTTCAATCATTTGATATTGGTAGGCAAGACAAATGGCTTTTCTGTCTTGGTCGCTGGTGAACAATTAGTTGATCTTGTGGTTTTAACAAGATCGGGACACATCAAATACAATGTATGGTCTGGGTGCACCATAGTTTGAAAAAGTAAAAACTATATTTCGTATTTATACATACTTCGGGTTAAGGGGAAAGACATAAGTACTAAGTCCTCGAGCAAAAATGGAATCGAAGACCCGGAAACTTACAATCGTGCATTATTTAATTTTGTACTGCGATACTCGGTAAGAGTTGCTCATAAGAACACCTTTGTAGGAATAACAATTTAGAGTACTGTCTCGAAGTTAAATAAGCCTCTATATATCGCATGCAAACGCAAATTCGAATTGAACACTGAGGCCCTTTTCTTTATAGTATAAAATACTGTGAATAGTAATGAAAAGTTCCTGATTGACGCTGATGTCATCTTTAAGGTGCATAGTGTGTTTCCGAATCCAAAGGGGAAAATACGAAATCGAATCATTAAGGAATATATGCCATTGGGTGAATTTGTTAAGAAAACAAACTAATCCCTTTGGAGAAGGATCTTTATCTCAGGAATGGCAAAGACTGACCAAATTCATTGCCAAATATATGACTTGAAAAACAATCCAAAACACTTGTTAAAACAAGCAATAAAATTACCCAAAGTAGTAGAAAAATGATCGATCTGGAACATATGAAAACATATTCGCTCAATTCAGGAGCCCATGGTAAACCGTCCACCCACGGTCTATTACAACCTCCATTTTAGGGGTGTATTTGTTCCCTTTTATGAGCACTTTTTAGGGGGTGTACTCGTTCATTTTTTTCACCCCTTATAACGGAGACTACGAACACATAGTAGAGCATGTGGGGTGAACTCGTTCCCTTTTTCCATCCCTTATTTTACCATAGCATAATACGACGTAACATAGCAGGGATGTATTCGTTTCAACCAATATTTGAAAATACATAAGACTACGTAACATAGCAGGGATATATTCGTTCCAACCCTTACATAAGACTACGAACACCCTGAACCGTCCAGCCACGGTCTTTTACGACCTCCAGTTTAGGGAGTGTACTCATTTCCTATTAGGGATGTATTCGTTCTCTATTTTAACATAACAGAAATAGCAGACAATGAGCACATTATAGCAAAGAATGTAAGGGGTGTACTCGTTTCCAACCCTTTAATTTACATAACAGAAATTACATAAGACTATGTAAAATAGCAGGGGTGTACTCGTTCCAACAACTATTTTAACATAACAGAAATAGCAGACAATGAGCACATTAATGCAAAGATTACAATCGAACAACCTGAACCGTCCACCCACGGTCTTTTAAGACCTCCATTTTAGGGGTGAACTTTTTCAGCCCCTATTTGAACATAACAGGTATTATTTCCTTTTACAGGGGTAGTAACCCCCAACCCTCCTTCTTTCTCATCCAGGGCTTGGGACCAGCAATAACGCAGTTAACCAGTGTTTAAAAATATAGCACCATTTAACAAGTCTGGTTTACGCAGAAATTAATCTCAGGCCAGTGAACAGCATCATCATCATACTCTCATAAATGAATAAAGCATAATATCATTAGCATCAATAGTGGTGAGTGAGAATTTTTTTAAGAAATCGCGTAGTGAATAACCAGATGCACGACATGCTAGATATAGAAAAAAGTAATGTCCACAAAATTGAGATAAATCACATTGAATGCGTCTATTATTCCATTTTTAATACAGACAGTTTGTTTTAAAAACCTTATATGATGTTTTATATAGGGAGGTATACCATAGCTATCGAAATACTCTTCCACACACATATTAGATATAAAAACACCAACCCAATGTTCTCCAGGCTTACCACTAGAATCAGTGTTTATAATTATGGCGGCTGGAGATACGAATAAACAGCCGTAGCTCATCTGCACCATACACACCAATAAAATGATATTTAGGCAAATTTTGTTGTAGTGCCTCATAAAGTTAAATTGTATTTAACATTTTTTAAAGTTGATTAATATATATTTTTATCTGGAAATCAATTTCTAATTCTGAAGAGAATTCAACATAAATAATTGCTGTTACAGGAGATGGCATTGCTTCTTTAAAATGAACTTCTAAACGTACACTTCTTTGCCGTTGTGGACTAGTATGAAATGCAGCACTAGCGCTAGAATCGGGAGTTAAAACAATCACCAGTAGAGTATGACAATTAGGATATTCGGCAAGTGAAATATCATTACCTTGATTAGAATAATAAATACCTGAACCTGTAAATAACGTAGAATACGCTTGTATATATAGCTTATTATCAAAATCAGGTTGCAGTGGTTTGGATGGTACAGACGTTCCATCAACATACAGTGTAAAAAACGACATAATAAAATGTTGAAAATGGAATGGATTTTTTTGATAAGTACCATTGAAAGCAGCATTAGTAACAAAACTGTTAATAATACGTTTAGGCACTATGCCTGAAAACAGATCTGGAAGTGTACTATCCATAATCCCTTGTGGTAAAGTTTCTGTCTTCAACTGCACTTTTGTTAGAGATTATTTTATTCTAAATTTAGGATTTTGTAATACTTTATTTTTTGCTATTTTAATTCCTGGTGATACATCAACCTTTTTCACAAGCAATGTTGCATCTGTAATTACAAAATTTCCATCGCATCTGCGTCACCCATTAGACAAAATGTAGGTTTAGCTGGAATTAGTTTAATACGCAGTTGTACACAATTCAGTAAAAGATTCTCCTGATTAAATATATCAGCATGAATATAACCCAATAATTCAGATGACTAACTTAAAGTAGTGAGAAGAAAACGTTGTTTAAATCCTAAATTACCATCGGTTACATTGTCCATATGACCTGCAGTACCTTTAAACCACATTGATGTTTGAAGATGCGTTGTTTTAGCATTAGCATTATATTTTAGAAGTTTTTCAATATATGATCGATATGGATATGTATGTGAAGAGTAGGAAATAAGTTGATTATTCAAATATAATTGCACTTCACTGAACATTACATTGAGAAGATCATTTACAGGACCAATTTTCTTATCGGCAGAAGTTACATTAGAACAATCTCATTTAGTAATTTTACCTTTAATATATAACATTGTATGACTTAAATCAACATAGTCATCCCCATGACCAGGGAACAACAAATTATATTGGTGCATTAACAGATATTGAAGCCACAGGCTTATATGAAACTATTTTATTACCTATAATACTTGTTTGCGTGGGTAAACTAGCAAATAAATCTAATTCTGATTTTATACACTCACACTGCATTTTTGTCTTTTTTCTTACTATTAATATTCACACAAGTTATTATTTACAATACCATATTACGTCTACGAAAATGTAATTTTACACATACACTGCCATATTGGAAAGGAAGTGGATTACCTTTACTATCTCTTAAATCAATAATAATTTGATCAAATTGTTTACGGTGCACGGTGACAAAATGAGGATTGTCAAAATTATGTATATTATTAATACCATACTCTGTAATATTTGTATTTATAATACTAACAATGGAGCTATAGTATCACCTACCATTTGTGGTTCTTCAATATTACTGTAAATATTTGTAAGTGTATGTAGCGATATTTGTAAATCAGGTGGATAACGATCATGATGCACAACTGCAATATCTTCCTGTTGTATATGATCAAACCCTAGTATTCTGGCTAGTTCAGGAGGTAGGCGTACTTCTATATGCTTCCCTTGATTTTTCTTACTCTATTAACCTCAATTCGTTTTACTGATGCTTTAACTTTTAACTGTAAATAAAATATATTACTTTTATGATTAATTTGAGATAGAATATCATCAACATGATAATAGTATCCTGGTAAGATTTTAGTTATGTTCCAGGTTTTTGTATTCATGATACGGTAATAAATATTATTAGTATATTTGGAAACATTCTGAAATGAACTTGTATAATGTACTTCAACAAGAGCTGTTTCCCACACTCCCTTCTCCAGTACAATAGGATGATATAATTTAGTACTATAGCTAGCAAGAGTATTTTGAGGAAAATATCCCATAGAACTATTGCTAGGAAGTGTCAGGCTAGGAATCACTATTGCTAGGAATCACTTTGCTCTATAATCAAACAATCAAAAATATCTTTGGATCTTTTATCTGCTTCACACCACAACATGTTGATGTAAAATGAACTTTCTTTTTCTTCCAGATCCTACCAACACCTGATATAATTTGTTTTAGCTTCTTGCCACCGATTTTGGAAAGACTCTTCAATAGGTCTATTATTATCTAGTACATCTCCTGCTACATAAATTCCTGTACGTATTAACTCTTTACATACAGTTTTTGCACCTTGTTTTAATAAAGGAAACACAGTGCGGAATAAACCTCCTAGGAAACAACCAATGCCACAACCTTCTTGATATGATGTACCTTTATATACATTGTAACCACCTCCTGCTTGATTGCTGTAATAACGAAAATACGGGTTATTCATATTTCTTTCTATACAATCAAATATATCAATAGATTACAATATTATATTAGTATTATTGCTTATAAGTACGCCATTTGTTGATAGCTGTACGTTTACTTGGTGGAGGACCATCCTCTTCGTTCTCATCATCATCATCGTCCTCTTCCTCATTTTCTACTTGTGAGAGTTTTCTAATATATTATATTCGTTGAGGATTACCGATGTACTCTAAGGGTATATTAGCTTATGCTAATAATGTAGCAAATGTTTCCAACCGGCAACTGAAATATTTTTCTTACGACATCTAACAAAACCGGATACCAAATCAACTATATTTGCACCTGGAACTAATTTATTATTAATATTCACATTTTCATTATCATCCCATTGAATATTAGGATTTTGTGTCAATTTACGCAATAAAAGTCTTGCTTTACGTTTAAAAATTTCGGGGAGAGTAGATATTATTTCAGAATCTGCATTTTGTAAAATTGCCTTACGTGCTTTCGGTTTTGACTTTGCTAAAAGTTTTAACAAATGTGCATTTTCCTTACTAATCATTATTGCGGATATTATAGCACAAATAGTTGTTGGAATATAAACCATATTACAATTATTTTTTACAGGCACATAAACATAATTAAAAAACTTTTGAAAATATATTTGTTCGAACTCGCTACTCATCAGGAGTATTTTGTTTTAAATCAAAAAGTAAATAACCATGTGCAATTCGAGTTGCATATTGATATGCTTCCTGAATAAATTTTGTATTACCTGGATACAATTGTCGTGCCAGATAATTAATTTGAGCTTGGTCTCTAGGATTTTTAAAAGAAACAATATAATGACAATTTAACGAAATATCCCGCATTCCCTTCTGTTAGTGAAAAATATTGTGTGTTATAAATATTACACTTATATTTCTATGATGGCTACCCTTAGTGAAAATATCTACAATCCGATGGTCACACTCACGCATTTAATCATCAATAATTACAAGATGTGAACCCTCGTGTGCATGAAATTCATTATTTTGAGTAAACCTTCTTTAAACGAGCAGCCTCAAAGAGTATCATACAACAGCTGCCATTCACCATAACAATATACAATATTTTTAAATAACTTACTATAATGGTCAAGAAATGTTTTAACAAAACATGATTTTCCACAGCCTGTAGGACCTGCTACCATACATGTAAAAGGAATTTTCCACTCCATATTTTTTTTCTATATTACAAATATATCACATTTATTTTAAATTACGTTTTTAACCATTTTGCTTTATTTTCTCCTTTACATAAAAACACAACGTTTGAAGAACAAATTTGATTTAATATACTTTTACTTGTGATACTGATAGACCTCGTGATAATGAGGACAATTTAACTAAGCAACGAACACATACAGTGTTGCTACAATTTAAAATATAAATATCACATTTGAAATTATAAAATCTACAAGAAATACTCCTGACGACATGCTTCACCCATAAATTCTTGACCTTTCTTTTTTACAATAGTGTATGCTTTAAATCAATCCAATAATTTTCACTTTTTGGCAGACCTAAGCATTTAACATAGAGCTTATTATTTTTCTTTCGCAATTTTATTTCAAATAAATATGTTTTTTTTGGAAATTTCGTTAATTGTAATTCGTGTCCGTAAAATCTTCCTTCAATAGGTTTATTATTTGAGTCTACTAAGTGATATGTTGGAGGATTAGTGAAGAAAACTTTAGCAATTCGAAAAATTTCTGTATTCGAATTGCGTGTATAACCTCTATCAAAACCAGGACGCTTGAGTTTACTAATTCTTACATATTCACCTACCTTAAATTTAGTTTTTCTTTTTATCACAGAAAGCTTTTTGCAATAGATGTTTGTCCATAGATGTTTTTCATTTTCATTTTTAATAGCGTCGATAGGTTTCATTTTAGTAGTGGAATTAATAGTATTATTATATTTATTTAGTAATTCCGGCAGAATGCCAATCCATTTATAATTTCCCTGCAGTGTAAATAGTCACCACATTAAATTACGTAATGTTCTATTAAATCTTTGAATAATACTTGCTTTCACATCACTGTACGTGGAATAATGTTTAATGTTATTTTGGTTCATCGCCTTCTGAAACTCTGAATTATAAGATTCTCGACCCCTGTCAGTTTGCAAAAATTTAGAGCTTTTCTTTGCTTTTCTCAGTACTGTTATAAATCCTTGTGTAATTTCTTTCCCAGCTTTATTTTTCACAGTAATATCCCAAGCATATTTAGAGAATGTGTCTATCAAAGTTAATAAATATTTGAAATTTCGATTAATGTTTGCTAGACCTTTCAATTTTCCACTATTAATTTCAACTAAATCAGCTTGCTATAGATCATGAATTCCTTAAGTTAAAACGGGTATTCGAGGATAGTTTCGTCTTGCACCTTTATGTAATTCTGCAACTATTTGTTCTCAAACTGATTGTGACATATTTTTGTTTACCAATCCTATTGCACTAATATATACAACAACTAAAATATCATATTTGCAATATACAAATCCCACATGTTAAATCTTTTTTATGATACCCCCAAGGAACAGTGTGTATGTTACAATTTAAAATTTTTCTTTTATCGTCATGCGGATCTAAGGCTAATTTTTTACCTGATTTGTTGTTAAATTGTGATGTTTGCTTTTAAATTCAAATTGAGTTTTATGAATCGTTTCGTTTTGAAATAGACATGATTTATAATCGTCAAACGTAATTTGTTCTTTAACTACATTTTTGTTGATCCTTTTACATTTTTCAATTCCTTATTTTCAACAGTTTTTATTGCATAATTCTTTGCTCGTAGACCAACATATTCAATAATGGGAAGTCCACCTAATTCATCTTTCACTTTACCTAAAGCTTTTTTATTTTTCCATGGATTATCATACGGATTACGTTGAGAAAAATTTGAGGTATCACAATACTCAATCATGTCTTTATATCTTTATAAATATCGTCGGTTTTAATGTAGTAAATGAAAGAGTGAGTATCCATGTAACTAATACTAATCTTATCTCCATATAGAGGTTTCATCACATTATAATGGAATTCATATATTGCTAATTTTGATAATTCTAAAAGTGTGGCTCCTACGTAGATCGGTTTATTTAGAGTTACAGTTTTTTTTACCATATGGAATAATGCAAGATTGTCTCCTAATTTTACCCAATTTTGAAACTGATCTTGCGCTGCTAATTTTTTACATTTTTTTACATTATTAATTCATTTTATATTTTTCGTACATTCTCCATTCTCCATTTATATTTTTCGTACATTCGTTTTAGTACATTCTCCATTGTCTTTCCGTGTACGGAATTATTTAGTAATTTATAAAATTCCTTTTAAAATTCAATTGTAGGATTTGCACGACGCTTAGTATTTTCTTCTATATAAGATGCAAGCCGTTTAGATTAATTTTATGCACTTTTACCAATATTAAACCTTGCTTTAGATAGAATTTTAATACTCTATAATGCATGATATAATTCGATTTCGATTTAAGTGTTAATAGTAGTTTTGAGTATTTACCATTGGGTGGAACTTCGTTAGTGGGAGCACACGTAAAAATCAGAATGGTATTCGTGTAAATAATTTGGATACTCTAAGTCTACTTTTAGAAAAAAAAACATTCACTATCAGTGGATCAATAAATAATTTTATTCTTGTCTTGCCAATCGTCAATTTTGTCTTCCCACCGAAAACCACCATATGGTAAATAATCAATCATTGATAATTCGTATAGATTGTTCCTGTCAATATACAGTAAATAGGATATTTCTTTTTCCGCATCAAAATAATGTACGTAGGGATTATTAGCTTTGGCATACCTTAATACAGCTTGTGTGATGCCTCCACGAATAGATTTTTCTACAAACATACACATATTAATATCTGATAAGAGTTGAAGTTCAACTTTTGTTTTATATAACATGGCTTGCCATGCCAAACCAAGTGCAGAAAAACAATTAATTGGGTCAATACTAAAAGCAGTTAAACACGTCTTTCGAAAATTTTCCGATACATCTGCTGTGAGAAGTACATCACATTTTAAGTACAGATCATGGTAGTCCCCTAAATTTTGACAATTAAACGTATGCCAAATCTCTTGTGCATATTGATAGTCGTTCTCGGAAATTTTTGTTCCGTTCAATTTGCTATTAAACGCCTCTTTTACAGGTAATTCTGTTTCTTTAAATTTATCTAAATTTGTTATGCATTCATAAGGATAAATTCCCTTACGGAGAATTAAAGAAAACTTATCGTGTGAAAAATTTTGCTTTGTATATACGAATTGCTCAGGTTTTAATTTTGACACCAAATTTTCGAGACTGTACGGAAGATATTCATACAACTCAAAAAAACGTAACTCAATAGGTCTACTGTTAAAATTAAAATGTTTGGGGAATATGGTGTACTTCTCAGTGCTTTCAACAATTACAGATATATTGCCAGGTATGCAACCTAGTTCTTTT
This sequence comes from Thermobia domestica, assembly GCF_964235325.1. Lineage (NCBI taxonomy): Eukaryota > Metazoa > Arthropoda > Insecta > Zygentoma > Lepismatidae > Thermobia > Thermobia domestica. Next base: position 58,817,549 of record NC_137470.1, on the reverse strand, counting down.
ACGAATAAATGTGCACCATATGCAGATAAGTTATGAAAAAAATACAGGAATAAAATTACTCTGTAGTTTAATTTGCAAATTACAGTCATTACACACCGTGATAATATATTTTCCAGTTAAATGATTATGGTGTTTCACTTTTCTATTTTCACTCATATGATTACTTTCTCAAACAGAGCACATAGTAGATAGATTATACTCCTGTAGCTGAGAGTTAGTTAATGGCATTATTGGTGTTTGTTGATCTAATAGATTTATTATTTTTTAATTCCTTCTCCATAGCAGACATAAAATTAATCGATTCATTTTCACCACGATAAATAACTACGTCTGATTTTATATATTGGTTACTCCAACACACAATATAACTAAAGCTTCACGGTATATGTTCCTGAATTTGTTTCGTATTGGATCCAATTTGTTTATTTATCGTTTTCAGTAAACTTTCGAAATCTGCAACAATTATGACATCATTTTGTAATAATAATTTTAGTTTACGAAATTTTAAAACATCAACTTGTTTCGGCATGTTAATTTTGGTTGGAGTGTGTTCTTTACATAATTTCTCATGTTAATCTAATTTTGATTTGTTATAAAAAGATACTAAACATCGTCTACAAATACATGTTTGATGAGTACATAATTGATTTCTAAACAATTTAAATTTGTAATTAAAAAATAATCAGAGTTAGAATACAATAAGTCAATATGTTTACCTACAGATGTTTTTGCTTATGCGTAACGGAAAAATTGTTTCATTATCATAATTAATACCATATATATTAATAGAAATTAGTTCCATAGTAAATACGGAATTATACATATTTTCAAATTTGTTTATGTTTGCTACTTCAACGGAAAATTTTATATTCGTTTTTTTCAAATACCGGTAATAAAGTATTAATATATTCTATGTAATTATTTACGCGATGTGGATTATTGTTTAAAGGATGTAATGCAGCTGGAATATAATACATAAAATATCTATTATCGTTATTTTGAATATTTATAACACAATTCTTTTTAGATGAAATCCTTTGAGGCAATTTTATATAAGTTTTTTCTTTATGACTTTTCAATAAGGCATTGAGATTTTTTATAAGACAATAATGACTATTGAAATTTTCTTCACAATACAATAAATCAATATGTTTACCTGCGGATGTGTTTTCGCTTATACCTAACGGAAAAATTGTTTCATTATCATAATTAATACCATATATATTAATAGAAACCTGTTCCTTAGTAAATACGGAATTATACATATTTTCAAATTTGTTTGCTCCTTCAACGGGGAATTTTATATTCGTTTTTTCAAATACCGGTAATAAAGTATTAATATATTGTATGTAATTATTTCCACGATGTGGATTATTGTTTACAGGATGCAATGGAGCTGGAATACAATACATAAAAATCTATTATCGTTATTTTGAATATTTATAACACATTTCTTTTTAGATGAAATCAATTGAGGCACTTTTATATAATATGATGCAGCCAATGGATCGTATTTACTGATTTTTATTTCTAAGAGATGGTTAGGCTGAGAACATAGAGACCACCCTGATTTCTTAATTACTCTGTTTTCTTGTTCAACTAAAATTTTATTAAATAGTTTTTCAATTATAGCATTCACATCTGTACTCGGTAAAATGGAGGTCGTAAAAGACCGTGGGTGGACGATTCAGGGTGTTCGATTGAAATCTTTGCTATAATGTGCTCATTGTCTGCTATTTCTGTTATGTTAAAATAGAGGTTGGAACGAGTACACCAATGCTATGTTACATAGTCTTATGTAGTTAAAGGGTTGGAAACGAGTACACCCCTTACTATGATGGTAGTCTTTGCTATAATGTTACGTTAAAATAGAGAACGAATACATCCCTAAAAAAGGTCATAAAAGGAAACGAGTACATCCCCTAAAAGACCATAGCTGGATGGTTCAGGGTGTTCGTAGTCTTATGTAATTTTTGGAACGAATACATCCCTGCTATGTTACGTAATCTTATGCTATCTGCTATGGTAAAATAAGTGATCATAAATAGGGAACGAGTCCACCCCTTAAAAGATTATCTGCTCTACTATGTGTTCGTAGTCTCTGCTATGGTAAAATAAGGGATGGAAAGAGTGATCATAAAAGGGAACGAGTCCACCCCTTCATAAAAGAGAACGAGTACACCCCCTAAAATGTGCTCATAAAAGGGAACAAATACACCCCTAAAATGGAGGTCGTAAGAGACCGTGGTTGGACGGTTCAAGGTGTTCGATTTCCCATGGACTCCTGAATTGAGCGAATATGTTCCAGATATGTTCCAGATCGATCATTTTTCTACTACTACCCTAAAACTTGGGAATAAATGCAGTAGATTAAAACGTGTGTAATCTCGAATATGTTAAAGTTTTGAACATAACCATCACACGAATACAAAATTGCTGTATACGAAAAAAATCTTAATAGTTGAGAATTTCAAGTGTTGTTTCCATACATAAAGAATAGCAAACAGATATTCAGCTTATATGAGGACAAACATTAAGAATTGATCACCAGCGTACGTAATCTATTGGGAACAGAAGGGTTTTGTAAATCTTGCTTGCAGAAGTGCAATAAATCTAGGATTTATTATTATTTTTAGTGAACATCTTACCAACATCTATTTAGTAAAATTGTTCGTCCTTACATTATGAATCTTTTTAAGAGCCACCAACATCCCCTCAAGATTTATAAACTCATATCTGCTATAATAATAATAATAAAGAGTACCAATGGAGTATCTTCCATTATTTTAAATTGGTTTGTACACAGTTTTAACCCTCGAGAAGTCGCACTGAAAAAGTAACGCGAGTAGTCGCGCGCGGTCAAAAGGACCGCACGAACATAATGTGTTGCAAATATCGTTTTAAACATTTTTCTTGTATTAGAAACGTAATTTTGTATATTTTCTGACTAAGAGGGAATAACATTTTTATTATTATAATAAGTTTTACAGTAATAACTATTAGAGGAACGTTAAATTAGACATGTATCGTTTTTTTTTATTTCTTATTTGGAATACAATGTTTTTTCGTTACATATTTCTGTAGATAGATAGCTACGCACTGGTTTTATTGAAAATTCTAAATCTGATGACGATCTTTTGTTTTTGTCAACTCTGGTTCGTCTAAAATTAGAAATGCAATAGTAAATTAGTAAAAAATATATACTATATAAACATAACACTAAAACAAAGCTTCACAGCGCATTTTGCATTCACTTAGAGCTCACTCGTAGCTAAGCGGTTAGCATACACGCCTTTGGCGTGGGACTTCCGGGTTCGATTCCTGGGGAAACTCATGAGGTTCGGATCCCACGTTAAGCAGTAGGTCCACGTCTTACATAGCCTTGATGCTGAAAAGGGCGCTAAATTAAAATCAAATCAAATTTACATTGAATTATTTTACGGTCCTGTTATTTCGAAACTTCACCTATACAGCACTAACATTATTTTAGGTTATCTTCAAATTTACACTGTTCTACACTTCGTCGTCGCTTATTTCGTCCTCTCCTGCTCTGACTAAATTCGGGGAATCGCTGGTGATTTCTGGGTTTAAGATCTTCAGATTTGCTCGCAGACGCCTCACTTCACCTTTCGTGTTCACTCACTTATATCTATATCTATATCTATATCTATCTATCTATCTATCTATCTATCTAACAAATATATATTTGTTATGATCTTACTAAGAAAAAGCTTCCACAAGATCATCAAGGCTGGTTTATACAAATAGTCCATTCCTAACATTTTCTTCCTTGTTTTAAGCTGTTCATTTCTAATTTTCTCTTTTTTCACACTTGTCAGTTTGTTCACTCTGTCGACCTCTCTTCCGTCCATTAAAATAATATTTATGTTTATAAAGCTTAAAACATCTCCAAAGCAAAGGTCACGTGCAGAGCGAAACACTGAGAAAAAACATTACACGGTTAGTCGCGCGCGGTGGAAAGCACCGCAGAATCACTAAACAATCACTAGTAGTTATACTAAACAACGGATAACGCAGTGATTGAGCAGTAATGTTCGGGAAGGTGAGGGGAAAGATTAGCTAGACGCAGAAGACTGTTGGACAAACAGAATGGACACACGATCAAAAATAATTTCCCTGCGGTGCTTTTGACCGCGGCGCGACTACTCGAGGGTTAACTTTGTAATGGGGTTAATCAGATCTTCTTCTGCAACATTTACCATTTCCTCTCCTCATTATCAGAAGAAATGTTTTAGTATTATTGCAGTACACTGCACTACAGAGTAACTATTTTCAACTTCTTTAGACAATTACAACAGTAAGATTCAGTTATCAGTTTTTAATGTTATACCACAAAAAATAATGTTATACCGTTCATTTTCACACATTGTATGTGTAATACACCTACAGAGCAGCGACAAGATCATCCAATGTAACACAGTCCTACCAATTGTTGTGTACATATCATTATATGGTTCTATTACCATTACTTCATCTTCAGGATTAATATCATGTTGAATATATCGTGAGTACAAGCAATCAATAGCGTTCACTAGATGTAAATGATCATAACTTTTCACACATTGATACATACCAAAATCTTCATTACACGTATCATCAGTAAAGCATTCAAAAACATTCAAACTAAGAGAGAACTCGGGATAATCTGATTCAACCAATACTGCAGTATGTTCTTACGAACACTCAGCAAATTCCATCGACACATTTAAATCAAAGCTCCTCTGTGGCTAAGTGGTTAGCGTACGCGCCTTTGGCGCGGGAGACCCGGGTTCAATTCCCGGCGGGAGCTCATGTGGTTGGGATTCCACGTTAATCAGTAGGTCCACGTCTCATATAGCCTCGCTGCTGAAAAGGGTAGTTAAACTCAAAATCAACTCAACATTTAAATCAATGACGTCACATGTCTTTGTCGATGTAAATTTAGAATCTGTATTCTCCATAGCTTCTATTGAAGGTTCAGGTTCACTTATTTGGGTAATGTGATCATTAACTATAGTTTCTTCCACTTCGATGGAATTTTGCATTTCACGGAATCTATGTATAATTCGTTTCATTTTAAGATCACTTTGTTCAATTCGTAGAGTTGTCTGGTGGATTTTACTATTGAGTTGAGTCATCTGTTCACCAAAATCTTGCTTTAATTGTCCCATCTGTTGATCAATTTTACTGTCAAGTTGGTTCATTCGTTTATCCATTTGATCACCAAAATCTTCCTCTAATTGTCCCTCAAGTTGGTTGATTTGTTCCAGTTGTTGCTTCATGACATCGGCATGGTCAGAAAAACTCATTTCCCTGTTACCATCTGATTCTGTTGTATTTTCAACGTAACATTAATAATGTAACCTTAAATATGTAACCTTAATAATGTATACTCCGTCTTGGTATTTCTTTTTTCAAAACTATGTAACCTTACAGTCAATCTATACGCTTAAATTTTATTGTTTAGGAGATTGTCTACTGAACTTCATCCAAATCTCCTAAGGTAATGGTGGTAAACCACCAATTTTTTTATAACGATAAATGATCCTGCGAAGAAGGCCCACCAAATTTTTATAACGATAAGGTAACGATAATCACATAAAACATTTATTCTATCTCTTTTTCGTACTTTCTTCTCCTTCTTCAACCTAGTTAGTACATATTTTAAACTTACACATTGCCCAGAAGTATAATAAAAGATATTTATAATTACACTGAAAATACAAAGATATCGTTACAGTTGAAACTTTTAACATAACAAAATATGTATTTCTACTGGTTAGAGAAAATGAATTTATTTAATGCGCTTAACTCTTATTTCCCAATGTTTCAAATTGAATTTATGCTTATAGTTTTAGAAATCCTGAAAAAAGGAATTTAATGCTATGCATTATATCGTCGTATGAGAACCCGAGGGACGTAACTCCAAAAATAGGATTTTCGTTTTTCTTTATATAATTTTGAAAAACCTACTTGGTGACAAATCGACGTAACTCTATCTCTTCTCCTTGCCGTTAAAAGGCAGTAACGTATCTCTCAGTTACGAACTGATCTTCGAGCCAGATGAGCGTAACAGCCAATACGTTCTTCTGTCCCAAAAGAGGTTATTCGATTTTGAGGACCAAAGAAACGTAGTGTCTCATACGTTTCTCTGACTCGAAAACTCAGATGAATTCTCAAAATACGCTTTAGTGAGTAACATTGCTTTAAGTTGGGTACGTAATTTATATACTGAAAGCACACTATTCTAGCGTTATTTTCAAGACAAGTAAATAAAATATTAAATAATTATTACATAATCAAAATCAGCGCCGTAACTAAGATTTCTTTCTGGGGGACCACGCATTAATACGTGTATTTGGGCCCCCTAGAAAAAGTTGCTTTCCTAAATCTTGGGCCCCTCTTTCCATCTTTCTCTTACTCTTTATGGGCCCCCGAAGCTTGTGGGCCCTCCCGCACGGCAAGGTCTGCGGAGACGTTAGTTACACTTCTGGGCTATATATATGTACAGGTTGTTTCAAGACAACACTGACATCGCTTGGGAAGTATTTCCTTGCACCAAGATAAGATAAAAGTTAGACCAACCTGGATGCACAAATGCTTCTTTCGGAGTTATAGCCTGCCAAAAATATGAAAAAAATAAACTTTAAAGGTCCATAGCTCCAATACTATGGGACCCACCATGGTCGGGTCAAGACTTTATTTAGGAACTAGTGTGTGGCCTATCCAAATATCCATGTTTTTGAATCCTGCGGTATTCACACTACAATTTTTATAAAGGTAGTTGGTGAGTACTTCAAATTATATGCCGGTATATATATATATATATATATATATATATATATATATATATATATAGCGATATGTTACATTCCAGTATGAATCTGGAATGTCTGATGGAGCAATTTTAACCAAACTTGGTTCACATATAGTCACTGTCTGGAAGAGCGTATTTGAAGGGTAGGATCCCTGTAACAGATCTCTTGAGGAAGTGAGAGTGGGTAACATGTAAAACTGATCGAAAATTACCAATATTAGTGTTGAAATTATAGTTTTCTAAGACGAACAGCAACATTCCAATTCCGTTTTCATCTAAGTTCAAGGTTCAATACTGATAAAGTGTATTGAATGACAAATCATTATTGTAGGGACAAAATGATTCAGGTGCGTGGGTTTCCTGTTTTGAACACAAGCCATGGAAATTTGTGGCGAACAATATCCTGTCTGTTTTTTTCTAGTTATTTTATTTCCTCCCAGATTTTCATTCTACCAATCATTTTGTAATCATTCACTTTCATGACTAAAGGATGCAAACGCAGGATGGTAAATTAAGAATAAAAATTATTGTGACGAAATGGATTTAAGTAAGAGAACTGAACATGAATCAGCGATAAACGCAACACTAAAGTACAAAAAAAAAATGTCCATATTGTGGTGAGGTTCGTCATTGAGATGAGTGCGTTACGGGTCTTTTTTACTCTATTACCAAATCATTATTCATTCAAGGAAACATACTGATTTATTTTAACCTTAAATTACTGTGATACAGAGGCATGAAATCTAGTCAATGAATAATATAGAGAACACAATAGAGTGGACGAGTTGTCTTTTTCGCTACAAAGGTTTGCTTTGAGGATACCTCAAAAACAACAGGGTTTTGGTGTTTTTTTTTTTTGTTCTGGAATCTTTCGTCTCTTCCTCAGATCTTCATACAATAAAATCTTGTATGCTCATTCTGTTATATTTTTATCAGCTATAGGGCATAAGCGAAGATAAAGAAAAATATAATTTTAAAGGTTTAATAATTTTTAAAGGGAATTTTTTGTCCAAATTTGGGCCTCCTGGCCCCCCTCTGTGCAAACGTAGAGACCTCCAAAAAAACTGATATATAGTACTTGGTAAACTAAATGTGTGTACCACATTTCAAGTTTTTATGTTGAATAGTAAGGGCGGGAGAAATTTTATCAGGAATTCCCACAATGCCCAAAATTACCGCAAAACACCATGATCTCAGGGAAAAAAATCCTGAGACATCCCTAATTATCCTAGGGTCATATTTCACCCATCATTCTCTTCAGAATAGAACTGCCTTTTAGACAGTATGACTCACGTGTCTCTAGTATGTATCTAAGACGGTAAAATCCCGACGAAAGAGATTTTTTGGTCTAAAAATCCCTTTTTTCAACTTTTGCCCCTCTGGACCCCCCTGTTTTTACGCAGAAATAGGAAAAATCTGGTAAATACTACTCGGTGGACTGAATGTTTGTAAAAAATTTCAATCTTCTACGTTCAAAAATAAGCTCGCCAAAAAATAATGAACATAGGCTTAATAAGGGAAAAAATATATTTTAAGATTATGACGTCATCACCTCCTATACCTGGACGCAGGACGGTCTGAAACCATACGTAATGTCTTCTACAATGCTTCTGGACTTGAAAAACAAAAAAAACGGACGAAAAAGCTCAAATAGAAGAGAAATAACGCAATGTACCATGGAAAACGTCCATGGTATAAATTGTACCATAGGATCCCCAAACGACAAATGGAGGAATTAGGATCAAACTTTCATAGCATGACCATAACAGTATAGCAATAAAATAAATGAGGACAGAGGTCAGTATGAATAATGTAAGAAGAATTATGTGAAAATCGCAAATAATGTTTGACTGACGCTCGCACATACGATTAAATAAAACTACACTCTTGAAGTATTTTGAGAAAGTTTCCCTTTTTCCTTTTTCTTGCCTTTTCTTTTCCTTTCTTTCTTTGTTTTACTCATTTTTTGAAGAAGCCATTAAACAACTGAGAAATAATGTAGTTCAACAGCTGAAAAAAGTAAAAATTAACTTTTTCATGTAGAAAACCATACATATTAGTATTTTCTTTTCTGTTTTTTTTCTTTTTTTTATTTTATTTTTCATGAAGCGGACTTGAATGCTTAATGCAACCTTCCAGCCTCTAAAGGGATAACAAATGATCTTTCTCTACATATGGAAGCAGTTTAAATTTTGTTTTACATTCATAGTCACTAACTTTAATTTAAAAAAGAAAAGCTAGAAAATTCACTTTTAAATTGGAGGACTGTCATGCTTGGTGTCACAATTATTATCTTACACGGATTTAGTTTACGTAAGTTTTTATGAACCTCCGTCGAAGATTTAGTGAAGTGATACCATAAGAAATCAGAGCGATTACAACAAGAAGAGCATTATTTGACGCACGTAATTGAATATACGTAGCTAATTACTGAGTGCTTTTATAAATTAAATCAGTGATTCTAATACTTGACATATCTTTCCGTTCTACTCCTTCATTTTCACTTTTACATGTGTTCTTTTGAGCTAAAACGGATAGCAAATACACATTGTACTCCTGTTCTATTCTCAAACTCATCTTTCACTACTTCAAATCGTTGTAACTCCTCTTTTACTTAATGGGCCTGCGTACCGTAGTCGCTAACGCTCTCGCCTTCGGTGGGAGCGGTCCTGGGTTCCGTTCCCGGTGTTGGTACTCGGTCGAAAATGTGACAAAAGATTTTTCAGGTTAGTCATACTGAATGAGGTTTTCCTGGGATTTCTTCATTCACACCAGGCAAATGCCGAGGTGGTACCTAACCTACTAACTAACCCAGGCCGCTTCCTTCCCTTTCCCTGGACAGTGTGCTCGCCGACAGACGTCATCCCTCATACGTGACGGGCTAAATGGTCATAGATACCGAAAGTGTGTTGTGCATTCCATAGTGGATTCATGAACATGGCATCGAAAGAGAAGAATCGTACCGGTAGTACACTGGATGTTGCCATTTTGTTCTATCTTACATTTTCCAAAATTCGGTATCAAGCCAATGAACTGTTTGGTGAAAATTGCAACATTAAACTACATTGTTTATATCTTCACTTTACTATTTCAAATTAGAGTCTAAAAGATAGCATAACTGTCCACAAATATCTCTCTTGCAAGCTTTCAGACATCACATACATATAAAAGATAGAAAATTAACTAATATTAAAAAGTTATTCATTGTTGATACAATAATAGATAAACCTATTCAAATATGTGACGAATTTAATCGACATTTTACGGAAACAGCCGACAAGCTAGCAAAAATAAGGGAATAAGATACAGATACAGCCATTAAACTGTTAGCATGCGCGATACCGCGTTCTGTTTACAGCATATTTCTTACACCATTATTAGAAAACGAGGTATTGCATCAAATTAGTAAATTGCAGGAAAATAAGTCAACAAACGATGAAATCCGACAAAAATAATAAAACTATTTAAACAGTCATTGACACTGCCGCATCTAACGTATTTCTTTATTACTGCTTATAAATTATGTCTTCCCTGATGTTCTTAAAATAGCACAAGTAAGACCTATACACAAGAAGAGAGACACCACATTGCAGACAAATCTCGCTGCTACCTGCTGTCAGTAAAATATTCGAACACCTAATAAAGAGCAGACTGTTGGACTTTATCATACGCCAGGATATTATAACAAAGAAGCAACACGGCTTCGTGCCCATCAAATGCACCCACTGCATCAAACTGCTACCTATAGCTTAATTGATCATATACTAAGAGGAATAAATGAAAACTTTTTAGTACTCGATATTTTTTACGATCTGCGTAAGGCGTTTGATGTAATAAACCATGATATTCTCCTGAAGAAACTAGAACATCACGGCATACGTGGAAACTGTCCCAAATTATTCAAATTTTATCTAGGAAATAGGAAGCAATCAGTCGAAATTATAAGAAATGCAAGTGATACTCAAATGAAATACAAATCGACTTATCGAGAAACAAAATATAGAGTGTCACAAGGCTCGGTTCTAGGTCCACTCTTGTTCCTACTACATTTAAATGATCTACCTAGCAACATATATATCAAAATTCTACTCTACGCTGACGATGCTTCAGTTATTATCAAAGGAAAAGATACAAAGCTCTAGCTAACAATGTACATGGCATTAAAAAATCTTAGCTTTTGGTTTTATAGTAATCAGTTGGTTATAAACAACATGAAAACACAAGATATACTTTTCAACTCAACACACGCTAAAAGATCAATAAATCTACAATAAATCTAAACGTCCCATTCATACAGCTAGTCAACGAAACAAAATTTTCAGGTATTATAATAGATAAGCACTTCAGATGCAGTAGTCATTTTGAAGTAGTTATATAAACTAAACCCGAGGCTATATTCTCTAAGAGTGCTAAAAGACACTTTAAAAGACTTAATACAAATCTACTATGAGTCCATATAACCTTATAATGAAGTATCACATCCTATTTTGGGGTAACGCAACTGAAAGCAAACCTATATTTATTAAACAAGAACAGGCCATCCGCACCATTGCCAACTTACATTACACTACAAGCTGCAAATCGTATTTTAAAAAGTTAAAAATATTAACAGTTCCCTCTATGTATACACAATGTGATCAAAAGTATCCGAACACCTGGCTGAAATAGTCTTACAAGTTCGTGGCACCCTCCATCGGTACTGCTGGAATTCAATATGATCTTGGCCCACCCTTAGCCTTGATGACAGCTTCCACTCTCGCAGGCATACTTTCAATCAGGTGCTGGTATGTTTCTTGGGGAATGGCAGCCCATTCTTCACGGGGTGCTGAACTGAGGAGAGGTATCGATGTAAGTCGGTGAGGGATAGCACGAAGTCATCGTTCCAAAACATCCCAAAGGTGTTCTATAGAGTTCAAGTCAGGACTCGGTACACGCCAGTCCATTACAGGGATGTTATGGTCGTGTAACCACTCCGCCGCAGTCCGTGCAGTATGAACAGGTGCTCGATTGTGTTGAAAGATGCAATCGCTATCCCCGAATTGCTCTTCAACATTTTGAAGCAAGAAGGTGTTTAAAACATCAATGTAGGTCTGCGCTGTGAGAGTGCCACGCAAAACAACAAGGGGTGCAAGCCCCTTCCGAGAAAAACAGGACCATACCATAACACCACCACCTCCGAATTTTACTGTTGACACTACAAACGCTGACATATGACATTCACTCGGCATTCGCCATACTGCCATCGGATCGCCATATTGTGTACCGTGATTCGTCATTCCACACAACGTTTTTTCACTGTTCAATCGTAAAATGTTTACGCTCTTTACACCAAGTGATGCGTCGTTTGGCATTTACCTGCGTGATGTGTGGCTTATGAGCAGGCGCTCGACCATTACGGCTAACTGTCATAGTACTTGGAGTGGATCCTGATGCAGTTTGGAATTCCTGTGTGATGGTCTGGATCGATGTCTGCCTATTACACCTTACGACCCTCTTCAACTGTCGGTGGTCTCTGTCGGTCAACAGACGAGGTCGACCTGTACGCTTTTGTGCTGTACGTGTCCCTTCACGTTTCTACTTCACTATGACATCAGATGCAGGGAACCTAGGGATGTTTAAGAGTGTGAAAATCTAACGTAGAGACTTCTAACACAAGTGACACCCAATAACCTGACCACGTTTGAAGTCCATGAGTTCCGCGTAGGGCCCCATTCTGCTTTCTCACGATGTCTAATGACTACTGAGGTCGCTGATAATGAGTACCTGGCAGTATGTGGCAGCACAATGCACCTAATATCAAAAACGTATGTTTTTGGGGTTGTCCGGATACTTTTGATCACAAAGTGTAAATATGAAGCATCTGTTTTCAGTCTAACGCAAAATAAAGATGAAGTAAAAGATCATCATTGCAATACTAGAGATCAAAACAAAAAGTCTTACTTTACTAGATTATCACTGGTACAACAGGGCCCCAGACATATGACAAATAAAATATTCAATGCTTTGCCCAATCACATAAAGTTGGAGAAAAACTTAAATGCATTTAAACAAAACTTTAAAACGTATCTAATAGAGAAAGAATTGTATACGGTAGTGTTAAAGAATATCTAAAAATGTATGTATAACAATGTAAAATATCTATATGTATAATAACTTCTGTATATCATATTATGTTTGTTTTATAATCTGACATAAGTACGATGTACATGTGACCTGAACCCTCCAAATACCATGTATTGGCTAGGGGAGTAAATAAATGATATTCCCAAATATATTTTACACATTCACAAACTGCGATCCCCCAGGTCAATATGTAATTTTATAACATTTTGCTATTTTTTTTATATGTTCTGTGTATTTAATATGTATACTGTACAAAAATATGAAAAATAATGTTTTATAAGCACTTAAGCATAACGCTAATGCCTCGTGGCACTCCATAATTAAATTTATAAGGAGAGGCCGCGAGACATGAAGGTAATACCTTATGTAGTCAATGGCGGGTTTATCAATATACTGATTAGGCCCCGGATTTAGTAAATGGGTCAAGGGAGACCGCCAACTCCAGGCTACATGCATGCTTCTTATTGAAATGTTTGCACTTTGTCGTTAAAGAATATAACAGAATGTTTAGTGTTACGGTAATTGCATACAAACTATATAAAGTGCACTGTCCCCTTGGTCTGGCTAAAAAAGTGTCACATTCTCACGACACGTGTGTCGAATATCAGCGACGCGATGACAGCCTGTCGCGAGTCTTCGACACACGAAGTCGCCTAGTCTGCGAAGGGCCTAAATCCCATCCTCTGCTTTTCAGCGGCTAAGGCACGGTTGATTCTTGCTCAAATACAATTTCTCAATGTATCCTTTTCATCGTTCTAGAACTTCATTTGATCCTCTAGAGACTTTTTTATCCTTAATTTATATGTTATCAATGTTGTTTTCAGTTGCTATTTTTCTGTTTCCATTTAATTTAACTTCTCATGGATTATTAATTTTTCTGTCGTTCGTATTTCTTTCTAATGCCTTTATGGCTATTGCAGTCTTCCCAGACTTTGTCGATATATTTTTCTTATTTCATTGGAACTCTCTCCAATACATCCTTTCTCTTAATCTGTTTTTACACTTGGCATTCTCCCATTAACCGACTTGAAAAAAAAAGATTCTTAATTTGACCTATGTTATGTATGTACAGTCAGCGATAAAAGTTCATTCCCTTTGATAAAATTTTATTTTGGGAATAACGGTAATATGGCTGGAACGTACAGAAAATTATATTTCCTTTAATTTATTGAATTAGGATGGCATCGAGACGAGACTTTGTACAGTCTCGGTCTCGTCACGGTTGATAAATAGCAATCTCATTCTCGTCTCGAGTCAATAATCGCCGTCTCGGTCTCGTCTCAATTAACAGATATTTGTCTCGATCTTGGTCTCGGTCTCGAGGCCAAGTCTCGGTCTCGAAATAAATAGTGTGAAATTAAAGTTGTGAAGGTATTGTTATCATACAGCCTATCGTTTCCGTTTCTAATCTATTGCCTTCATTCTTGACTTAGAATTATGGTATGGTGTACCTCCTCATAGCTAATTTGCTAGCGCTAATGCTTTCCATGTGTGTGTTCCAGGTTCAGTCATCAATAGGTATATAATACCTGGGATAAAATCCTAAGAGTAATCCATATTTCACTTTCCGCAATAGACTTTGCCTCATATAGCCTCAGTACTGCCTATACAATTAAATTATATTAAACTAACTCCAATACTATATAGTAGTTTATTTCCTTCCTTTGAATCTGAAATGTTCAATACCTCCTAACGGATAACGTAACACATAGCAGCACGAATGTATTTAATCGTGCCGAAATTGAAATTTTACAATTTCTGATTTATTATCCAGTAAGTTCTGCTTTGACTATCATTTTGGAAACAGAGTATAATGTTCATTATCTTAACAAATAGAGTAACTACTTTATATTTCGTTTCATATTGATCAAATGCTTTATTACCGTTTTATATCTCCATGTTTAATTGACACTTTATAAAGCGAAATTCCTGAATCTTATGGTAGGAGCTAAGGCATTCATCTTTGCTATGTGTGGTCTCCGATTGGATCACCAAACAAGTTAGATTCAAGTCCTATGCTTCGCATAGTTCGCGTCTCACTTTAAGTACATGCTGTTTCTTATACAAGTTCATAAGGTCGTAATGCATTACATAAACATATAGCCAGTGCTGTGACTAGGCAGGAGCAACTGCGGCCTCGAGAAGAACAGTCAGGTTTACAAAATTTCTACTCTGAGAACTGAAAAGAGGATAATATCTACGAAACTGAAGGATTTAGTGCTATAATTTGAATAAATTGTCATGGATACTACAGACCTATCTGTTTGTACGCCAAGGCAAATGGGTGGCGACGAAATCTGCTTTGGAGGCAAACAGTTATTGTTACTCAACTAAGTAGGAGAAAACACTAATTTGTTTCCTTTCGGAAACATCTTGTTTTACTCTTCATTCTACTACTATTCGCAGTAGTTTATGTAAAGTATTAAAAAAAACTTTTTTTTGCTCTGATTAACCATATAATTTCAATGGTGTCAGCAGAGACTTAAGCAGAAGTAAGCTATATTTCAGGGGAGGGAGTTCAAAGCTTTTTGGGGTAGTTCAAATTCAATATAAGGACAAATTGTATTAAAATTTGTAAAATCGACCCTAAAATTAGGTAAAATTTACAGAAAAGTTGGGATTTCAAGGAAAGGGGTTTGGACCCCAGGACCTACCTCCTGCGCGTCCCTGATGTTGTAGTAATTTAGAGGTTGAAAGCATCGAAAGAAAGAAAAAAATGTTGCTCATACAAATTAAGTGGCGGCGGAATGAGAAATGCATGGAAATAATTTGGATATAAACTATCTAGACTTAGTCCTCTATTTATTATAACTAATAACGAAATAATATACGTATAACAACAACAAGTCAAATAAGCAATATAATGAAAAATGTTCTTTGGCTGTGTTTCAGTTTTTCGCATTGGTTATGTTAATTTCAATTTCAAATTTCCAATACACAAAATATATGAAATGTTTTTCGTATTAAGTTCAATTTAATGATTAATTTCACTTCCAAAAGTTCCTTTAAAGCAGTTCAATTGACAGCCATTAAAGCTTATTGAAGCTAACCGATTAGCAGATGTTCGAACTAGTTTCACACGAAACTTCTTAAGTATCAAAATTACCTTTCTTAAAATACAAGTACAAAGAAACATACGTAAATACCTAAGATATATATACTAAGCATACTAACATATTTGATATTAGTTATAGACATGAGGACTAAAGAAAAATATAATTTATATAGATATAACATGGCACAAAATGAAGTTAGGAATAATATGAACATTTTTCTCTCCTATTTTCTAATTGCCAAACGCATCGCCTGAAAAATAGTTTTCTTAGTTGCTAACAAACCTGATTCCAATGTAATATATTTTAGAGTAATTTCAAAGCCGAAAACAATGTGAATTTATCATATTTAAGGAGAGCCTTTTTCTCCACCACTATCAGTTATCAATTCAAGAGCCGCAATGGCGATCCTTCCTTCCACATCAAGGAGGAAGGTTTTGTACTTCTGAGAATTGCCACTAGAGGCGCTTGTATTAGGTGAGCATCTGTCCTCATTCTATAACCTATCAAATTTTCTCTTATTAATTTACAATATTTTCATTTATGTGTCGATTACGTTACATAAAAATTCCCTGTCCCCGCTGAAATATATATGTATAAATACATATATATTTTGGACTACAGAAGTTAATCGGCACATAAAGGATAATAAACTATGACCATTGCCAAATAAAAAAAAATATAATACATACAGTAATTCCAGCGACGATCACTTACAACTTATGGACACACAACACTTAGATGGATGAAATACCGCGGTATTATGATAAGATGATACAATCTTTCACATCTCACTACACTAAGACACTATACACTTCACTACCAGATATCTGGAAAATACAAAAATGAAAAACACACAAAATAACTGTACAGAATATTGTTGTTACATTTTAAAAATAATTTTTCAACTACATTTTACGTTTGGCTTACTGAATTATAAGGCTTAACGTGATTAACATTTCTCTTAATGATTCGCTTAGGATTAGCAACACCTTGCAACCACAATGTATTTAAATTAGGTTTGCTCAAAACTTTAAATGACCTTCGAATAAAGGACTTAACTTAGGTGTAAAATGTTTGATAATTGAGGTCTTTTGGAACTTCTTTACCAAAACTAACTGGTCTCTATGATAATTTGGCAAGTCTCTGGTTTTAGAGTAACATTTCTGCTTCCTCTTCCAAGATCGATCAATATTTTCAACAAGTTTCGCCATTTTCTCTTCTTTATCAGGAGTACCATCTAGTTCTTCCAAATTTAATTCCCATAGAACATCCAAGGGTGAAGACAACTTGTGACCAAGATATATCTCCGCCGGCTCAAATCCAGTAGATTCTGAGACACACATGTTGAGCGTATACTGTATTTTCTTGATATATTGGGCCCAATCTGGTTGATGCTCATTAACATACATTCTCAGAATGTTCTTAATCGATCGAATCTGTCTCTCCGCCTGGTTGCTGCTAGGTGAGTAGGGAGCTGTAGTAATGTCCTGAATACCAAGGCTAAAAAGATGTTGCTTCATGTAGAAACTTGTGAAGATCTGCGCACGATCGTGGACGACTTTATTAGGAATTCGCAGAAGAAAGTAAAGGTTTTCCAGCTTACTGCAAATAACCTTGGAGCTTAAAGATCTTAGTGGTTCTATCATCACAAACCTGGATGCAGCGTCACAAACAATAAATAGATGCCGAAACGGTCCTGAGTTCGGAAACGGCCCAGCGGTGTCAAAATACCAGCAGTGGTTAGGTCTGGTTGTTTTCCGGGAGTAATAAACACCCTGTTTCTTCCTATTACCAACTTTGCACGTTTGATATCGCAAGCATCCTTGGACGTACTTCCTAACGTCGAGGAATAAATTCTTCCAACTGCATCTTTGGGCAATCTTGGCTGCTGTCCGTGAAAAGCCGGTGTGACATCCGCCCACTTCATCCTCATGAAAGAATTTCATGATGCTGTATTTCATGGCTTCAGGTACTAAAATCCTCCATCCTTGATTCTTCCTTCCTTTAGTTTTGATAAAAAGAATACCGTCATTTATTTTGTATTTGTCAGCAAGCTGACCCTGCTTAACCTGCTCCATAATTCCTATTATCTCTTGGTCTTCACTTTGTAACTCCATGAGAGGATGACTGAACACAGGTGCATTCCAGAAGTTAGCCAAAGATAAATTTACTGTTTGTCCTTTAAAATCTTGAATTTCGTTATATTGATCATCAAAATTATGAAACTCCACTAAATTGTTAACTCTAGACCAGAAATCTGCCAAAAAGTTCTGAGACGTCCTTAAATGAATAATTTTAAATTGAAATCGTGATATTTTCTCTATCAAAGTTCCATACTTCCTCATCCTTTTATGATTACGTAATAACCATGTTAAGGAAGAGTTGTCAGAAAATATAGTACAAGGTTTAATCAAATACATTTCAAATTTCTGGAGCGCCAAACAGAGAGATTTAAGTTCCAACTCAAAAATGTTCTTAGACCAATCGGACTCACGAACAGCCTTAGAAAACAAAGCTACAGGTCTTAAAAGTTTTTCCTCATCATACTGCGAAAGAATTGCAGAAAATCTTTTAAATGAGCTGTCACAATGAATGACAAAAGGTTTATCCATATCAGGCACACGCAAAATTACATGATCTACAAAGGCCTGCGTTACTCGTTGTAAGGCTTCCTGTTCTTGTGGTCCCCAATGAAATTTATTTTTTACAGAACGTAATTTATGCAAAGGAGCCATAATTTCAGCGTAATCTGGTATGTATTTCTTATAATAATTAAAATAACCGCAAATGCGATTAACGCCCCTCCTGTTTTTAGGCTGAGGTAGATTTTGCACAGCTTCTACACGCTCGGGATCTATTCTAGAAAAGCCACCTTGTAATTCATATCCCAAAAATTTTATCTTTGTTTGAAATAGTGATAATCTCTTTTTCGACACAGTTATACCCCATTTACGCAGTCTTTCTAAAGCTTCTTCTAATATTTGCTTGTGCGTTTCCACATCTTTGGTGTGTATAAGAAAATCGTCACAAAACACTTCTAAGCTTTTACCTATCATATCACCAAAGATCTTGTGCATAAAGCTAGTTAAAACAAATGTACTGCATCTGAACCCCATTGGGAGTTTACGATGAACAAGCAAGCGTGTGGGCGTGCAAATGGTAGTATATTTCTTGCTTTTTTCAGAGATGTTCATCTGAAAGAAACTTTTCCGAATGTCTAACCGAGAAAACAGAGTATCTTGGCCTAAGTTGGCTATGTTAGCCTCCACATGTGGGCTAGGAAAGCTGGTTACCCTAACCTTCTTATTAATTTCTGAGAAGGCAACAACTAAACGTTTAGATTTGTCGTTATTCGTCACCAAAAAACATGGAGACGAATAAGGAGAATAGGGGACCTCTTCTAAGACGCCCTCTTTTATTAACTCATCAATATGGGATTCCAGTTCTTTTAATTTACTTCCTGTAACTTGGTACGGTTGTAATCTAACAGGGGTGGGATCTTCCATTTCTATCTCATAAGTAAAATCCTTAATTTCGCCCAAAGAATTGGAGATAACATCTGAGTAAGAATTACATAAATTTTGGACATATTCTACCAATTCAGGATGCTTATCTTTTAAACTAGGTGAAATTTCAATATTATCTATCTCATTATTTTCATTCTCGACTAAATCGTAATTTTTATTGGTGTCCTTATATAATTCCCTAGAATTAAAAACATTATTAAAACAACATAATTGATTAGGAATGGTGCTACCTGCGGTTTGTCCTTGGACTGGCTCCTCCTCCCTCCTTCCTTCATTCCTAGGATCCTCATTAAAACTCCGTATGGTACGACCAGGATAGTTCCTTTTCCTTTGGACAGGCGCCTTGGGTTTGGAATAGGCGGATTTTGATTGACTAAGCACAGGTTTAGACTTACTGGAAGAAATATCTGAATGTACAACTTTAGCAGGCACTAAATCTTCCCTCCAGTGTAAAGGCACTGTTAGGTTTAACGTGGTGATAACAAGTTTCTTTGGGATATGTCTATAATAACCTTATTGTCCAAGATGAACTGATTTCCCAATAGAAGATCAAAATGGGTAGAGTTTGTCACGTAAAACCACAAGTGAAAGTCTGTATTACTAATTTTGATGGTAATCTTGACCTTTTGATGGAGAGTTACAACAGTCTCCCCTATTCCCACAGTGGTGAAGTTGGTGGGTATAATTTTTACTTGTACCCTATTACGTATAAGGTTCAGAAATTTTCTACTTATCAGATTTACACAAGACGCTGAGTCCAATATACAGGAATTTGAAACACCATTCACTGTTACTGGAATAAATATCACTTGTTTATCCCTTTCTAGATGATTTAACAAAGTTCTAGGTAAGAATTTTCCTTGAGATGTAACTTTGGGTAAGGAAGGACAGGAGTTTTGAAAATGTCCAGCTTGATTGCACCGAAAGCACTTAATATTCCTTTCCATACGGGATTTTTGAGTTTTTATCCGAAAAATCCATTGGTTTAGAAAAGTTCAAAATACTTTGAGCGAACTTTACATTACCCTTTAATTTACAATAGTCATGGTTATATCTGATAAAGTGGTCACAAGATTGAGCAATGGTCATAAGCTCGGGTACAGTAGTAGGAATCTGATTTGTGAAATATCTTGCATAAATATGCGGAGGTACTAAATTGGTTACTATTTCACAAAACACGTGATCGTCATAATGGAGACCCAAAACATTGGCAATACTAAGTTTCTCTTGCAAGAAAGTATACATGTTTTCGTGCTCTAACATAATTCTGTAAAAATACTGACTCACAAATTGAGTTCTACTAATTGTAGATACGAACCTTGCAAGCAAACTTGAACAAATCTGTCCCCAATTATTAGATATACTCAAGAAGGAATATAAGGTGCGGTTAAACCCACCACGAGTTTGTTCTAAACTCGCAACTAAAATTACCTCTACAGTCATTTCCTGCCGCCTAATTATCTCGTCAAGACGAACCAAAAATATGAAAGAAGAATGACTTTCAGTTCCGTCCACCACGGGTAAAGAATGTATTTGTTTCTGCAATGCAACATAGGCACTCTGGGATACATGCTTTCGAAAGTCACAAGCTAAGGCGGGTCTAGCCATAGTGAAACCTAAGTTATCATTACCTAAAATAGGCCTACCAGTTTCAAGATTATTACTCAAATGATTTTGAAATATATTAGTACTCTTAATATCAGCATAGGGCTGTTTTATGTGAGTTTCTTCAGTGTCACTCCTAAGTACATCTGTGCCACTAGGCATATTAACATTTACATGTGAATCTAAATTTTGACTTCTTTCAAAGTTAGACCTAGGAAAATGCGGGATAGATTCAGATAACACACAACCATGAAACTGAGCTTCGGGGTAATGAATATTTCTTACATGTGATTCCTCTATTGAACCCACCTTTCTTATACTAATTCTCTGCCCTTGCAAAATATTAGAAGTTTGAGCATGAGCACCCATTTGCGTTCGAGAAAATGTAGACCTTATTTTGTGAGGTTTGAATTGATTAGCTCGTAATAAATGCGGCGTAGAGTCGCACCCAGTAGTTTGAATTTCATTATAAGATGAAGAACTCCCTTCTGAATAATTACCTACACACTGATTTAAACAATTTAATGGTTCACATGCACCCCTTACTGGCACATGTTCCGTAATTGGCAATGTGGTTTGAATTTCTATATTACAAATACCCTCCATTTCACTTCTATGGCGGCCTTCATCCTTACCTTTACTCAATTCAGATCCTTCTACCGTACTTTCATATTCAGACATGTTCTCACTATCGTCAGAAAATTCTATAAGTAAATTCTGTCCTCGTGCCATGTTCCCGTATTTTCCAATAAATTTACCTTTTTTACAAATAATTACCAAATTCTTTTTTATTTCCATGCACGCACAATGTGTAGCCCTTTTCACCAAAGCTATCACAAGGCGATTGCGGCTCTTGAAATTAAAATATAAGTTGTATGTAGCAATTTAGAGGTTGAAAGCATCGAAAGAAAGAAAAAAAATGTTGCTCATACAAATTAAATGGCGGCGGAATGAGAAATGCATGGAAATAATTTGGATATACACTATCTAGACTTAGTCCTCTATTTATTATAACTAATAACGAAATAATATACGTATAACAACAACAAGTCAAATAAGCAATATAATGAAAAATGTTCTTTGGCTGTGTTTCAGTTTTTCGCATTGGTTATGTTAATTTCAATTTCAAATTTCCAATACACAAAATATATGAAATGTTTTTCGTATTAAGTTCAATTTAATGATTAATTTCACTTCCAAAAGTTCCTTTAAAGCAGTTCAATTGACAGCCATTAAAGCTTATTGAAGCTAACCGATTAGCAGATGTTCGAACTAGTTTCACACGAAACTTCTTAAGTATCAAAATTACCTTTCTTAAAATACAAGTACAAAGAAACATACGTAAATACCTAAGATATATATACTAAGCATACTAACATATTTGATATTAGTTATAGACATGAGGACTAAAGAAAAATATAATTTATATAGATATAACATGGCACAAAATGAAGTTAGGAATAATATGAACATTTTTCTCTCCTATTTTCTAATTGCCAAACGCATCGCCTGAAAAATAGTTTTCTTAGTTGCTAACAAACCTGATTCCAATGTAATATATTTTAGAGTAATTTCAAAGCCGAAAACAATGTGAATTTATCATATTTAAGGAGAGCCTTTTTCTCCACCACTATCAGTTATCAATTCAAGAGCCGCAATGGCGATCCTTCCTTCCACATCAAGGAGGAAGGTTTTGTACTTCTGAGAATTGCCACTAGAGGCGCTTGTATTAGGTGCGCATCTGTCCTCATTCTATAACCTATCAAATTTTCTCTTATTAATTTACAATATTTTCATTTATGTGTCGATTACGTTACATAAAAATTCCCTGTCCCCGCTGAAATATATATGTATAAATACATATATATATTTTGGACTACAGAAGTTAATCGGCACATAAAGGATAATAAACTATGACCATTGCCAAATAAAAAAAATATAATACATACAGTAATTCCAGCGACGATCACTTACAACTTATGGACACACAACACTTAGATGGATGAAATACCGCGGTATTATGATAAGATGAAACAATCTTTCACATCTCACTACACTAAGACACTATACACTTCACTACCAGATATCTGGAAAATACAAAAATGAAAAACACACAAAATAACTGTACAGAATATTGTTGTTACATTTTAAAAATAATTTTTCAACTACATTTTACGTTTGGCTTACTGAATTATAAGGCTTAACGTGATTAACATTTCTCTTAATGATACGCTTAGGATTAGCAACATCTTGCAACCACAATGTATTTAAATTAGGTTTGCTCAAAACTTTAAATGACCTTCGAATAAAGGACTTAACTTAGGTGTAAAATGTTTGATAATTGAGGTCTTTTGGAACTTCTTTACCAAAACTAACTGGTCTCTATGATAATTTGGCAAGTCTCTGGTTTTAGAGTAACATTTCTGCTTCCTCTTCCAAGATCGATCAATATTTTCAACAAGTTTCGCCATTTTCTCTTCTTTATCAGGAGTACCATCTAGTTCTTCCAAATTTAATTCCCATAGAACATCCAAGGGTGAAGACAACTTGTGACCAAGATATATCTCCGCCGGCTCAAATCCAGTAGATTCTGAGACACACATGTTGAGCGTATACTGTATTTTCTTGATATATTGGGCCCAATCTGGTTGATGCTCATTAACATACGTTCTCAGAATGTTCTTAATCGATCGAATCTGTCTCTCCGCCTGGTTGCTGCTAGGTGAGTAGGGAGCTGTAGTAATGTCCTGAATACCAAGGCTAAAAAGATGTTGCTTCATGTAGAAACTTGTGAAGATCTGCGCACGATCGTGGACGACTTTATTAGGAATTCCCAGAAGAAAGTAAAGGTTTTCCAGCTTACTGCAAATAACCTTGGAGCTTAAAGATCTTAGTGGTTCTATCATCACAAACCTGGATGCAGCGTCACAAACAATAAATAGATGCCGAAACGGTCCTGAGTTCGGGAACGGCCCAGCGGTGTCAAAATACCAGCAGTGGTTAGGTCTGGTTGTTTTCCGGGAGTAATAAACACCCTGTTTCTTCCTATTACCAACTTTGCACGTTTGACATCGCAAGCATCCTTGGACGTACTTCCTAACGTCGAGGAATAAATTCTTCCAACTGCATCTTTGGGCAATCTTGGCTGCTGTCCGTGAAAAGCCGGTGTGACATCCGCCCACTTCATCCTCATGAAAGAATTTCATGATGCTGTATTTCATGGCTTCAGGTACTAAAATCCTCCATCCTTGATTCTTCCTTCCTTTAGTTTTGATAAAAAGAATACCGTCATTTATTTTGTATTTGTCAGCAAGCTGACCCTGCTTAACCTGCTCCATAATTCCTATTATCTCTTGGTCTTCACTTTGTAACTCCTTGAGAGGATGACTGAAGACAGGTGCATTCCAGAAATTAGCCAAAGATAAATTTACTGTTTGTCCTTTAAAATCTTGAATTTCGTTATATTGAGCATCAAAATTATGAAACTCTACTAAATTGTTAACTCTAGACCAGAAATCTGCCAAAAAGTTCTGAGACGTCCTTAAATGAATAATTTTAAATTGAAATCGTGATATTTTCTCTATCAAAGTTCCATACTTCCTCATCCTTTTATGATTACGTAATAACCATGTTAAGGAAGAGTTGTCAGAAAATATAGTACAAGGTTTAATCAAATACATTTCAAATTTCTGGAGCGCCAAACAGAGAGATTTAAGTTCCAACTCAAAAATGTTCTTAGACCAATCGGACTCACGAACAGCCTTAGAAAACAAAGCTACAGGTCTTAAAAGTTTTTCCTCATCATACTGCGAAAGAATTGCAGAAAATCTTTTAAATGAGCTGTCACAATGAATGACAAAAGGTTTATCCATATCAGGCACACGCAAAATTACATGATCTACAAAGGCCTGCGTTACTCGTTGTAAGGCTTCCTGTTCTTGTGGTCCCCAATGAAATTTATTTTTTACAGAACGTAATTTATGCAAAGGAGCCATAATTTCAGCGTAATCTGGTATGTATTTCTTATAATAATTAAAATAACCGCAAATGCGATTAACGCCCCTCCTGTTTTTAGGCTGAGGTAGATTTTGCACAGCTTCTACACGCTCGGGATCTATTCTAGAAAAGCCACCTTGTAATTCATATCCCAAAAATTTTATCTTTGTTTGAAATAGTGATAATCTCTTTTTCGACACAGTTATACCCCATTTACGCAGTCTTTCTAAAGCTTCTTCTAATATTTGCTTGTGCGTTTCCACATCTTTGGTGTGTATAAGAAAATCGTCACAAAACACTTCTAAGCTTTTACCTATCATATCACCAAAGATCTTGTGCATAAAGCTAGTTAAAACAAATGTACTACATCTGAACCCCATTGGGAGTTTACGATGAACAAGCAAGCGTGTGGGCGTGCAAATGGTAGTATATTTCTTGCTTTTTTCAGAGATGTTCATCTGAAAGAAACTTTTCCGAATGTCTAACCGAGAAAACAGAGTATCTTGGCCTAAGTTGGCTATGTTAGCCTCCACATGTGGGCTAGGAAAGCTGGTTACCCTAACCTTCTTATTAATTTCTGAGAAGGCAACAACTAAACGTTTAGATTTGTCGTTATTCGTCACCAAAAAACATGGAGACGAATAAGGAGAATAGGGGACCTCTTCTAAGACGCCCTCTTTTATTAACTCATCAATATGGGATTCCAGTTCTTTTAATTTACTTCCTGTAACTTGGTACGGTTGTAATCTAACAGGGGTGGGATCTTCCATTTCTATCTCATAAGTAAAATCCTTAATTTCGCCCAAAGAATTGGAGATAACATCTGAGTAAGAATTACATAAATTTTGGACATATTCTACCAATTCAGGATGCTTATCTTTTAAACTAGGTGAAATTTCAATATTATCTATCTCATTATTTTCATTCTCGACTAAATCGTAATTTTTATTGGTGTCCTTATATAATTCCCTGGAATTAAAAACATTATTAAAACAACATAATTGATTAGGAATGGTGCTACCTGCGGTTTGTCCTTGGACTGGCTCCTCCTCCCTCCTTCCTTCATTCCTAGGATCCTCATTAAAACTCCGTATGGTACGACCAGGATAGTTCCTTTTCCTTTGGACAGGCGCCTTGGGTTTGGAATAGGCGGATTTTGATTGACTAAGCACAGGTTTAGACTTACTGGAAGAAATATCTGAATGTACAACTTTAGCAGGCACTAAATCTTCCCTCCAGTGTAAAGGCACTGTTAGGTTTAACGTGGTGATAACAAGTTTCTTTGGGATATGTCTATAATAACCTTATTGTCCAAGATGAACTGATTTCCCAATAGAAGATCAAAATGGGTAGAGTTTGTCACGTAAAACCACAAGTGAAAGTCTGTATTACTAATTTTGATGGTAATCTTGACCTTTTGATGGAGAGTTACAACAGTCTCACCTATTCCCACAGTGGTGAAGTTGGTGGGTATAATTTTTACTTGTACCCTATTACGTATAAGGTTCAGAAATTTTCTACTTATCAGATTTACACAAGACGCTGAGTCCAATATACAGGAATTTGAAACACCATTCACTGTTACTGGAATAAATATCACTTGTTTATCCCTTTCTAGATGATTTAACAAAGTTCTAGGTAAGAATTTTCCTTGAGATGTAACTTTGGGTAAGGAAGGACAGGAGTTTTGAAAATGTCCAGCTTGATTGCACCGAAAGCACTTAATATTCCTTTCCATACGGGATTTTTGAGTTTTTATCCGAAAAATCCATTGGTTTAGAAAAGTTCAAAATACTTTGAGCGAACTTTACATTACCCTTTAATTTACAATAGTCATGGTTATATCTGATAAAGTGGTCACAAGATTGAGCAATGGTCATAAGCTCGGGTACAGTAGTAGGAATCTGATTTGTGAAATATCTTGCATAAATATGCGGAGGTACTAAATTGGTTACTATTTCACAAAACACGTGATCGTCATAATGGAGACCCAAAACATTGGCAATACTAAGTTTCTCTTGCAAGAAAGTATACATGTTTTCGTGCTCTAACATAATTCTGTAAAAATACTGACTCACAAATTGAGTTCTACTAATTGTAGATACGAACCTTGCAAGCAAACTTGAACAAATCTGTCCCCAATTATTAGATATACTCAAGAAGGAATATAAGGTGCGGTTAAACCCACCACGAGTTTGTTCTAAACTCGCAACTAAAATTACCTCTACAGTCATTTCCTGCCGCCTAATTATCTCGTCAAGACGAACCAAAAATATGAAAGAAGAATGACTTTCAGTTCCGTCCACCACGGGTAAAGAATGTATTTGTTTCTGCAATGCAACATAGGCACTCTGGGATACATGCTTTCGAAAGTCACAAGCTAAGGCGGGTCTAGCCATAGTGAAACCTAAGTTATCATTACCTAAAATAGGCCTACCAGTTTCAAGATTATTACTCAAATGATTTTGAAATATATTAGTACTCTTAATATCAGCATAGGGCTGTTTTATGTGAGTTTCTTCAGTGTCACTCCTAAGTACATCTGTGCCACTAGGCATATTAACATTTACATGTGAATCTAAATTTTGACTTCTTTCAAAGTTAGACCTAGGAAAATGCGGGATAGATTCAGATAACACACAACCATGAAACTGAGTTTCGGGGTAATGAATATTTCTTACATGTGATTCCTCTATTGAACCCACCTTTCTTATGCTAATTCTCTGCCCTTGCAAAATATTAGAAGTTTGAGCATGAGCACCCATTTGCGTTCGAGAAAATGTAGACCTTATTTTGTGAGGTTTGAATTGATTAGCTCGTAATAAATGCGGCGCAGAGTCGCACCCAGTAGTTTGAATTTCATTATAAGATGAAGAACTCCCTTCTGAATAATTACCTACAAACTGATTTAAACAATTTAATGGTTCACATGCACCCCTTACTGGCACATGTTCCGTAATTGGCAATGTGGTTTGAATTTCTATATTACAAATACCCTCCATTTCACTTCTATGGCGGCCTTCATCCTTACCTTTACTCAATTCAGATCCTTCTACCGTACTTTCATATTCAGACATGTTCTCACTATCGTCAGAAAATTCTATAAGTAAATTCTCTCCTCGTGCCATGTTCCCGTATTTTCCAATAAATTTACCTTTTTTTACAAATAATTACCAAATTCTTTTTTATTTCCATGCACGCACAATGTGTAGCCCTTTTCATCAAAGCTATCACAAGGCGATTGCGGCTCTTGAAATTAAAATATAAGTTGTATGTAGCAATTTAGAGGTTGAAAGCATCGAAAGAAAGAAAAAAATGTTGCTCATACAAATTAAATGGCGGCGGAATAAGAAATGCATGGAAATAATTTGGATATACACTATCTAGACTTAGTCCTCTATTTATTATAACTAATAACGAAATAATATACGTATAACAACAACAAGTCAAATAAGCAATATAATGAAAAATGTTCTTTGGCTGTGTTTCAGTTTTTCGCATTGGTTATGTTAATTTCAATTTCAAATTTCCAATACACAAAATATATGAAATGTTTTTCGTATTAAGTTCAATTTAATGATTAATTTCACTTCCAAAAGTTCCTTTAAAGCAGTTCAATTGACAGCCATTAAAGCTTATTGAAGCTAACCGATTAGCAGATGTTCGAACTAGTTTCACACGAAACTTCTTAAGTATCAAAATTACCTTTCTTAAAATACAAGTACAAAGAAACATACGTAAATACCTAAGATATATATACTAAGCATACTAACATATTTGATATTAGTTATAGACATGAGGACTAAAGAAAAATATAATTTATATAGATATAACATGGCACAAAATGAAGTTAGGAATAATATGAACATTTTTCTCTCCTATTTTCTAATTGCCAAACGCATCGCCTGAAAAATAGTTTTCTTAGTTGCTAACAAACCTGATTCCAATGTAATATATTTTAGAGTAATTTCAAAGCCGAAAACAATGTGAATTTATCATATTTAAGGAGAGCCTTTTTCTCCACCACTATCAGTTATCAATTCAAGAGCCGCAATGGCGATCCTTCCTTCCACATCAAGGAGGAAGGTTTTGTACTTCTGAGAATTGCCACTAGAGGCGCTTGTATTAGGTGCGCATCTGTCCTCATTCTATAACCTATCAAATTTTCTCTTATTAATTTACAATATTTTCATTTATGTGTCGATTACGTTACATGGTATGGTGTACCTCCTCATAGCTAATTTGCTAGCGCTAATGCTTTCCATGTGTGTGTTCCAGGTTCAGTCATCAATAGGTATATAATACCTGAGATAAAATCCTAAGAGTAATCCATATTTCACTTTCCGCAATAGACTTTGTCTCATATAGCCTCAGTACTGCCTATACAATTAAATTATATTAAACTAACTCCAATACTATATAGTAGTTTATTTCCTTCCTTTGAATCTGAAATGTTCAATACCTCCTAACGGATAACGTAACACATAGCAGCACGAATGTATTTAATCGTGCCGAAATTGAAATTTTACAATTTCTGATTTATTATCCAATAAGTTCTGCTTTGACTATCATTTTAGAAACAGAGTATAATGTTCATTATCTTAACAAATAGAGTAACTACTTTATATTTCGTTTCATATTGATCAAATGCTTTATTACCGTTTTATATCTCCGTGTTTAATTGACACTTTATAAAGCGAAATTCCTGAATCTTATGGTAGGAGCTAAGGCATTCATCTTTGCTATGTGTGGTCTCCGATTGGATCACCAAACAAGTTAGATTCAAGTCCCATGCTTCGCATAGTTCGCGTCTCACTTTAAGTACATGCTGTTTCTTATACAAGTTCATAAGGTCGTAATGCATTACATAAACATATAGCCAGTGCTGTGACTAGGCAGGAGCAACTGCGGCCTCGAGAAAAACAGTCAGGTTTACAAAATTTCTACTCTGAGAACTGAAAAGAGGATAATATCTACGAAACTGAAGGATTTAGTGCTATAATTTGAATAAATTGTCATGGATACTACAGACCTATCTGTTTGTACGCCAAGGCAAATGTCACCCCTGGGTGGCGACGAAATCTGCTTTGGAGGCAAACAGTTATTGTTACTCAACTAAGTAGGAGAAAACACTAATTTGTTTCCTTTCGGAAACATCTTGTTTTACTCTTCATTCTACTACTATTCGCAGTAGTTTATGTAAAGTATTAAAAAAAACTTTTTTTTTGCTCTGATTAACCATATAATTTCAATGGTGTCAGCAGAGACTTAAGCAGAAGTAAGCTATATTTCAGGGGAGGGAGTTCAAAGCTTTTTGGGGTAGTTCAAATTCAATATAAGGACAAATTGTATTAAAATTTGTAAAATCGACCCTAAAATTAGGTAAAATTTACAGAAAAGTTGGGATTTCAAGGAAAGGGGTTTGGACCCCAGGACCTACCTCCTGCGCGTCCCTGATGTCATGTATATTTTCACGTAGTTACGTTGAAATTTTAATAAAGTATTGCCACATTTTAATTGTAAACACTGATACCGGAAACACGAGATTTTATTTTAGTATATGTTAGATTCTTGTCATTTGTTTATAATACAAAATATCAGAGGGGGTCTAATGTTGTTAATCAGTCCCGGGGCTCCAATTACCTACGGTATGGCAATTTATATATACATTTTTCTTACGCCTGACAATATGAATAGTTCCAGATTGTCACATACTTTTATGTTTGTAGTGATGCAAAATAAAACTGCTATAATTTTGGATATAATTACCAAGATTATAAAAATAAAAAAATTGAAAATAAATTTTAAACATGAAAATTATGTCTGCTACTAATTAAGCATTTCTTTTTTTTTTTTTTTTTGTCTTCCGTTCAAATTTAACTGGCTACTTTTTGATCTTCGAATCTGGCAACACTGACTCAATGACTTAAATAAACACAATGTGAGAACTCACATTTGGTCTAGCGGCTAGCGGGCTTGACTTCGGTTAGCGTGGTTCCGAGTTCGCTTCCGTCGATGGTCAAACTAAAACTAGTGAAATGGAATTAGGGTGTAATTAGAACTTTTAATTAAGCACGGTTTTAATCTAAAGTGTACACCAGGCCTAAGGCTTAGACGGAACAACTAGGGTTACTGAAAAGTTATGAGTTACATTTAATTTCAGTTACAATTTGCATTCACATGTATTGCTGAAACGAAAACTTTGACATTAACATTATAATTAGCCCAAAGACTATGAAAAATGTCGTCTTCTGAAAACATTCTTGCACCATAAAACAAACCACGATTACTTTTAAAATATCTTGCAGTTTAGCTGCGTTATTTGCACTATATTTAGAATAATATATAGCAATTTATTTAAGTTGGCAACACTGCTTAAAATAATGTAACTGCAAGTTGTAACTAAAATCACCGAAAACTATTACTGTAATGGTATAGAAACACAGAAAAACCACAAACATTATACAAATTTAACACAAATACATCATTTTAAACAGTATAACAATCATTTCCGTTGTGTTTGTTATCTCTGAAACGGTTTGAAATAATAATTGCTGTAAATTGAATTATGATCATTGAAGTCTTTTGGAAGCATCTACATGATGATGAATGATATATCAGCACGTTTTTGGAAGTAAAGCCTTTAGAAAAAGTTAAATTTTCAATTCATTGTAACTTTGTTCCTTCATTCATTCGAAATACATTATGCCATGATCATAGTATTGACGCTAAGATGCAATTGATGCGCGTTGCACAGTCCATTCCCTTTGAGTTATTTGAGATTTCAAAAATGTTGATGTTAATGATACTGTACTGCCGTTTGTTGCACTGAATAATGTATATGGTATTGTGGTTTTATTTAATATCTAAATTAGAAATATGTGATACCTTACGTAGTACAATTTGAGAAAAATGCAACGTTATGTTGCTTTGGCAACACTGCTTGTTTATATAAAATGAAATGAAACCTTTGAGTTTTACGTCCCATGGTTATGCCGGTCAGGCTAAAGGAGACGGTGATGATGAGTAATGAATAAAATGGTGGAATGAAGAAAGTGGGAGGAAACGGGAGAACCCCGAGAATACCCACGGACACGGTGTTTGTCCACCACAAAGTTCACTTGGCGGGGGCTGAGATTTAACCCGGGCCCTCAAGCACCAGAGGTGAACACTCTACTACTTAGCCACCGCGGCCCCTGTTTGTTTATCTAGTGGCATTACAGGGTATCTAGAAGAATTCCCTCTTCAATATTTCACACAACATCTTACAAAATTTCAGCATTTTAATATATATATATACGACAGTTGCGGATCCAGGATATGATCAAGGGAGGGGCTGAACCATAGTTTACCGCTTTATCCAGTGTGAAGAAAGCAGGATTGAAATCTATTTTATCCAGTGTATACCTGAGTGTCAACGAGGGCTATAGCCTCCCCGTTGGATCCGCGCCTATATATATATGGAGAGAGAGAGAGAGAGAAAGCTATATACATCAGCAATGGATTTTGTTTCAGGAAAGCTTGAGCCTTATAGCCACCCCCAAAATACGCCACTGGTCAACCGTTCCCACACTATCTAACACAGCAACGAAACAAATTTTGAGTAAAGGCAGTTTTAATAGCTATTAATATTCGAGACGAGACCGAGACTTTCGACATTGACCTAAGTCTTGTCCCGATTTATAGAAGTCTATTTCGATCTCGTCTCGATTATATTGAGTCTCGATCTCGTCTCGATAATTCGACTAGTCTCGGTCTCGGTACCATCCCTATTACTGAAAACTGTACTCAAATTGTCCTACCATTCTGAAGTTATTAACGAAACTAATTTCATCAAACGTAAAGTACTTTTGTCTCTGACTGTACACATGTTCACAATTATATCGAGAACTGTTTTGGTCATATTTCGGTAGGGTTTTCACTAATAAAATAAGCTGTTCCCAAGGCAGATCCTAACGTATAAAATATTTGATTTTTTTAAATAAATAATTTATTAATTTTCAGAAATCAAATAATGCCTGCAACGCCTGATGAGAATGTTATCCTAAAACAGATAATCAAAAGAGTAAGGTGGGTTTTATATAACAAAGGCATTATACATGTTTGTAGTCAGTTTTCTTCAAATGGTTTAACACTGGTTTGTGATGGATGTCTAGGTCACTGACTTGATTTGATTTTGAGTTTAACGTCGCTTTTAGCAGCGAGGCTATTTTAGACGTGAACCTACAGCTTAAAGTGGGATCAGAATCACATGAGTTCTGGCCGGGAATCGAACCCGGGTCTCCATGCCAAAGTTTCGTACGCTAACCACTATGCTAAGAGGAAACTCTAAAGGTCATGGATCTTGTTATGGCATTAAATTAAACAAACCTTAAGTAAAAATAACGAACTACAGAAACCTACTAAAAAGCAGAAATTAAAAGCTTTTTTGAAAGAAAAATAACAGACTTTTAAAAAGTTCGCAACGCTGCGGAAAATGACGTATTTGTGGAAATTATTGAAAACTATTGTTATTTTCCTTCTTATTTTTTTTTTTAGCATTACAGCGATTTCTTTCTGTAGCATTATTTACAAGTTGTTGCAATTACATGATTTAAGCTCTGTTACAAACTTCAGCACTGTTTATCATATCTCCGGAACGGTTTGAAATATCGAAGTGCTGCAAACGGCAAAATAATTTGTACGTGCATTTTTTTGTAAATAAAACCTTTCAAAAAAGTTCAAAATTTTTAAGCCCCGTAACTTCGTTTCTATTCATCCGAAACAAGTCATGCCATGACCATGGTATCCAACGCTAAGATACTTCGGATGTGCAGAATCATGTCCATCTTCATTGTGCTGTGTGTGTGATAGAAGTTTCCAAACTTTGGATGTCTGTGATACTATAACATCCTTAGTTTGCAACACTGAATTAAAATGTGGTATTTTAAGTTTTCGTTTAACATGTTGATATGAAATATGTAATAATCTGATTTAGTGCTATTTAAAAAAGAACTTTATATTGGGTTGGCAACACTGTTGATCACGTAACGTTACACAATACCTATTACGTTGTCCCCCTCTCTATAGTTTTTTGCTGCAAAATTTCGCTTCTCTGCCTTTTCGGATTTCTGAGATATTTACTACTATCATTATAAATGGACCACCCTGTACATTATTGTCATAAAATCACCATCGAAATAATTTTATATTAGTCATTAGTTTGCTCGATTTGGTACGACTTCATATTTTTATATATAATAATAGTTAAATTATTTTCTGCTTTTCAGTTTTTTTTCTTTTTTTAAGACTGTTCATATACACAGGATCATCGAGAAACGACAATACTTTAGGAAATGGTAGTATCAGCCATTCTAAGCAAAAAAAAAAAAAAAAAAAGTTGATATGAACATCGAATTCCCTTTCCAATCGTATGCAGCATGTGGCAGATGACTGTGGTGTTCTTGAAAGGAAAGTTATTGAGGGAAATTTGGGAAAGAATATTTTATGGCCTTTCAAGTGGGATATTTATGACTTATCTGTAGATTAAATACAAAGTGAGCAAAAACCAACATTATGTCAAAAATAGTTTACAACTTGTTACTGTCAACCCGTTGAGAATAAGTCTCATGCTATCGTAACATTCGTAACATCACACCCGCCAAAATCGAAATGTTTCCACCACCAGTTAATTTATGCATATTTTTCTCAACTTAAATGCTTTTATAGATGTTTAGAAATAATGTTTTTCATTCACTAATCTTTCAACATATCAATATCTGATCCTTGTATCCTACTTTTCCCTTTTGATTACATTTTACAGTTGGATTACCTTAATGAATTCAGTTGGTTTGTGATCTGAGCAAATACTGACTCCAGAGACAATCTTCGCATTCTTCAAACTGTTTAAAAACTCATTGTTTTCATTATACTTACTAGGGAACCTATTACGTATATCCGTTAATCAAATTAAGAATTATAGATCTGTCATCCTCTCTAGCTCCTGCACGCTGGTCTAACAGTTTTGGTGCAAATGGTTCCTGGTTAGATTCCAAGTGGAATAGTATTAAACGCATTATAGTGGTTTGAATATCATCTTAAACTGTTGGTACAAATCTCATATAGCTTCTGTGTTGAAAAGGGTCGCTAAACGTCAACAATAACTGTCTTCTTCTCTTATGTTAATTGAACTACATGGCTCCTTTTACCAGCAAGTTCTGTTGGCAAATGTTCTTTCATTTAAGCCACATTTATTTACAACAATCATCAATTATCCGCTTCGCTGGGGTAAATTATGCAAAAATAGTAATATGTTCAGTTAATCAGTCACTTTTTACTATTACTAAAGAGCTATCTGAAATCGGTCATTTTCGATTTTTTTTTATATTTCTCTCCCCTCCTCCTACAATGCTGCGTGGCTATATTTAGTTTTAAACGGCATCGGAAGTGTCACTGTTCAACTCAGCGACCCCGAAAACTATGGATTCGACACTAATATTCGTCATTTTAGATCATTTTTATATGTATTCCCCAGCCTCCCCAAGCAGCGAGGCTGAATTTGGATTTAAACATCATTGGAAATGTCACTTTTCATATCAGCGACAACGAAAATTATAAGTTCAACACTAATATTGGTCATTTTTAAATGTCTCTCCTCTTCCCCTTATCCTAAGTCGCACCATCAAAATGATATGACTAAAAAACATCTCAGGTCCGAAACTCATCTATGTTGAAAATTTGATCGAGATCGGTTGGGTGGTTCAAGAGTGATGAAGTTTTATTTATTTTTATATATAAATATCCCCTTCCCTCCCCCTTTCCTAGGTTCTACCGTTAAAGTATATATATATATATATATATATATATATATATATATATATATATATATATATATATATATATATATATATATATATACAGGGTGAGCCATTTTAATTAATCCACGGAAATATCTGAAAAATGATAAAACATAGAAGAAATGTTTGAAGTAAACGTTATATATTGCTAAGGGGGAAAACCATTTCCGCCAAAAGTACCTCTCCGCACCCCCCGGAAATGGGGGTAACGGGGGGTAACTTTGAAATGTCAAATGGGAACATGGGTCGAGTAGTACCTCGTTCGAAAGGTCTTGGAAAACTAAGTAACGCTGTACCAAAATTTGTTTCATATGGAGCACAAGTTTCAAAATGGCCGCCATGATATAGTTCGGAAACTCCAGTAGCTGTAGTATGAAAACTATGGGAGGTAAATGAATGGAACAAAATTGAAATACGTAAATATCATAGGTCATATCGAATGGTGTGGCCCTGTGATCCCAGTGGCCTCCCTGAAGGGGTCTTGGGGGCTAACTTCAAGATTTCAAATAGTAACATGAGTCGAGTGGTACCTTGTTCGATAAATCTTGCAAAATCAAACATCTTGCAGGAGAAAACGATTGAGGTGAAATGGCAGTGTTCTCAAAAGGCCGCCGAAACATAGTATCAGTGTCAGAGAAAAGGTTTTGTATCCGTAGTATGAAAGCGATTGGAGATAAATCAACATAATAAAAACTGGAGTAGGTAGCTGACGTAAGGCACATCGAGAGGTGTTGTCGGGGTGACTCCACTGAAAGGTATCCGGGGCCAACTTGAAAATTTCAAATAGCAACTTGAAGCGAGTAACATCATGTTACATAGACAAATGAATATCAAACAGCTTCTGTAAGAATATTTTCGACATGAGACACCGTTTTCAAAATGATCGCCAAGACATGGTGAATGTGTCTAACAAAACATCTAGTGCCTATAGTATGAATACGGTTAGAGATAAATGAAAATAACGAAAATTAAATAGGAAAACCACGGAGGCGTTCCAAGGCTCGAGAATGATACAACAAAGATAAAAATGTTACAGTAAAATTGCCACAATGTATAGAGAGAAATCCAAGTCCTGCAAAATAAACTCTCCCTGCGCTCTGTATGTGAATGGGGTGGAAAGTAACAGTGAAAGTTCAAATGAGAACTCTACTTTAATTAGCAAATTAAGGCTACCTTACAAATAGGTATGGTATGGTTGAAACATTTGTTTGTAAGGATGACGCTGTAGTGACTAAAAAAAGGTGAAATTTTATTTGAGTGGTAACGCATATCTGTATGGCTAAGTATGATTTGATGCGAAAACAGAAGGAACGTTATACGAAAGAAGTTGTCGAATAATGCAGTTGCTGGAACTTACAAACGTGTGAATTTGCTAATCTCCGTCGCCACAGAAACTTTTATGCAATGCGTGCTGCTTATTTGGAAAGCATTTCGGGGATATACGTACACACTGTTTCGTCCCTCAAGCTCAAAATATGACATGAGTGCTAATACTTAATCAAAATGTAACTGTGGCCAAGGGCGCCCATGTTGTGGTTTCCAAGGGAGGCAAGAAAAAGCGACATTTCAAATATAGTTTCAAATTTTGCTGTAGCTATTCTAAAAATTCTATTGAGTTTTCGATATTCCGAAGCACAATTTCCTCTAGGGGGCAAGAGCCCCCTTGCCCCCCTTATGGGCGCCCTTGACTGTGGCCATCCGCATTAACTGAGTGCACTAATTCTCTATCCCTGAAGTCTGCCTTCCAAACAGCATTGGTAGGTCAAGCGTACGCCCGAACCGTTGACCGGTCGGACATTGAAATTTTGAAGTTAGCTCACAAGATCCTTTCAGGGAAGCCGCTGGGATCGCAGGGGTCACATCATTCGATATGTACTATGATATTTACGTATTTCAATTTTGTTCCATTCATTTACCTCCCATGGTTTTCATACTACGGCTACTGGAGTTTCTGAACTATATCATGGGGGCCATTTTGAAACTGGTGCTCCATATGAAACAAATTGTGGTACAGCGTAACTTAGTTTTCCTAGACCTTTCGGACGAGGTATTACTCGACCCATGTTCCCATTTGACATTTCAAAGTTACCCCCCGTTACCCCCATTCCCGGGGGGTGGGGAGGGGTATTTTTGGCGGAAATGGTTTTCCCCCTTAGCAATATATAACGTTTACTTCAAAAATTTCTTCTATGTTTTATCATTTTTCAGATATTTCCGTGTATTAATTAAAATGGCCCACCCTGTATATATATATATATATATATATATATATATATATATATATATATATAAACTTTCCACCTCATATATGTTGAAAATTTGATTGCAATCGGTCAGGTGCTTCAAGAGTTATTAAGTTTTTCTATTTTTTATATATTTTCCTTCCCCTCTGCCTCCCCTAAGTTCTACCGTCAAAGTGATATGACAAAAACCACCCCACGTCAAGTCTCACCTATGTTGAAACTTTGATTAAGATCGGTCGGGTGGTTTAAACGTGATGAAGTCACAAAGATAGTGATTTTTATTTTTATTTTTTTTTTACATATATCTCTCTCCTCCCTCTCCCTTACGTTGCATCGTAAATATGAAATGAGAAAAACACCCCTGGCCTAAATCTTATTAATATTGAAAATTTGATCAAAATCGGTAGGCTGGCTCAAGAGTTATTAAATTTTATTCATTTTCATATATTTCCCCTCCAACCCTTCATCAACCCTAAATCTACCGTCGAAGCGATTTGATGAAAAACTTTCCAGGTTCGAATCTCATCTATGCTAAAACTTTGATTGAGATGTATCGAGTGGTTCAAGAATTGTTAACTCACGAACATAGTCACTTTTAGTTTTACATATACTATTGACATGTCTCCCTCCTCCCCCACCCAACGTTGCTGCGTCAAAGTGAAATGATAAAATGCATTCCAGTCACGAACTTCATTTATGTTGAAAATTTGATCAAGATTAGTGGTTTGCTTCTAGAGTTATTGGGCCTTACGCAGAATCGTTCTGACGCTTGATTAGTGGTATACTAAAGAGTTCGACTAACATATGTTTCCTGCAGTAGTCAGGCCTTTAGTATGATGCTAATCATACTTCAAAATGACTCTGCATAAGGCGGAATAAGTTTAATTTTTATTTTTATAACTACCCCTCCACCCCTCCCCTAAGTTACACCATCCAGCTGAGCAGACAAAAAGACTTCCAGGTCCTAACCTTATTCATGTTGAAAATTTGATCGAGATCGATCCAGTGGTTCAAGAGATTAGGAGCCACAAACATAGTCACTTTCAATTTTATAATATAGACTAGCCTTTGGCTAGCTGGGAGTTCCGCCCCCAGACCCTCGAGCTTGCTCGGCCTACGGCCTTGCATTTCTTATATATCGGCCCTTGCATCAGCGTTGAATTTCGTGAACTTGCTCCTCATATTTCCTCTATTTGCCTATCCGGGGGCTTCGCCCCTACACACTGTCTTTGCCCGGCGTACGGCCTCCCACATCTTGAACTCACAATTCTATCGTTTCTCTTCTAATTTTCAAGTCCCCGTATCTAAAAGATAAGATTTTGTATCCCAAGAAAACGCCCATTTAAATTTTTCCCCCTTTAGACCCCTAAAAAGTTAAAAATATTCACCTTTGGCATTTTTCTGTGGGTTAGTCCCGGAAGGCAATAACCATGCCAAATTTCATCATTCTAATCCTGATTGAAGTGCCTAAACATTTTGGGGTGTAGAAGTCGTCTAATATAAATAACATGGAAAGATTTTTCAGTTCCCCATAAAAACACTCTATGATTAGATTTTTTTTATTTATGATGAATCACTTAGGTAACGCTAACGAAAACGTACAAGCATACTGAATTACAAATTTTTATTCCAATTCTAAGTACCGAAAACATCAAATTATAGGTCCAAAAAAAGGCCCATTTAAATAACACGGGGAAATTCTTCATCCCCCCCTTAGACCCTCTAAAAAATAAAAATATAGACTTTTGGGAATTTTCCTGTGTGTTTGTCCCGAAAATCTCCAATCATGTCAAATTTAATGATTGTAGCCCTAAAGGAAGTGCTCAATAATTTGGGGGTGTAAAAGGTGTATCATATAAATACCATGGAAAAGATTTTTCAGTTCATTATAAAAACACTCTAAGGTTGGAATTTTTTAATGTTTACTGATTTACTTAGCTGTAACGAAAACGTACAAGCGTACCGAATTTCAAGTTTTTATTCCTATTCTGATTACCTAAAACATGAGATTATAGATCCAAAAAAAAGAGAGACTCATTTAAATAACAAGGAGAAATTCTTCATCCCCTCTTTAGACTCCATAAAAATTAAAAATATTCACTTTTAGCAATTTTCCTGTCGGTTAGTTCCGGAAAGCTACAATCATGTGAAATTTAATCATTGTAGCCCTACAGGAAGTGCTAAATAATTTATGTCAGCTCATGTAGTTTTATATATAGTTATATAACAAGATTTATATTATACAAAGGGTGTTTAAAAAGTTTTACACAGTGGTCTCTATATTTTTATTTGTTGCAAGAGGAGAATGAAATTTTTTGTGAACGCACTTGGAACATTTAGCTATACACTGCGCCTACTCAATGTAGCCTCCATCAGCTGTGACGCATCTGGTCCAAAGTTCTTTCCATGATGTAAATGCACTTTGGTAAAATTCTGGGGATTGACTTTTACACCATTGCTTGACACAGGAAATAAAGTCTTTCTTAATATCAAATGTTTTAACGCGCAGGCGACCAAAGAGGAAACAATCAGACAGAGCCACGTCCGAACTGTAGGGAGGATGAGAAACAATTTTCCAACCCATTTTCGTGATTTTTTCCTGCGTCACAAGGGCTGTATGGGGTTTGGTATTGTCATGGTGTAGTCTGATGAGCTTACCCTGAAGCTGTGGTCTGTGGGTCTTGATGGCACGTCGCAGCTTGTCCAATGACAAACAATAACGGTCCTTGTTAATTGGGGAGTTTGTCCTTGGATGATTTGATTAATGATTTCCTTATTCAATCACTCACTACGGTCGATGGTCTACCGCATCGTGGATTGTCCATAGGGATGCGCACGAGTCGAGACATGTCTCGAATCTCGACTCGACTCGACTCGAATCCGAGTCGAGACACACTTTGTAAAATTCGAGAAGAGTCGAGACAAACGTATTTCTCGACTCGAATTTTCGAGTCGAGACAGCTGGTAAAAATCTCGACTCGACTCGAATTTCTCGAAAGTCTTTCTATAATGTTTAATATTATTTTGAAGAAAGTACTCGCTCAAAAACATTCGGCACGAGAATTTCGGAAACTGCACGACACGTCAGGAGTGCTGTGGTGATTGTCTTCAACAAGTTGCCAAACCAAGGGAAAAAGACGTCCAAATGTCGAGGGGTTTGGCGCCCCTCACCTCATTACACATGTCAGACGTCGTAGGCTGGGCAGACTGGTGAAACAGAACAGGCAGCGAACTGCGTCGGAACTAAGATCCCAGTTTAATGCTGGGCAAAGTACAAGTGTGTCTGAACTAGTGTTGTCATATTTCCGGAAATTTTGAACCTGTTTTTTTAAAACGTTTTTTCCATTTTCCGGAAAAATTGAAAAAAAATAAATATGTTTGTTTTAGGTTAATTTTACTAGTGATGATATCTCTTCTTTTTTTCAAACACGCGAAAAATGTAAGTTCAAAAATTTCAATATTACGAATATTAAAAAATAGCACTCGAAAATAAAACTATTCCAATTATTATCTATATATTAAAATACTAGATTTACGTGTATATATTTCTCCTCAAAGAAAAGTTGATATGTTTGTCTCCAATCCTTTCAACAATGAGATCTCGAACCCACAAGTCCTAAAAACGTGCTATTTTTATTTGTCGATTCCAAATTTTGTGTAAATTGTCCAGTTGTAATTGAATACTTTAAAAAAAACGGCCATTAGTTCTTTATTACATTTTTAGGGATACACTAGAAGTACTGTGGGGGCGCGGTGGCTCAGTGGTACAGCATTCACCTACGGTGCTTGAGGTCTCTCGTTCGATCCCAGATCGCGCCGTGTGGACTTTGTGGTGGACAAGCACCGTGCTCGTGGGTTTTCTCGGGGTTCTCCCGTTTCCTCCCACTTTCCTCATTCCACCATTTCATTCATTTATCATCATCGTCGTCTCCTTTAGCCTAACCGGCATAACCGTGGGGCGTAAAACTAAAGATTTCATTTCACTAGAAGTACTGAAATTTTTGAAAAAGTAAAGCATCATACCCTACGAGTTATACATTCCAACATCACATAGTTGTATATAGGGGTTGTATATCTGTCAGGCGTTTATTTCATAGGCAAATGATAATGAAAACAAAGGATAACCATTTCTCCAGTCTAAGATTTAATCTTCATTGCTTGGTGAGTTTTTTTTCAATAAACAAGGTTTATAACTGGTATAATTAACTGTGTGTGTAATTTATTTACTTATTAAATAATGCATGCAAATGCAAGCATACACGATATGGGCATTCAGTAAATGGATACTTGAAAATTTGAATTCAATTTTCTATTTAAGCCGGCTACGAGTCTTTTCTTTTGGCCACGAGTGCAGTCCAAACTACTTTATCCTGCTACCAATTTTACAATTAGGATTGAGCTTCTTACCGGATATGTAGCCTACCGAAGGACCACACAGATGTTATCGAAACTATTGTGATATTGTTTCTTTGTATGATTTGGCTCAAACTTCTGTAGATATCGAAGCCCGCCAGTGAAGCCATATCTAGCATCTTGGTGCAAGATCTAGCATAATTCACTCCCATTTAGCATCTAGCATCTTGACTTTAGCATCTTGGCAAAATCTCATTCTTTCCTCTGGAGAACAGAAAAAGAACGTAAATTTAGATGGCTCACTGACCGTTGGGAATTATCCCTGAAGCGATGGTTGGAGTAATAAAACCAGTTAGTATTTCCGCTGTTGTATTGTTGAATTCACAGAAATGTTCAAAAATAAGCAAAACGTGACTCTGCACAAGATGTTTACTAACCCATAGTTTTATTATTGTCAACTGAACGCTGAATGTGAGGTTATCTGGAATGTTTCTGTCCCTTCTCACTTTACAACTTGAGAGGGAAAGGGTTATGATCGTCAAAGGACCACTAGTAGTACACCGTAAAGAAATGCTTCAGTGCTGCGTCGGAAGTGGCATGTTTTGTATATATTTCTTAAAATGTTATCCATTCATAAAATAAAATTCCCCCTTCCCCTCTAATTCTCTTTCCAATACAGAGAACCCTCCCGAAAATGCTAAAATCAATGATGCGTACAAATAACAAATCTGTGGATGAATCAGATACATGAGAAGATGATGACGAAGATAACAGTGCTTGATGCAGCGCAGTCCACGACATGTAAATATATTTGAAGTGTTCATATTTGTGTATGTGTACGTGTGTATGTGCTTGTTTCTGAGTATTTAACGCGCGTGTGTCTTGTAATTGTTATAATAATATCGACTGGATTAAGTGAAAGTATAAAATGGATTTGATGACTGCCAAATTGACGTCACCTTGGTAAGTCATTATTTTTTAATATTTAGTAATATTAAATTACATTATAGTTTAGCGTCGTTTTCAGGAGCAAAGCTCTACAAGACGTGAACGAACAGTTTAACGTCGGATTTGAAACACATGAGCTCCTACCATGAATCAAACCTCGTTCGAGAAAGGCGCAAACGCTAACCACATAGTAACGGGGAGCTTAACATTTAGTAATATGTATATTAAGTTGTAAAATTACTCGTTAAATTTTCACTAATATTATCTTCCAATGTGTAAAGCATTCGCTAGACACGTTATCTTGTTTAAAAACAAAAAGCCTATCTCTTATGTTTCCGTCTCGGGGTTGGAGTGCGGGATGAAAGAAATCCGAAAGATATGTTTTTATTATATTTTGTACAGTAGATCTGCTCCTTCAAGATCTCCCTGTTTGATAAGAATGAACCTTCCTGACTCACGAAAATGTATACGTAATATAACAAACCATGCACATTAAATGCCAGACTAATATAGCACACATTGAAGATGCCCCCCTAGAAAATTTTCTTTGGCCGTCCATGTCTGGAGGTA
The DNA here is from genome assembly GCF_964235325.1 of Thermobia domestica. Lineage (NCBI taxonomy): Eukaryota > Metazoa > Arthropoda > Insecta > Zygentoma > Lepismatidae > Thermobia > Thermobia domestica. Next base: position 58,773,476 of record NC_137470.1, on the reverse strand, counting down.
CACAATTTTGCAACTCAGTGGATACGATGTCCACTGATTTACCCATTAAATTTAAATTTTATAAAAATATTCTCAGTGAATACTAACCTGAGGAGAACTATTTTTTTAAATTCGATCGCTAAAGGACGTTTATTTTTATTTTTATTTTATTTTATTTTATTTTATTTTTATTTATTTTTTGTTCACCAGGTCTTGGTTGTCGTCCGGCACTAAAACTGAAGTTTCTGCAAATGTTCCCGCAGCAATCTTTTTTGAGAAAGGGGTCCTGCAGGAGCGTTATTTAGGGGGTAATTCTGCGTTTGTTATACACATATATAGATATAGATAAATATAGATATACTGTATATAAAAATAAAATAAATAGTTTGTTTGTGAGTCTGTCTGTCTGTATGCTGGCTGGGGACCAGACGAGTGGACTGAGAATTACAAAACTTTGGTCAGGGGTACCTTGGCCCAGGCCCAAGATCAAGACGAATCTTTTTTTTTGAAAATTCGAACCAGGGGGGTCTCAGGGGGCGCATACAGGGACATGTAAAAGTGGTAGAAAATGGCCGATATTACTGTCGAATTCATAGTTTTCGCGGTCGCTGAAATCAATGGTGAAACTCTGATCACATTAATTTCCAAATTCACCCTATTCGGGCAGGGGGTCACCGGGGAGAGGAGGTCGGATATCAAGATACGTAAAAGTAATCCAAAATGACCGATATTAGTGTCAAATCCATTGTTTTCGCGCTCGCTGAAATCAATGGTGACACTTCAATTTGCGATGATTTGCAAATTCAGCTATAGTTATATGTGGGATACTGAGACATGTAAAAATAATCCAAAATGACCGATATAAGTGTCAATTCCATAGTTTTCGCGGTCGCTGAGATCAATGGTGACACTTTCATCAACGAGGACTTGCAAATTCAGCTACAATTGTATGCAGGCCGGGAGTTAGCGGGGTCTCCGGGAAGCGGTCTCCGCCCCCGGTGACCCCCGGCCCGAATAGGGTGAATTTGGAAGTTAATACGATCAGAGTTTCACCATTAATTTCAGCGACCGCGGAAACTATGAATTCTACAGTAATATCGGCCATTTCCTACCACTTTTGCATATCCCTGTAAACGCCCCGCTGAGACCCCTAGTTGGATTCCGAGACATGTAAAAGTAATCAAAAGTCATCGATATTAGTGTCAGATTCATAGTTTTTGCGGTTGCAGAAGTGAATGGTAATACTTCAACAGGCGTTGTCTTCCAAATACTGCCCCCATGCGAAGAATGGGTGTACTCAGCTGTCTGATATAAATAAAATAAAAGAGTTTGTTTGTGTGTTTGTCTGTCTGTGTGCGGCCTGAGGACCAGACGAGTGGACCGAGAGTTACCAAATTTTGGTCAGGTGTACCTTGGCCTAAGCCGCAGATCAAGACGAAAAGTTGTTTTCAAATTTCGAACCAGGGGAGTCTCAGGGGGGATGTTTACCGGAACCCGCTTAGGAACCAGACAAATTGACCAAGAGTTACCAAATTTTAGTTACGAATACCATGGTCCAGGCATCAGACCAGAGTTAAACGATTTTGTCAAAATTCGAACCAGGGAAGGTCTCAGGAGTCGTTTACCGGGACATGTAAAAGTAGTAGAAAATAACCGATATTAGTGTAAAATCCATAGTTTTCGCGGTCGCTGAGATCAATAGTGACACTTCCATTAGTGATGATTTACAAATTCAGCTACAATTGTATGTGGGCCGAGAATCAGCGGGGGGGGGGTATACCGAGAGATGTAAAAGTAATCTAAAATGACCGATATTAGTGCCAAATCCATAATTTTCGCGGTCGCCGAGATGAATGGTGACACTTTCATTAGCGATCACTTGCAAATTGAGCTATCAATCAGTGCGGGCCGGAAGTCAGCGGGGGAGGGGGGAGGATACCGAGACATGCAAAAGTAATCCAAAATGATCGGTTTAGTATTATATCCATAGTTTTCGCGGTCGCCGAAATGAGGGTAATACTTCCACAGGCCTTGACTTCAATACAAAGAATTGGTATTTTTAGCTAATATATATATATATACTGATCAAAAAAATTAGGGGATCAGATGAAAACTTTTGTAAAACCTCTTACGAATAATGTGAGAACAGTGTATCTTGTCCAGTTCAGATTAAGATCATGAAGGACCAACGAACAAACGAACCGTTTGGAACATTTGTGCATGTGATCAGTGACGTGGAGCTACCAGATATCATTTTGTAGTGTGGCGCTACCAACACATTTCAGCTCCAGGATACCTTTGTTCTCTTTGTGTTTAGTGCGTCATAAATCTACGTAGTGAAATTGCGCAACAACGTGATTTGCCAGAATCGTTGGCTTGGCGAGCTGTCGGCAGGTTGGAAGCTGGTCAGTCACAGCGGGAGGTGGACAATTTCATAGGAGTGGCACAAAGTGTGATTTCCTGATTGTGGAATCGATTTCAAACAACTGGAAGTGTTCGAAGAAAACAAGGACAGGGCCGTCCACTAGCAACCAAAGCCAGAGACGATCGTTATCTCTTGTTTACAGCCCGTCGAAACCGGCGTCAGAATACAACTTTGCTCCCTCGAACCTTCCGAACAACAACAGGACGCACAATATCCACTCAAACGGTCCCCAATCGCCTTCGAGAAGGTGATCTCTACGCACGTAGACCTATGGTGTGTGTTCCATTAACTGCACGACACCGTGTAGATCGAAGAGCGTAAGCGGAGGAACATCGTGAGTGGGGACGCAATGAATGGGGCAATGTTTTGTTCTCTGACGAGTCTCGATTCAGTGTGGAGCCCGATAATCGACGTGGTTTCATCCGGAGAGAGTGTGGAACACGACACAATCCCATGTTTGTACGAGTAAAGATCCCAGTATCGTGGTGGTGGACTGATGGTATGGGCAGAAATCAGCATTGGTGGGCGTACTGAGCTCCACATCATCCGAAATGGCTCTTTGACGGCTCTCGGATGAGATATAGGGATGAGATCATGAAAACTCTTGTTCTTCCTTATGCTAGTGCCATTGGTGATTCGTTCCTTTTCATGGATGACAATACTCGTCCTCACAGAGCTCGGTTAGTGAATGAGATGCTGGATGCTGAGGGTATCGCTCGGATAAAGTGGCCAGCATGCTCATTCTAATTGTGCATGTCTGGGATATGCTTGGCAGACGAGTTGCTGCTAGGCCCGTAAATCCAATAACCATTTCAGAGCTGGAAGTCGCTCTTCTGGATGAGTGGCTAAACATCCCCCAAGAACTCATCGATAATCTGATTGAATCCATGTCAAGCAGGTGCGAGGCTCTGTTGGGTATTCGAAGTAATCATATGACATATTAAGGAACAATTAGTGTTGTTGCCTTGCCTGTTTGTGAGCAGTTCGAGAGGTGCACACATAACCGTCTTGTGTCATGAGCCATGTGAACAAGGTTTTCCGTGCCCCAACAACAGTATATATATATATATATATATATATATATATATATATATATATATATATATATATATATATATATATATGTGTGTGTGTGTGTGTGTGTGTGTGTATTATGTATGTATGTATGTATATATATAGTGACGGATCCAGGATATATCAAGGGAGGGGCTAAACCATAGTTTGCAGTTTTATCCAGTGTGAAGCAGGATTGAAGCCCATTTTATGCAGTGTATACTTGAGTGTGAAGGAGGGGCTGTAGTCCCCTTGGATCCGCCTCTGTATATATATATATATATATATATATATATATATACATGATAGAAAATTGCCTCGAATCCATACTCGCTCAGATGAACAGAAGGTATCGTTTAAATCCACAAATTCAGTCCCATTAGTACTCTAAGGGGGATGGTGACATATAAAGATAATTGAAAATTATCGATATTAATGTGAAATTCATAGTTTGGGGGTCCGCAAGTTTATTGGTGACAGTTTTGGTGCTCTTTGTGTTCAAAATGAAACGTATTCTCCCCATGCGAAGAACGGATATTGTGTTAGTCTCTAATAATAACTAACGGAAGTTTCACTTAATATATTTCTCGCTGCTCAAATTTACTCACTTCTGCGGTATATGTGTGTAAAGTAGAATCAAAACCTGTTGCTTTAAGTATTTTTTTCCGTTAGCGAAATACATTGTATATACAATAGGACTTCGATAATCCTAACGTCAAAAATCCGAACGCGGTTCCTAGAAGCTTTTTACATTTTGTCTTAACGCTAGCGATAAACAAACAATAGCGTGTCCACCGACGTTATGTGAAGTCAGTGTTTTTACAAAACTTCATCTATAATGTTATGTAATTGTTTGTCACGTATTTTTATTTTTATTTTTTCTTAGGCCTATAAGTTTTAAGTGTGACTTACAAGAACAGTGTTATTTAGAGTACAAGCAGGTTCTTCAGAAACATTAAATGTAAGTAGCCTTACGTACGGTATTGTAATTACCGTATGTACTGAATAACCACAGTATCGATAGAAGAACATACCGTACAGTATATGTAAGCCTAAATGGCTTTTTCTTGGTCATTTTCGAAAATCCGAACTATCTGTGGTCCCAATTAGTTCGGATGTTCGACTTCCAATTGTATATGTTGCAAACATGTTACAGCAAGTAAGATTACTAGCATCAGGCCAACAAATAGTTTTTAAACTATATTTTCCTGTTTTTGCCAATATTTCCGAACAAATGATTTTTTCTAATGGTTTCAAAATTTCCGGAATTTTAGATAGCAGAATGAAGATATCTCTATGAAATATATGTTTGATTTAACATGTTAACTAAAATAATTCTGTGATTAACAAAAATGATAATTCTGATACCCAAATTTTCCGTTTTTTCCCCAGATCGGGAAAACCGCAAAACATTTTTTTAGCCAAAATTTCCGTTTTTTTTCACAGGCCTTCACAACATTAGTCTGAACACACAGTGTACCGAACACTCCTAACGATGGCGAATGTTAACAACACGACATCGGCAACCACAACTGAAATGAACACGTGAGCATCGCCACTAGACCTTGGCACAATGGCAGAGCGTTGCATTGTGTGAAGAATCCCGATATATTCTTCATCATTACGATGTGAGGGTGCGAATCCGTCGTGATTCCAAGGGAACAGCTCCTTGACATCTGTACTGCGGGACGGAGACAAACTTTCTGCGGCTTAGTTATCTGGGGAACATTCAGGTGAGCATCCATGTGTCTAGTGGAGCTCGAGCAAGGCACCATGACGGCCGAGGCGTCGCACGCTGCTTGCAGACTACGTACACCCCTTCATGACGCCCATGTTTCCCATCGGTAGTGGCATTTTTCGACAAGATAATGCACCATGTCACAAGGCCAGGAGTGTCATGGAGTAGTTCGAGGAACACAGGAGCGAGTTCCAAGTGATGTGCTGGCCCCCAAACTCTCCGGATCTGTACACAATCGATCATATCTGGGATGTGATTGCACGTGACGTGAGGGCGCACCACCCCCTCCCCGGAATTTATATGAATTTAGACGACCTGTGTGTGCACATGTGGTGCCAACTCTCTCCAGCGACCCAACGAGGAACATTCCGACCATGCCAAGACGCGTTGCCGTTGTTATTCGTGCCAAAAGGTGGACATACTAACAATTAGGTAGATAGTCATAATGTTCTGGCTGATGTGTGTGTATATTTTAACTCGTATATTTTGTCTCGACTCGAATTCAAGTCGAGTCGAGACAGCAACATATTTACAAGTCGAGACACGACTCGATACAAAATTTTCTCGAGACTAGTCGAGACAGGCTTAAATCTCGACTCGACTCGTGCGTATCCCTAATTGTCCAGTAGAGAAAAATCACCTTCTTTCAACCTCTGCAACCACCGTTGGATACGGCTGCGATCTAATGTGTCCTCCCCATAAGCAGGTAGCAACTTCCTGTGAATCGATGTGGCAGAGTCATCACCGGTCTTGAAGAGGAACTCCATCACCGACCGTTGTCAGTAGTAGAAAAAGGATCGATCTGGGCCAGACCTGGACCAGACCTGAGCCATAATAGAACAACTCAGGACACCCTGGGAAACCGAGCGCCTTGAACCGTCGACCCACGGTCTTTTACGACCTCCATTTTAGGGGTGTATTTGTTCCCTTTTATGAGCACTTTTTAGGGGGTGTACTCGTTCTCTTTTACGACCTCCATTTTAGGGGTGTATTTGTTCCATTTTATGAGCACTTTTTAGGGGGTGTACTCGTTCTCTTTTACGACCTCCGTTTTAGGGGTGTATTCGTTCTCTTTTATGAGCATATTTTCCAACCTCTATTTTAACATAGCAGAAATTACACTGAGACTAAGAACACATAGAAGAGCAGATAACACATAAGACTGGGAAACATAGCAAGGGTGTATTCGTTCTCTTTTATGATCACTTTTTCAACCCCAATTTGAACATTTTACCATAGCAGAGAATACGTGGATACTACGAACACACAGCAGAGAAGATAATACATAAGACTACGTAACATAGTAGGGGTTGACTCGTTCCCTTTTATGATCACTTTTTCAACCCCTATTTGAATATAGCAGATAATACATAAGACTACGTACTTTTTCCACTCATTATTTTACCATAGCAGAGAATACATGGAGACTACGAACACATAGTAGAGCAGATAATCTTTAAGGGGTGGACTCGCTCCCTTTCATGATCACTTTTTCCAGCCCTATTTCAACATAGCAGATAATACATAAAACTACGAAACATAGCAGGGGTGTATTTATTACTTTTTCAAACCCTATTTTTAACTATAAACATAGCAGACAATGAATACCTATGTAACATAAGACTACGAACACACAACTGTATTCGTTCCACCCCTATTTAAACATAGCAAAACTAGTAAAAGAGTATGGCTTATTTTCCAATCCCTATTTGAACATAGCGGAAACTATATAACACTTCGTTCCCTTTTATGAGCATTTTTAGGGGTGGACTCGTTCCCTTTTATGATCACTTTTTCAACCCCAATTTTAAAATAGCAGAGACTACGAACACATAGTAGAACAGTTAATCTTTAAGGGTTGGATTCGTTCCCTTTTATGATCACTTTTTCCACCCCTATTTGAACATAGCAGATAATACATAATAGTACGTGGAACGAATACATGGAGACTACGAACACATAGAAGAGCACAGAATACATAAGACTACGAAACATAGCAGGGGTGTATTCGTTCCCTTTTGTGATCACTTTTTCAACCCCTATTTGAACATTTTACAATCACTTTTTCCACCCCTTATTTTACCATAGCAGAGAATACGAACACATAGCAGAGATATATTCGTTTCCTTTAATGAGCATTTTTATGGGTGTACTCGTTCTCTTTTATGATCACTTTTTCAACCCCTATTTGAACATTTTAGCATAGCAGAAATTTATGAACACATTCTCAACCCCTAATTTAACATAGCAGAAATGACACAACCATGTTCTCAAACATCTGAACATCGAGGTCAAAGGTCAAAATACTTAAAACCTAATAACTCGGAAACGGAGCCACATATTGAGATGGTGTTTCCACATTTAGTAATAGGTCATCAACTACTAGAAGTTCCAAAAATAATGATCATCGAGGTCAAAGGTCAAAACACTTAAAACCTAATAATTCGGAAACGGAGCCACATATTAAGATGGTGTTTCCACATTTAGTAATTGGTAATCAACTATAGAAGTTCCAAAAATAATGACCATCGAGGTCAAAGGTCAAATATTTAAACCCGAATATATCTTAAACGGAGCAACGTATAGAGGTGCTCTTTCCAAATCTAGTAATAGATCATCAACTACTACAAGTTCCAAAAACAATGACCATCGTGGTCAAAGGTCAAAATACTTAAAACCTAATAACTCGAAAATGGAGCCACATATTGAGGTGGTGTTTCCACATTTAGTAATAGGTCATCAACTACTACAAGTTCCAAAAATAATGACCATCGAGGTCAAAGGTCAAACTCGTAAACGAAGCCACATATTAAGATGACGTTTCCTCATTTAGTAAATTTGTGTGATCTATTCAATTTTGTACCAAGCAGAAAAAAAGTGAAGAAGGAATAAATTTGAGTGGCTTATTTACTTTTGAATGAATGAGAAAGAAATCAAAGAAACACAATTTTAACTAGCGTAGAATTTCTGTATCTTTTTGGGCTATTCAAATGAACGCAAAAATTAATCTGGATGTACTAACAAGAAAGAAAGCAAAGATATGCCATAATATCTAGCTGAGAACTTTATATAATATTGTACTATTTAAACAAACGAAAGGATAAATTTAAGTGATCTATTCCATTTTGTACAAAGGAGAAATGTCCTTTTAACTAGCTCAGAATGTATAAAAAAGCGAAGAAGTTCTATTTTTACTATTTAAAAAAACGAAGGGATATATTTGAGTGGTCTATTCAATTTTATACCACTGAGAAATGCCATTTTTATCTAGCTCAGAATTTCTAGTGCATGTTGTATGATTTAAACAAACGAAGGGCTAAATTTGAGAAAGCGAACATGGTCCATTTTAAATAACTCAGAATTTTATATCATTTTGTAATACTCAAATTTGGATGGAGTATTTAGCTTTGTACGAACCAGAAAAAGTGAAGAAGGTCCATTTTAACTAGTTCAATATTTCTGTACAATTTTGTACTACCCAAATAAACGAAATTTTATTTTTGAACCAATCGGAAGAAAATCAAAGAAGGGTCATTTTAACTAGCTCAGCATTTTATACTTTTTTGTACCATTAAAAAAACTGAGGATAACTTGAGTAGTCTAATTTTTTGTACTCATTCGAAGAAAAGGAAAGAAGAACCATTTTAGGTAGCTCAGCTTTTTCTTACCTAATGTTGCCATGACGAAGGAAATTAATAAATAAATAAATATGGGTGTCCTATTTCCTTTTGTACCAACGAGAAATCTCATTTCCAGGCCATGTTTTACTATTTAAACAAACGGAGGGCTAAATTTGAGAAAGCGAACATGGACTCAGAATTTTATACCATTTTGTAATACTCAAATAAACGAAGAAAAATATTTGGATGGATTATTTAGAGTTTTACCAAGGAGAAAAAGGAAATAATTAATCAAGTAAACAAAGGTATAAATTTGTACTAACCAGAAAAACGAACAAGGATCCGCATTCTATACTTTTTGTGCCATTTATTGCGGTGTCCTATTTCCTTTTGCACCAACGAGAATAAAGCCAAGAAGGCGCATTTTTAAATGGCTTAGATTTTTATACCTTTTTGTAATATTTGTATCAAACAAAAAAGCAAGGAAATACCATTTAACTAACTAATAATAATTTTTGTACTAACCAGAAAAAGCGAAGAAAGACCATTTTTACTAGTTCAGAATTTCTAGACCATGTTGTACTATTTAAACAAACGAAGAGATAAATTTGAATGGTTATTCAATTTTGTAGCAAGAAGACCACTTTAACTAAGTCAGAATTTTGTAATACTCAATTAAACGAAGAAATATATTTGGATGGATTATAAAGTTTTGTACCAAGCAGAAAAAGGAATAAATTTTTACTGACCATAAAAGCGAAGAAGGGTCACATTCTATACTTTTTGTGCCATTTATTGCGGTGTCCTATTTCCTTTTGTAGCAACGAGAAAAAAGCGAAGAATTACCATTTTTAACTGGCTTAGAAATTTACACCTTACTGCAAAATTTGTATCAAACCGAAAAAAGCAAGGAAATGCCATATAACTAACTAATAATTTTTGTGCTAACCAAAAAAGCGAAGAAGAACCATTTTAACTAGCTCAGCATGTTATAACTTTTTGTGCTACACATTTGAGTGGTCTACGCAATTTCTTGACCATGTTGTACTATTTAAACAAACGAAGGAATAAACTTGTACTAACCAGACTAAAAATGAACGAAGGAATAAATTTGTTTGGCCTATTTAGTCTTGTAGCAAGCAGAAAAAGGAAAAAAAACTAACATTTTGTACTAATCAAATTTGGGTGGCCTACTTAGTTTTGTCCATTCTTTAACTAGCTCAAACAAACGAAAGAATAAATTTGAGTGGCTTAAGCAAAGAAAGTCAATTTGTACCTTTTTGTGCTATTAAAATACACGAAGGGGTTAAATTTGAGTAATCTATTCAATTTTGTACCAAGTAGAAAAAAATGAAGAATGAATAAATTTAGTTTGCAATTAAAAAAGCGGAGAAGGTATATTTTTAAATAGTTCACTATTTATGCACATTTTGTACTACTCAAATTCTACTTTCTGTACAAACCAGAGAAAAACAAAGAAAGACCATATGCTGCTACTCAAACAAACGAAGGAATAAGTTCAGAATGTCTATACCTTTTGTGCTATTCAAATAAACGAAGAAGGATAATTTTATATCCTTTCGTACTAATCAAATAAACGAAGGAATAAATTTGTGTGGCCTCTTCACTTTTATAGCAAGCAGTAAAAGCCCCTTTTAGTTTTGTACCAACCACGAAAAAAAAGGGAAGAAGGCCCATTATAACGAGCTCGGTTTTTTATACCATTTTGTATTACTCTAATAAATTTAGGTGGTCTATTTCATTTTTGTAACAATCAGAAGAAAAGCTCAGAATTGTATACCTTTGTGAGGGATTAAAATAGTTGTGGTGCTACATTTTGTATATTTTTGTGTCATCCACATCAGTTTATTTATTTCTTTTAAAGAAAACAATACATTACTCTCACTTACAATTCAGTTGCCAGAGTCCAATGTTTGTAATCTATTAAATTCTTAATATTACAATACTACAAATTGATCCATTTATGAAATAATACAGTTAACAGTTCAATTCTCTGTAACCTTTGTAATTTCTCAACTTACATCAAATTATTTAGCCCTAATATGTTCTTCTATAAATACAAAATCAAACTTATATGCTAGAGTGTCTCAGTGTTCATTTACAGAATTAAATAATTATCTTTCTCTATAAACATTTCTACTAGTTCTTTGATATAACAATCACACTCTGTAATGTATTCATATACCAGATTACATTTTTTCTCCAAAGTATAAGTGTTCTTAATATTACAAAATTTAAAATGCTTCTTTAAATAGAGTTTATAGATTTTCTCTCTCATTTCACGTTTAATTAAGATCATCCACACCTTTTGTAATAATTCGTTATCATACTGCAGCAAACAGTTGTGATCTTTTTCATTTTCATTATGTTCAGAACATGCTTCACATAATAATAGTGAATTTGGTGTGTACTCATTAAATAATTGTATAACACATGTATCACTAATTCTTTCACTAGTACACTCGCACTCATTATCTTCCACTTCAAAACAGTTAATATTTGAAACACTGTCATCATCACTTTCAGGAAGTATTTCATCATTATATCTATTATAGCGTCTAAAATAATACACTTCTTGTGATGGATATATGATTCTCACTTTATCACGTAATTCATCCGGCAAATCGGGGTCAGACGGGTGAATTAACAGTATAGGTTTTTCGTTTTCCAGCTGAATTTCTTTTTCTCTAGGTGAAACATAATCTAAATGCTAGTCATTTTTCTGCTCTTCAGAAAAAACAAATCAAATAAATATTTTTTTCAAGTGTGATACATCTATTTATATACCTATAATAAAAGCATTCTATGCATTCTCCGTCTTATATTACAATCAAATAATATGTTTCAAGGCAATACAAAATAATTCGTTAATATACCATCATGATGTATGTTCTATTATTTTCTAAATATACTCCATACACTTATATTCCATTATAATATAATACATAAATGCAAAAAAAAATATATTTGTCTTTTTGCACTTAATAAGTTTCATATAATTTACCTTAGACGAGGAAAGAAAGTTTTAAGAAAAATAATTGAATCGTTGAGCAATAGGCAGTACCTTACGACCCTCACTATACTAGCAATACAAATGTTAGGTAATGCATTTGTAACGTTGCTTAAATATCTGCAGCAACAGAATGAATAATTCAGCACTCATTATAGATAGTATGGAACATGGAAATTTAAAAACTTTTCTTTTCCTTGATTAGGTGATTGTTATTTTGATATGATCTCTTCTTCTTCTGGCTTTCCTTCTGCTGTGATCAAAAATGGCCAATCATGCGGTTTCTTCTTTACTATTATTGTCATGATTTGTCGTATGGTTCAGCCCCTATAGCTTTATCATATCCTGGATCCGCCCATATATATATATATATATATATATATACATATATATATATATATATATATATATATATATATATATGTGTGTGTGTGTGTGTGTGTGTGTGTTATATTTTTTTAGTTATAAATATAGCTACCTACCTTTCAACTACTACTGCTACTACTACGTAATATCAAAATTAAAAAGTGAGTCCGTAACTTGCTTTAAAAATAAAAAGAGTGTCCCCAGCTCTGAAGTCAATGGGATCCATTGTCCCAATCAATCAATCGATGTTTGAGAAAATATTGATAGAAGGTTTTTCGTTTTATGTGAGAATAGACGATCATATCTAGTACTAAATTTTGGAGCAGGTTTCTCTAGTATCTCCTCACTTGGTGAACTGCCCTTATGTCGGTTGGCTACTTACAGACCAGTGTTGGGCAAAATCAATTGAAATCAATTGCAATTGATCAATCGATTGAAAGTAATTGCTCTGAAAATCAATTGCAATTGATTTCAATTGCAATTGCTTTCAATTTGTAATTGACAATTAATTTCAATTGCAATTGAATTCAATCATAAAATTTGCAATTAAATTTTCGTCAATTGTTAATTGTTAATTGGTCACCAGGCAATTGAAACTTTTAATTGTTAATTGTCAATTGCAAAGTGTGCAATTGAAACATTCAATTGTTATTTGCAATTGACGATTGAAACTTGTAATTGTTAATTGTGATTGTTAATTGCAATTAAAATCAGCAATTAAAACTGAAGATAAGAAGATGTGTGTATATTGTATTGTCCACTTGTTCCTGTTTTACATATTTCAAATAAGGTACTTATAAGAAATGCTGGATACCTACCATCCCTTTCCCCCCTGGGAAGAAATCCGTGAAACAAAGTATTTTTTAAATATATTATATTTATGGTTCTATCACCCTCGTAAGAACTCTATATGCCCGTCATGCATACAATAGGAATGAGCACGAGCGAGTTTTCTTTAAAACTCGACTCGACTCGAAGCAGACATATTTGAGTTCGACTCGAGATCTCGGCTCAAAAAATTTCCCCCAACTCGACTCGAATTCGGATCGAGTTTCCAGTCGAGTCGAGCCAATTCGAGTTAAATCCTTTGTGTAGTTCCAAGTACTACTATCTTCAAGTATCCTACATAGACAATATAATTATCAATGATACTACTACTACTACTATAACTAATTATTATTATAACACCGTGTACCTGTATAAACATGGAATATAGGCGGTTTGTATCGGAATACTAAAAATTAGTTGACTGTCGATCTCGGTAGTCAAGAAACCTTCAGGAGGCAAGGACATCGGTCACGAGGTTCTTGGTTTGAGTTCAGGAGAAGCAAGTATTCGGGCTCGAGCCAAAAATTGTTAGAAGTTATGGGGTTCCAGCCAAACATGTTTAAAACTGCTCGACCCGGGTTTAGGGTTGTCAGCGACTGAAGCGGCTCGCTCACAGCTCATTCACTTATCGAGCCGAACCGAGAAGTGAGCCGAGCCAAAAGCTGATCCAACTGAGCGAGCTCGAGGCGATGGCTCACACGAGCCGAACCGAACCGAGATGATTGCTTTCCCCAAACGAGCCGGTTCGAGCCATTGGCTCAGTAAAGCTGACTTGAACCCAGTCTATGGACTCGTTTCAACGGAGCTGGTTCGAGCCATTGGCTCCAATCGAGCAGAGTCGATAACTCGTCTTTACCGAGCCGGTTCAAGCATTTGGCTCAATTGAGCCCAGTCGATGGGTAATCCCATCCAAGCCAGCTCAAGCTGTACGCTCAGTTGAACCGAGCCGGGCCGGTTGACATCACTATTCCGATTGGGCTTCTACTTGGGCTAAAAAATTGGACCGTGCAGTTCTCAGCCTTGATGGTAAGAACTACAAAAAATCTGATGAAATCTTTAGTTTAACGTCCCACGCTTATGTCGGTTAGGCTAAAGGAGAGTGTGATGATGGGAAATGAATGAAATGAAGAAAGTGGGAGGAAACGGGAGAACCCCGAGAAAGTCCATGAGCACGGTGTTTGTCCACCACAAAGTCCAAACTGCGCCAGCTGGGATCGAACCAGGGTCCTCAATTACCGAAGGTGAACGCTCTACCACTGACCCACCACCGCGCTCTACCACATTTGTTAAGAACTACAGTATATACTTATATTGGTGCTCAAGGCGTCATTAACTTGTTCCACCACCAACGAATTTCGAGGTACTTTGTTTTGCATTTTTGTGCCTGTTTTGTGTCGCTTTGTGTGCCTATTCCCACATTTTGTGCATCACCGGAAGTGGGTCAAAATGGGCCTACAAATATGGCGGAAAAAATTATTGCTCTTCCGCCACCAATGAATTTCGAGGTTGTTTCCTTCCCATCGTTTTGTGTCGTTTTGTGCGTCTACTTCCGTTTTGTGCGTCATGGGAAGTGGGTCAAAATGGGCTTCCAAGATGGGACGAAAATGACCAAGAGTACCGCTACTATCGAATTTCGAGGTCGTTAATTTCACATCGCGTACTCTTTTGTGCGTGTATTTCGACGTTTTGTGCGTCACTGGAAGACGGTCAAAATGGGCCTCGAAGGTGGGACGAAAATGACCCACTGCTCCGCCACTACCGAATTTCGAGGTCCTTCCTTTTGCATCGACTACTGAATTTTCGTGCTGTTTCGTGCCCCCATTTCCACGTTTTGTGCGTCACTGGAAGACGGTCAAAATGGGCCTCGAATGTGGGACGAAAATGACCCACTGCTCCGCCACTACCAAATTTCGTGGCCCTTCCTTTCACATCGACTAGTGAATGTTTCATGCCGTTTCGTGCCCTTATTTCTACGTTTTGCGCGTCACCAGAAGTGTGTCAAAATGGGCCTCCAAAATGTGACCAAAATGACCCATTGTTCCGACACTATCGAATTTCTAGGTTGTTTCTTTCGCATTGACTAGTGCCTGTTTTGTTACGTTTTGTGTCCCTATTTCCACGTTTTGTTCGTCACCAGATGTGTGTCAAGATGAGCCTCCAAGGTGTGACGAAAATGACCACTGTTCCGACACTATCGAATTTCTAGGTCGTTTTTTTCGCATCGTTTAGTTCTTTCTTCTAAAAAAGTTTTCTGCACCTATTTCTCGTCTTGTGCATCACCCGAGGTGAGTTAAACGGGCCTTTAAAGTGGGAGTTAAGTGGCTCACTGTTCCGCCACTATCGAATTTCGGGGTTGGTTCTTTCGCATCGTTTAGTGTGTATTTTGTACCGTTCTGTTCGCCTACTTCCACGTTTTGAGCATTACCAGAAATGCGTCAAAATGGTCTATCAATGTGTGAGGAAATAGGGCCATTGTTCCGCCAGTATCGAATTTGGAGGTGGTTTCTTTCGCATCGTATAGTGCCTACTTTGTGCTGTTTTGTGCTCCTATTTCCACTTTAGTGCGACAACGAAAATGGGTCAAAATGGCCTACAAGTATATCGGAATAACTTAATGCTGTTCCGTCACCACCGAATGTCGAGGTCGTTTCCTTCACATTTTTTATGCATGATTTGTGTCGCTTTGTGCATCAGTGGGAGAGGGTCAAAATGGACCTTGAAAGTGGAATGAATATGTCCTTTTCTGCCATATTTGTACGTCGTCTTTGACCCACTTTCGTTGGCCTACAAAACGTGAAAATATGCGCAGAAACGGTAAAAACATGCACTAAACAAGGCGAAAAAGCGACCTTGAAATTCGATACTGGTGGGAGAGTGGATCATTTTTCTTCCCACATTGAATGTCTATTTTGACCCCCTACCATTGATTCACAAAACGTGGAAATAGGCTTAAAAAACGGTAGAAAACACGCTCAAGATGATGTGAAGGAAACGACCTCGAAATCGTTCCTGACGGAACAGCATTAACTTGTTCCGCCATATTTGTAGGATAACATTGACCCATTTCCGCTGACGCAGAAAACGAGGAAATAGGCGCACAAAACGATTTTATTAGCATCAGTATTCCGAAATAGCAATTCAATTTTTGCAACAAAAATTTCACCGAATTGAGTAAAAATTATGTACACGTGTGTACAATTCAATTATTTGAGCCAAACAATAACAATACAATACAATTATTTGAGCCAAATACCGTAAAAAAATATCATATTAAACCCAATGGTCATTTGAAAGGCATTTTGCAAACCACTGGTGTTACACAAATTAAATTAGATAAAAAAAATGTGCGTTATCAGTAACAGCTTACGGAAATACAAAGTCAGTATTTTGAATCCGATATGGACACTCAAAAGTCATTTCCAAAACCGCTGGTGCTACAAAAACGAAATTTGATATATTAAGGTGCATTATCACCAGTGTACTATGAAAATATTTAATCTTTTTTTCGAAAATCATCTTGAAGAACAAGTGGCCAATAAAAATTCATTTAAAAACTATATAAAAGCCATTTTTAGTCAAACGATTTTATTTCGGTTATCAATGTTGCATTAACCAGTATATACATGATGAATCTGTTGCTTGCAAGTAAAGAGTAAAGAGTTATTACACGATTTTGAAATATGTTTTAAACCGTAGAAAATGTTTAAAACATGTATTTTTTTTTTCGTTCGTGTTTTAAAACATGCTTAACCCTTAGTTGGTAACATCCAAACAATAAGCTATAACAGTAATATCCGCCTCAGAGACGGACATACACAATTGAGACGTTTGAAGCCAGAGTGGTGTAAGTCAGTTTCCAATAAGGTTTAGTTACACCCAGAGAATTCATTTTATGTAACAAAATTCATTGACTGAATAGTGAAGCACGTCTTAATTCACTTGTGTATGTACCCATGAGTTCAATACAACATGCGTCACCGCTGAGAATCTATTTCCAAGCATATATCTTGTAGAATTTTATCAACACATATTTGTATCTCACTAGAATATGTCTTCTGTCAATTAGAAATGATCTTATTAAAACACACACACTGCTGCTGGGAGAATTCGTTCTTTTCCTTCGTTCACGAGTAGCTGTATCATCAAACCTAAGAGCCGCCAGCAAAATTTTACATCTTTTGAGAGACACGGTTGCATGAAAGCATGAAGTCCAGTGCAGTCAGTTGAAAAAAGTGACACCAAGATTTCAAGCACTGATTTGAAAATCTTAGCGTGACATAATTAAAATCTATTTCTGGGTTGCTGACATGACCTGTTGTGGATAAATGATCTTCTTCAGGAAGATACGAATCATCGGATCTGTAATCATAATCAGTTTCTGATTACAGCCATCTGTAATTGTTCTATAGCCAGTTGTAGTATAGCCCTAATCCTTTGTGGTATACCTTTTTTTATTTGACATCTTAAAATATTGATTTTCGAAACGAAAGAAAACACACAAATATTAATAGATGTCAGTGTAAAGTAATATCCGTCACTTAGACGGACAAAATATATTACCTTTACAGTAATATCCGCTTGCGAGACGGCGTAGAATAACTTTATACACTTCGAAGTTTGCAACGATGAGCTAGACACGCGACCACCGTCACAAAACATCATAGTCAACCCACAACTAAAACATAGATGAACTATCAGATCAAACCGTGAATATGCGCACCAACTCTGAACAAAAAAATATCGTGTATCCCCCTGGGAGATGGATATTACCAACTAAGGGTTAAAACATTTTGTACGTCTTTTTCATGTTTTAAACATATGTTTTGTTCTTTTCAAAAAGAACTGTTTTTTTCAACCCTGCTCTACATAAATTATTTAAAAGTATGTGTTGTAAATACCATTGCTTATTAGAATTTTACTATCAAGTAATATTAAAAATCCTATTCTAAAAATACATCAATCACAATTATTTTCTGTTAGTTGACCACCTGTCTAAGTTGTCCACTTTTCAATGGAACCGATGGTGGCCAACATGGACAGGTTTCACTGTATTAGACCTGTTTTTAAGAAACGTTGAATTAAGTCAGAAACATGCAAATTTTAGAAAAAAAATGAATCTTTCTGTTTTACGTCCCACGGTTATGCTCTGTAGGGTAAAGAAGACGATGATGATGAAAAATGAATGAAGTGGTGCAATGAAGAAAGTTGGAAGAAACTGGGGAACCCTGAAGGTAACCACGCCGTAGAGTGTAGAATCAAGCTCTCTAACTGTCAGTTGGGGCAAAAGAGAGATTTATCAATATTTTGCAGTAGTACTTCACAGAATGTTCATAATTTCTTTAAATTTTGTACTTTATTGATGAAGCAAGAAGATAGTAAACGCATAGGCACCCAAATTCTAACCTCGTAAGTAGTATTTCGGGACATTAAAAGAATTAGAGGAAAATAAGAAGTAACGATCTTTGAAACCATAAGAAATCTAGGAAATGTTATCTTTTAATTTAATAACTTTTTATGGCCTGAAGAACAATAACTTAAGTTACGATTTTCTAAAATTAAGAAACTCAAATAAGTAGGTATAAAGAAATGAAACAAATGTTAAGACAATTGTGTCTCTTAAGACCACTCTATGACGTCAAAACAAATACTCTCGGGTAGACCATAACATGTTGCTGATTAAACTTCAGTTCCAATTTAATGGATTTCTCACTTCATTTGCTATACAGTTTTCTCGTCTCAATTTATTTTCTGTGGCAATTTTTGTGCAAATTACATGCGTATTTTTTATGCAGACCTAACATAACAGTATTTATAGTTACAATAATTTTAACCATATATGTATATCATTTGGAGTTATATTTCAAAATTGAAATCCTTTGTTGACTATTAGTTTGGACTAAAGCAAGCGTGATTACTCAGGCTTTTCGTTCGAAGAAAAAGGTATATTCAGTTTCTTTATTTCTAGTTTCCTGGCAGAAGCGTGAGAAACATAGCATTAAATGAATCTCACGGGCATTAAAGATATGAAACTAATGTGCAAAACAAGATTTAATGATGTTTAGATGTTTACGCAATGTTCAAACGTCAAGGTTGTTTCTGACCTTTGCAGCAGTAGGAATGCTATTCAATATTGTTCGAAATGAAAGCCTTATCTGTTTGATACCCGAAGCGATCGAGAAAAACAAGTCGAATGAGTAGCATTAGCGCAACACTTCCATTGTTTCAATCGGTTCTTCCACCTCAGAGTCTTAACCCAAAAGAAAATAATAATATATATGTAGTAAGGATGTGCTTACATTCTTCCTTGACAAACATATGCATATGGCTGGTGTGGAGAAAAATATACCAAGCAATTACGCCAACTGGTACTTCAAAGAATGATCCTTCCATGCACAAGAGTCAACAACGTCCGAGATATGAAATACCAACACCTTGTAAAGGAAAACAAACCTGCATAAATCAACTATTGGATGGAATAAGTAGCAGTGTCACGATACATCACATGAAGAAGTTTGATTTCTATCACGCGCGGATCTATAAGTTAAAAACTGGGGGGCAGCCAGAACTCAGGCTATGATAGGTATATCATAAGTTTACTATTAACTTTCATATATATATATATATATATATATATATATATATATATATATATATATATATATATATATATATATAGCTTAAATTATTTTTGGCACTCAAAAGATTGGAGCGGCCTAGACCCACGGTCCCGTGCTAGATCCGCCACTGGTTTATATGGCATGGATATTTTATCAATTAGTATTGAAACCGAGAAAGGTAGTATATTTCTACCACTTCCGGTCTTAGTACAGATAATAAAGATGGAGTATATTCTTGGGACTGTTAATTGATGGACGCTTGGAACGCAGAAAACAGTTCTCGCTATCTATTACTATTTTTGCTCTATAGTGATCAACGTTAAAATCGGAATTGGTTGATTTCTACCACTTTCAGTTTGAATATTACATCCTAACTTTTACTCTCTGCACCGTGGACAAAATTGATGGTGAGCCATCAGAGAGTTTCTGAGATTTTTCCCTCTCGGATGAACGTAAACACAGACAGAGCAAATCTTTGATGCATGGTCAAGAAGGATTAAGTCAATAATTGTTACTTTTCCAAGACATCCAATACAAATTTTAAGATCTCAAAAATTTAAATGCTTAATTTTACAAGAAGTAATCTATTCAGAGTATCACTCTATTAACTTAATTAACATGAGTTGTAGTTTAAATTTACTTTGGAAATACTTAGTTTAAGCAAATTCACATGAATGGCACTAAATATTAGACAAACAAGAATTTTAGGAATTATCTAAAAATGGATCAAAAGATTGCGATCTTGGCAAAGAATTTTAGGAATGATCAAAAAATGCATCAAAAGATTGCGATCTAGGTTAATTAGTTTTTGGTGCTGGGGCCAGAATCTTTTTGAACGGCCCCTAAATCGAGTTTTTGTATCTTCTAAGGAATAAGAACATCGTACTTACAAGTAGCACTTCCCTTCTAAGAACATCATACTTAAAAGCAAGCTCGAATCTAAGGGGCTAAGGGGCTATAGCCCTCCCCCTTGACGTTCAGGTTTACACTGGATAAAATGGGCTTCAACTCAGCTTTACACTGGATAGAACGGCAGTAGTAGAAAAATGATCGATATGGAACATATTAGGACAATTCAGGAGCCCATGGGAAATCGACCACCTTGAAACGTCCACCCACGGTCTTTTACAACCTCCATTTTAGAGGTGTATTTGTTCCCTTTTATGACCACTTTTTAGCGGGTGTATTCGTTCTCTTTTATGAGTACATTTTAAGGGGGTGGACTCGTTCCCTTTTATGATCACTTTTTCCACCCCTTATTTTACCATAGCAGAGAATACATAAGACTACGAACATATAGCAGAGCAGATAATACATAAGACTACGTAACATAGCAGGTATGTATTCGTTTCCTTTTATGAGCATTTTTAGGGGTGTATTCGTTCTCTTTTATGATCACTTTTTCAACCTCTATTTGAACATAGCAGATAATACATAAAACTACGTAACATAGCAGGGATGTATTCGTTTCCTTTTATGAACATTTTTAGGGGTGTATTCGTTCTCTTTTATGATCACTTTTTCAACCCCTATTTGAACATAGCAGATAAGACTACGTAACATAGCAGGGATGTATTCGTTTCCAACCCTTATTTTAACATAGCAGAAATTACATAAGACTACGAACACACTGAATGGGTAATCGAACACCCTGAACCATCCAGCCATGGTCTTTTACGACCTCCAGTTTAGGGGGTGTATTCGTTCTCTTTTATGAGCATATTTTTCATCCCTATTTTAACATAACAGCAATAACAGACAATGAGCACATTATAGCAAAGACTACCAACATAGTAAGGGGTGTACTCGTTTAGGGGTATATTCGTTCTCTATTTTAACATAGCAGAAATTACATAACACTACGAACACACTGAATGAGAAATCGAACACCCTGAACCGTCCAGCCATGGTCTTTTACAACCTCCAGTTTAAGGGGTGCACTCGTTTTCTTTTAGGGATGTATTCGTTCTCTATTTTAACATAACAGAAATAGCAAAGACTACCAACATAGTAAGGGGATGTACTCGTTTCCAACATAGCAGAAATTACATAAGACTATGTAACATAGCAGGCGTGTACTCGTCCCAACCCCTATTTTAACATAACAGAAATAGCAGACAATGAGCACATTATAGCAAAAATTACAATCGAACACCCTGAACCGTCCACCCACGGTCTTTTACGACCTCCATTTTAGAAGTGGACATAGCAGTAGTACAGATAGTCACTTTAAGGGGGTGTATTCATTCTCTTTGATGACTTTTTCCACTCCTAAGAAAAGACTACGAACATAGCAAATTCGTTCCACCCCTAATTGAACATAGCAGGGAATACTTAACAGGGGTTTATTCGTTCCACATTATCCACCCCTTATTATGTTGATGGCTCTTTTACGACCTCCATTTCAGGGGTGAACTTGTTCAACCCCTATTTGAACATAACAGAGATTATTTTCTTTTACGGGGAGATAATATTCATTAGCTTTTTATCAACTGTTTAAAGATTGCAAACAAATGCAGACTTCCGTGATTTGTTATCAGTTACATAATAACTTCGTTGCTTAGTTAAATTGTCATCATCATCACGAGGTATATTAAATCAAATTTGTTCTTCAAGTGCTGTGTTTTTGTGCAAAGGAGAAAATAAAGCAAAATGGTTAAAAACGTAATTTAAAATAAATGTGATATATCTGTAATAGAGAGAAAAAGAACATGGAATGGAATATTCCTTTTACATGTATGGTAGCAGGTCCTACATGCTGTGGAAAATCATATTTTGTTAAAACATTTCTTGAACATTACAGTAAGTCATTTAAAAATATTGTATGGTGTTATGGTGAATGGCAGCCGTTGTATGATACTCTTTCAGGCTGCACGTTTAAAGAAGTTTTACCTTAAAATAATGAATTTCAAGCACACGAGAGTCCACATCTTGTAATTATTGATGATTTAATGCGTGAGTGTGACCATCGGATTGTAGATATTTTTACTAAGGGTAGTCATCATATAAATATAAGTGTAATATGTATAACACAGAATATTTTTCATCAACAAAAGGGAATGCGGGATATTTCGTTAAATTGCCATTATATTGTTTGTCTTAAAAATCCTTGAGACCAAGCTCAAATTAATTATCTGGCACGACAATTGTATCCAGGTAATACAAAAATTATTCAGGAAGCATATCAATATGCAACTCGAATTGCACATGGTTATTTACTTTTTGATTTAAAACAAAATACTCCTGATGAGCAGGGAGTTCGAACAAATATCTTTCCAACAGATTCTTTTAATTATGTTTATGTGCCTGTAAGAAAATAATTGCAATATGGTTTATATTCTAACAACTATTTGTGCTATAATAGCCGTAAAAATGATTAGTAAGGAAAATGCACATTTGTTAAAACTTTTAGCAAAGTCAAAACCGAAAGCACGTAAGGCAATTTTACAAAATGCAAATCCTGATTTAATTCGCTCTATTTGCGAATGTTCCTATAACGTATTACAGGTAAATGTTCCATTAAATAAAACAGAGATAATTAAATTTAAAAATATATAAAATGGAGGTGAGATATTTGGTGAAAAAGGTCCGTCATTAAAACAAAAGAAAAATAAAGAATAATTATACAAAAAGGTGATTTTCTTACTGCATTGCTTGCACCTATTTTAGGAGATATATTATCAAGTTTAATTAAGTAATTATGCAAAACACACAAAAACTTATATTAATATCACCGGAAAAATTACATCATTATCAAACGATATCTAATCTTGATGATGAAATGAAAGAAATTTTAAATAATAAAAGTTTAAATGCAGAAGAAAAACGGGTACGAAATAGAGAGGTCTTACAAAAATATTTAAATATAATTCAAAAACCGGCGGCAGGTACAACAGCAACTACTACTATTGATAAAGAGGTGGAGGAAGACGAGGAGGAGGAGGATGAAATAATCTACTCTCTCCGAAATTTGTAAACGTAAAGCAAGACCTTTATTACGTAAATTGTAACAAAATCCTAATATTCAATGGGATGATAATGGAAATGTGAGTATTAATAATAAATTAATTCCAGGTGCAAATATAGTGGATTTGGTATCGGATTTTGTTAGATGTCGTAAGAAAAATATTTCAGTTGCCGCTTGGAAACCTTTTCCTACATTATTAGCAAAAGGAAATATACCCTTAGAGTACATCGGTAATCCTCAACGAATAGAATATATTAGAAAACTCACACAAATAGAAGGTGGGGGAAAAGGACGATGATGATGATGAGAACGAAGAGGATGGTCCTCCACCAAGTAAACGTGCAGCTATCAACAAATGGCGTACTTATAAGCAATAATACTAATATAATATTGTAATCTGTTGATATATTTGAGTATATAGAAAGAAATATGAATAACCCGTATTTTCGTTATTACAACAATCAAGCAGGAGGAGGTTACAATGTATAAAAAGGTACAGCATATCAAGAAGGTTATGGCATTGGTAGTTTTCTAGGAGGTTTATTCCGCACTGTATTTCCTTTATTAAAACAAGGTGAAAAAACTGTTGGTAAAGGGTTGATACGAAATCGGTGGCAAGAAGCTAAAACAAATTTAAGAAACAAAGCTCAAAATAAATTAAATCAGGTGTTGGTAGGATCTGGAAGAAAAAGAAAGTTCATTTTACATCAACAGGTTGTAATGTATAGCGGATAAAAAGATCCAAAGATATTTTTGATTGATTGATTATGGAGCAAAATGATATTTTTATCTCACTCTTCCTAGCAATAGTTCTATGGAATATTATCCTCAAAATACTCTTGCTTGTTATACTACTAAATTATATCATCCTATTGTACTGGAGAAGGGAGTTTGGGAAACAGCTGTTGTTGAACTACATTATACAAGTTCATTTCATAATGTTTCCAAATATACTAATAATATTTATTACCGTATCATGAATACAAAAAGCTGGAACATAACTAAAATCTTACCAGGACACTATTATCATGTTGTTGATGTTCTATCTCAAATTAATCATAAAAATGATATATTAAATTTGCAATTAAAAGTTAAAGCATCAGTAAAACGAATTGAGGTTAATAGAGTAAGAAAAGATCAAGAGGAGCATATAGAAGTACGTCTAACTCCTGAACTAGCCAGAATACTATGGTTCGATCATATAGAACAGGAAGATGTTGCAGTTGTGCATCGTGCTCGTTATCCAACTGATTTACCAAAAAAAAAAAAAATTAGTGCCGCGGTGTCTCAGTGGTAGAGCGTTCACCTCTGGTGCTTGGGGTCCCGGGTTCGATCCCAGCCCCCACCAAGTGAACTTTGTGGTGGACAAACACCGTGTGCGTGGGTTTTCTCGGGGTTTCCCGTTTCC
Organism: Thermobia domestica; assembly: GCF_964235325.1. Taxonomy (NCBI): domain Eukaryota; kingdom Metazoa; phylum Arthropoda; class Insecta; order Zygentoma; family Lepismatidae; genus Thermobia; species Thermobia domestica. The sequence continues at coordinate 58,748,444 of NC_137470.1, read as the reverse complement.
TCCCACTTTCTTCACTCCACCATTTCATTCATTACTCATCATCACCGTCTCCTTTAGCTTAACCGGCATAACCGCGGGACGTAAAAAACTCAAAGATTTTTTGATTTACAAAAATCGCTACCTACACTTATGTATATTTACAGTGATATTGTATAACCACAAATGGTAGGTTGTATTATAGCTCCATTTTACGTAGTATAAATACAAATATTAGAGTATGGTATTGATAATGTACATATTTTTGACAATCCTCATTATGTCACCGTGTAACGTAAACAATTTGATCGAATTATTATTGATTTAAGAGATAGTACAGCTAATCCACTTCTTTCCAATATGGCAGTGTATGTGTAAAATTACATTTTCTTAGACGTAATACGGTATTGTAAATCTTAACTTGTGTGAATATTAATAGTAAGAAAAAAGACAAAAATGCAGTGTGAGTGTATGAAATCAGAATTAGATTTATTTGCTTGTTTACCCACTCAAACTAGTATTATAGGTAATAAAATAGTTCCATATAAGCCTGTGGCTTCAATATCTGATAATGCACCAATAGAATTTGTTGTCCCCGGTCATGGGGATGAGTATATGGTCTTACCGCACACAGTGTTGTATATTAAAAGTAAAATTACTAAATCAGATGGTTCTAATTTAACTCCTGCCGATAAGAAAATTGGTCCTGTAAATGATTTTCTCAATGCAATGTTCAGTGAAGTGCAATTATATTTGAATAATCAACTTATTTCCTACTCTTCACATACATATCCATATCGATCATATATTGAAAAGCTACTAAATTATAATGCTGATGCTAAAACAACGCTTCTTCAAACATCAATGTGGTTTAAAAATACTCCAGTTCATATGGACAGTGTGGCCGATGGTAATTAAGGATTTAAACAACGTTTTATTCTCACTACTTTAAGTCAGTCATTTGAATTATTGGGTTTTATTCATGCTGATATATTTAATCAGGAGAATTTTTTACTGAATTGTGTGCAACTGCGTATTAAACTAATTCAAGCTAAGCCTACATTTTGTCTAATGGGTGACGCAGATGCTGATGGAAAGGTTGTAATTACAGATGCAACATTGCTTGTGAAAAAGGTTGATGTATCACCAGCAGTTAAAATAGCACAAAATAAAGAATTACAAAATCCTAAATTTAGAATAAAATATTCTCTAACAAAAGTGCAGATCAAGACAGAAACTTTACCACAAAGAATTATGGATAGTACACTTCCAGATCTGTTTTCAGGCATAGTGCCTAAATGTATTATTATTGGTTTTGTTACTAATGCTGCTTTCAATGGTACTTATCAAACAAATCCATTCCATTTTCAACATTTTAGTATGTTGCTTTTTACACTGTATGTTCATGGAACGCCTGTACCATCCAAAGCACAACAACATGATTTTGATAATAAGCTATATATACAAGCATATTCTACGTTATTTACAGGTTCAGGTATTTATTATTCTAATCAAGGTAATGATATTTGACTTGCCGAATATCCTAATTGTCATACTCTACTGGTGATTGATTTAACTCCCGATTCTAGCGCTAGTGCTGCATTTCATACTAGTCCACAACGGCAAGGAAGTGTACGTTTAGAGGTTCATTTTCAAGTAGCACTGCCATCTCCTGTAACAGCAATTATTTATGGTGAATTCCCTTCAGAATTAGAAATTGATTTCCAGAGAAGAATTTATATTAATTAATTTTTTAAAAAATGTTAAATACAATTTAACTTAATGAGGCACTACAGCATAATTTGCCAAAAGATCATTTTATTTGTGTGTATGCTGCAGATGAGCAACCGCTGTTTATTCATACATTTCCAGCCGGCATAGTTATAAACACTGGTTCTAGTGATAAGCCTGGAGAACATTGGGTTGCTGTTTATATATCTAATATGTGTGTGGGAGAGTATTTGGATAGCTATGGTATACCTCCCTATATACAACATCATATAAGGTCTTTAAAACGAAACTGTCTGTATTATACATGGAATAATAGACGTATTCAAGGTGATTTATCTCAATTTTGTGGACATTACTGTTTTCTATATCTAGCATGTCGCGCATCTGGTTATTCACTACGCGATTTCTTAAACAAATTCTCACTCACCGCTATTGATGCTAATGATATTATGCTTTATTCATTTATGAGAGTATAATGATGATGATGGTCGCTTGCCTGAGATTAAGTTCTGTGTAAACCAGACTTGTTAAATTGTGTTATTTTCTTAAAACACTGGTTGTAAAAATCCTTTTAACACCGCCATTGCCGGCTCCAAGCCCTGGATGAGAACTACAAAATGGAATGACGCATTAACAGTATCGACATCGTTTACCACCGATTAGACTATTTTGAGTACAAAAGGGAATATTAATCTTCTATTGGTAATTTGACACACGCTATGGCACGCTATCTACCTGCGTACATAATGCGACATATAACACATTATTGACTAGAGTAATGATACGTATTACTATGCTAATTTTCATGCAGATTAAAATATTTTGTAAAAAAAGTAGTAAACCTTCAACCATTTTTGACAAAAAGAAATACAGCATACCAGGTTCAATCAGTTCACATTTCTTAGTGTTTTTTCATTACATAACCTTTTTTGTGGATTGATGATACACTTGTTTCATCAAACATTAACAGCATATTCTGTCTTAGTTGCAGCCTGATTAACCATTTTTGAAATCAAAATTTCGAAATTAAGTAGGCCCCGTTATATGATCCATAACGGGGCTCGCAATATACCTATGGCACACTTCGGACGTTTGTGGATACCTAGGTACAAACATAATCTAAGGCCGGCCACACATTCGCCAGAGGCAAGACAGCCATACCAAGATAGAGGGAGGCAGGAAAAATGAAGAGAAAGAAGCATGGGTATCTCAACCACAACGTCGAATGGGCCTATGTCTAGCACGTTCTAGAGTGAATATGTGATACGTGGTGTTGTTCTTGCATCGCTCGTATTATTGTGCCTCGGTTCGGCTGTCCCGTCCTCTAGTCAATGTGCGGTCAGCCTAAGAGCTAAACAAAGGCTGACGCTACTGGCATCAAATCTGTAAGTCCGTGGACTGATTTTGACTTCTCGTTTTCCTAGTCATATAAAGCGAATATAGGGGAGGTACCTTCAACTAGTAAAGAGCACTTTCGTTCTAATTTCTTATTCAAATAAATTCAGAGAGAATACGAACAATCGGATTCTTTGATCAATATACACTGTATGAATATCTGGAGATCAGATATTAGTTTACCATCACTTAATTGAATTTATAAGAACAGTAGGTAACTTATTGGATTCAGATACAACAGTTACAGAAGAACGTTTAATTCTTTAAAAATGTTATTTCCTTTACATAAAACCATGAGGTAAAAATTGTAGTTTGGTGAATTAATCGCTGCTTCTTTCGTAATAATAGTAATAATGTGTGTTGCTAAACTGGAACGTTGATTCAATGCCTTACCACAATCTTGGCATTTGTGAGGTTATTCTCGTGTGTGGATTGACATGTGTGTAGCCAAACTTGAACGTCGATTAAATGCCTTATCACACTCTAGGCATTTGAGAGTTTTTTTCTCCTGTGTGGATTAACATGTGTTTAACCAAATTTGAACGAAGACTAAATGCCTTACGACACTCTACGCATATGAGAGCTTTTTCTCCTGTGTGGATTAACATGTGTGTAGCCAAATTTGAACGTCGATTAAAAGCCTTACCACACTCTTGGCATAAGTGAGGTTTTTCTTCGGTGTGGATTAACATGTGTCTAACCAAATCTGAGCGTCGACTAAATGCCTTATCACACTCTAGGCATCTGTGACGCTTTTCTCCTGTGTGGATTAACATGTGTGTTGCTAAAATGGAACGTTGATTAAATGCCTTACCACACTCTTGGCATGTATTTGGTTTATCTCCTGTGTGGATTAACATGTGTGTAGCCAAATGTGAACGACGATTAAATGCCTTACCACACTCATGACATGTGTGAGGTTTTTCTTTGGTGTGGATTAACATGTGTCTAACCAAATTTGAACGTTGACTAAATTTCTTACCACACTCTTGACATGTGTTTGCTTTATCTTCTGTGTGGATTAGCATGTGTTTAAGCAAATTTGAGCGTCCACTAAATGCCTTATCACACTCTAGGCATATGTGAGGCTTTTCTCCTGTGTGGATTAACATGTGTGTTGCTAAAATGGAACGTTGATTAAATGCCTTACCACACTCTTGGCATGTGTTTGGTTTATCTCCTGTGTGGATTAACATGTGTGTAGCCAAACTCGAACGTTGATTAAATGCCTTGCCACACTCTTGGCATGTGTGAGGTTTTTCTCCGGTGTGGATTAACATGTGTCTAACCAAATTTGAACGTCGATTAAATGCCTTACCACACTCTTGACATGTATGAGGTTTCTCTCCTGTGTGGATTAACATGTGTGTAGCCAAACTTGAACGTTGATTAAATGCCTCGCCACACTCTTGGCACGTGTTTGGTTTATCTCCTGTGTGGATTAACATGTGTGTAGCCAAATGTGAACGTCGGTTAAATGCCTTACCACACTCTTGACATGTACGAGATTTCTCTCCTGTGTGGATCAACATATGTGTTGCCAAACTTGACCGTCGTTTCAATACCTTAACACAGTCTTCGCATGTATGTAACTTTGCTCCTGTATGAATTAACATATGCCTAGCCAAACTTGAACATACACTAAATTCCCCTCCACATACTCTGCAAATGTGGGATTTCTCATCCGTATGAACTAACCTACCGCTTGACAAAGTTGAAGTTGGACTAAAGCGTTTATCACTCTTTTGAGACGTATTACGCTCTTTACTTGCCTGTGTCAGCATATCTCGTGACAAACGTGATAGATGAAAATCTTTTCCAAACTGCATCGAAGTATGAGATTCCTCATCTGAATGAGAAATGGCTTCCTTTAATGTAATAAACTTATTGTCTTCTCCGTGCAAAGATAATACGTTATCGCCCCTGTAACAAATTCAACAAACAAGGAAATGTGAGTGGAGATAATGATTAAGTAGCAAAAAAAAAATGATCGTTCGCTATCTTTCATGATAAAATTACGCTTAATTTGTTTTATTGCATGAAATATTGTAGATTTATGAAATGGAGTACCACAGAAAAGTCTCCATATCTCTGTATTCTCAAAATAAGAGCCTGTAGTTTGTTTCATTATATCAAATTGAACAATCATTTATATCGTGGCGGCCATAAGTCTTTGACAAGGCAATGGCGGCTGATTTGAAACGCATGCACAGTATGAGAATTAAATCCGTCTCATCTGTAGTTACATGTGGAGAAAAAAAAAAAACTTGCGAACCAAAGGTTTAAGAACAACTGAATTTATCAATATAAACTCTTCCGAAAATCATTCACTTATATCATCATAAAAGGTCTGCCAGAGAAACTTAACGTAACCAAACTAAAGACGAATCATTTACAGGGTAGTGATCGTGGTTCAGGGGTCTACGCGCTTGACCAGTAATCTGGAGGTTCTTCGATCAAATACACGTCAAGCATTTTTTTTATTTTATTTTATTTTTTATTTTTATTTATTTTTTTTATTTTTTTTTTTTTTTTTTTTGCTTAAGAAATTTTGATGGTGATTGATCGGCGATAACACACGCTTTATTACATTCAAATATCTGAATACTCTTTTGTTACAACACTGGAACCATCAAATTTTCAGGAATAATACTAGTGATAAGAATAATTATCTCGAAGAATATTTAAAAATTAAAAACTTATTATCGCTCAGGTCATACCATTAATAGCAGAAACGTGATATTAGGCATATAGAAAATATTTCGGCTTTGTGTAATCTTGCCCACGAAAAGATGAATTTCTTATCTCGATTCTAAAACAAACCAAACAAAATCGGGATGAGACTTAACATTTTCATTCGAGACGGGACAAGGCTAACACGGACTATCATCATGATTTGAAGATGAGAATCGAGAGGAGACAAAAAGTATCGTAAACATTTCTCGTCTTACCTCCATTCTCGAAATAGTGTATGCCACTCTTTAAGTAACAACTGCTCTGTAGTCTGAACCTTATGCATCATTTTGTTACTTTGTATTTCAGATGTTACTGAATTGTGGTCTTTGTAAATATTTTTGTAGCAAACCTTTCATAATTACATCTGCAAACTCCACAAGTTAGTTTATTATAAGCATAAGTGGTCAATTATATTCTGTTATTTTTATTACACTTATTGTCCTGAAAACTCTCAATAGAATATTTTCTACACAAAATATTAGCGGAAAACTTACGTTTAAATTTGAGTAACTGGAGAGCCACAGTTGGAGTAGGTCATTGAGTCAGTCGATCGTGGGTCAACAGCACGCGACCCACTGCGACCCACCACCACCATGACCCACTACGAACCACCACTCACCATGACCCACAAGTATGTATCTTCTGCACACGAAACTACAGGTATGACAGAATTAATTCTCATATTCTGCATTTGCTTTAAAGAGTAGCAACAAGGAGCGTAACAGATTGGGTGTAGCGCGTAGCGGCAGGTTGTAAAGGTAGTAGGGAGTTGGAGAGGGGTAGGTTCCGAAGAATCCAGGAGGGGACAAGCGTTTTGTTGTGATCAAATCATATAAAATGTGCCTACCTTTCCCTGCGATAGTGTAAAATTTTTCTTTCTACAGAATGTAATCGTGTGATTGTAACGTTATAATTAAAATAACGAATTTTTGTCACATTAAATCAGTTCGAATACTATGATAAGTCACCACAATCAAGCACTCTCCATTTATAGGTATATTTGCAATAACTAGTGATTGCATAACTTTCAAATTAGACGCATCGCATTCACAACTGCTTTTTATTCTGTAATCTCCATTAATAGCTACCAGTTGCCATAGGAAACCGAAGCAAAAAAATCTAATGGTATTACTGTAACCACAATTACAGATTATCTATCTAAAATCCACATATCTTCTATATATTTTTTCTTCTTTTTAACAACAGATGGTGCAATTTTAAGTAGCACCTTTGCCCAAAATAAGTACAAAAAATGGAAGTAATTCACAAATATGCAATATCGCTGCATCATCTTAATTGGCATGTCATGAAATCAGGAATACAGAAGAGAAAAGTTTCAGACTATGTGATTTCAGTGATGTACTTAACAAAATCATTCAGTGTGTGACTAATCGGTTTTCGAAACACGAAAATGTTTACTGCGAATTTGTGTGTTTCGATCCAAGGCGGAATTCTGATTTAAAAGACGAACTACCCTCAAATGTAATGAACAAAATCTGTGGCATAGATAAAGGGAAACCAATCGAAGAACTCAAATTGTATGCAGATATTTAGTCCAAGTCATTGCAAGGAGATGTGAGTGAATATGATATTGGATATATAAGTAGTGAGTATGAAGAGGAAGCATGGTGAGGCAATATTGAAGCAGGGATGTAGGAAATCAAAGTAAGCTTGCAAGTCTTGCCTCACGTGTGCGTTCAAAATCATATATGAATATCACATGTACGCCTTAATTATACATTCCTCTTTAAAATGTACAAGTTCCACCTTAGTATCACTCTTACACAATTAAAAAAAAAAAAAAAAGTAAACAAGTGTTTTTGAAAATCATTATTATTAAATAAAGATTAAGGGCGAACCTCGGGCAAGGCAATCTTGAATCGTTTATGTTAATACAGTATGAAAGGGATATACTAAATATATCTATCTAAAATCAACATATCTTCTGTATATTTTTCTTCTTCTTTTTAACAACAGATTGTGCAATTTTAAGTAGCACCTTTGCCGAAACTAGGTACAAAAAAGTGGAAGTAATTCATAATGTACACCTTATATTATACATTCCTATTTAAAATGTACAAGTTCCCCCTTAGTATCCCTCTTTCACAAGTAAAAAAAAAAAAAAAAAAAAAAAAAAAAAACTAAACGAGCGTTTTTGAAACTCAATATTATTAAATAAAGATTAAGGGCGAACTTCGGGCAAGACAACCTTGAATCGTTTGTTAATACAGTATGAAAGGGATATACTAAATAAAGTGAATAAAGATGTCTTAATTAATAAACTCTGTCATGATAATGCAGAATTGAAAAGATTTCTGATATAAGGTAACAATGTCCTTGCTTCTTGTCACGTAACCAGATCAAAGTAATAACAGTTAAATGCTATATATATATATATATATATATATGATGCACTGCCACATTATATGTATATATAGTTGCAGTGCATTAATAGTAACCAAGCTGTCGGAAACCAAAGTGAATTATCATAACTCCATTTTCGACCTGTCAAAAAGTATGAGTAAAAAGCAGGATGTCAAAAACCACAAGAAAGGTAGATTGGCACACTGTTACATCACCTTTTCATGTGAGTTTATCCACCACTGTTTCCAAAAGTGATAATTTATCACAAATTATGAGAAACTACAAAGTTTAATCTGGTTACTGATAGTTCGAAAATTCATACAGTTCAATGTTTTCAGAAAGCTCAATTGAGGTCCCATAATAAAAGGGATCTAAGTTATACATGACGTTTCCAATAACGTTTATTTATATTCGGAAAACTACTCTCCGGAACACAATATGCAAACTAAGAGAACCACATCGCACTGCACTCGAGGGTCTGCCAATGAGTGAATTGCGTCGTGGTTCTCCTCCCAACTTATATATTTCACTATGGAGAGTCAATTTCCTAGGCATACATATACCTACTTCAAAAGTCAGTTCCCTTGACCTCCAAGGTCCTCAACTTATCTTTGATGTAGATGTTTTATTGAATGTAACGGAATAAAATTATGTGGTTTCGAAACTTATAATTTTGAGCATTTAAACGGTCTGAGAGGATAGTTTGTAATAATACTCCACACACAACTGTTGATCAGCTTTAAAACGACACCCAAGCCTGTATCCTATGTGGTTTGAGCCATCAGCCAGTGCTAATAGAACAAACGTCAATTTTAATGGAAATGTAAAATCTAACTTTAATTTTTAAGACTTCACTCGTGAAGTTATTTTTTCTATATGAAATAGCTCAGCGTTTACAGCTTCAAGTGCAAAAATATGGACCTGTACAAAAAGGCAGTATGAAAAATGGTAAATGCTATCAATATACACAAGAACTGACAAAATGATAGAAAACTCATATCTTGGTGGTATTCAATCGAAAATAGTGTGAAAAAAATTGAAAATTGACCGAAGGGGAAAATTAATGAAAGCGAAGAATACGTCGAAACACAAAATACATTGAAAAACTGATACACAAGTAAACTATAAACCATTAGCTCCATAACCTTTTCGTCAGTCTTGATTCCTGGTATTCTCACGTTCCTGCACTTTCGATTGGATCATAGAATATATTCCCCGTGTAAGAAATATAATAAAAGTGGACAATAGTTTTTCTTAAAACAGTTTCTATATTTCTCTTATAAAACCTTGGATTCATAGCCATCATCGTGCTTTCCTAATTTGAACCTGGATTCGAGAATGAAATGCAGCTTAGACGATGTAGTTTTCTATGCTACTAAGAAATTTTGTTCAAAAGGCGGGATGTACTTCATAATATCGTATTTGCGATAATATTCTTAATCTGGACTGTACAGGACTAATTTATTAATAGATAAATAATGCTTCGCTGGCATTTTATGAGTACATCTCATTAACCCACAATGAAATTTGATTTAACATCACTCTGAAATGAATTTAAATAATAATGACGATGTCAGCCTACAGGAGTTCTATATAGAAGAACGAAAATCCTTTATAAAATACCCCTTTCAAAAGTACAACGAGAACATTATCTGATAAAATGCTGCTGCCCCATAACAAAAATTGAACTAACGTTACTTACAAATCGATTTGTGGTCACAATGACCACCCCTTTAAGGGAAATCCAAAAAGAAGAAACCAATGTCGGGCACATTTTTTAAAGATATTAAGATTATATTTTGTCAAAAAGGGTATTTCGCATAGTTATTTTGTAATGATAAATCTATTCTTAATCTTCTATTCCAAAGCTTTTCTTAAATAAAAAATAAAAAATCCTGCGGGACTTGTATCTGTGGCCATTTACACTTCTGTCTAAAATCTAGAAGCAGAGTAAAAAAAATTTATTTCACTCACCTAATAAGAAAGACGTGATCTCAAATTACATCCTCTGCTGTTAGAAGGAAAATAAATGCCAATAGCTGTTAAAGTTCGAAACATGTTTCAAAGAGATGGTTGGGATTTTTTTTTTTTTATGTTTTGGACCTGGGATATTCTTACATTTCTCTATTCTCAAATAAGATCTATATTCATTTCACTCGCCTAAAACAAATGAAACGATCCCAAATTATACCATCCGCAGAGTAGGAGCCGTTCTGATCACCAAGTTTGAAAAATGTTCAAGGCTACGATCAAAATTTATCTTATTGTTTGTCAGTACGGACATTCCTTCTTCATTAAAAGAAATACTCACGAGTTACTTGCCTCTTCTACTAGGAATATCAGGATGTTAAATATATAATTCTACGATAGGCTCAGAGCAGAGCAAAAAAAAAAAAAAAAAATTCAATTGGAAAACGCTTGAAATAGAACGAACTGAAACTTTCTTTGTAGTTTCCAGCTAGGGATATTCATACAAACTTCTAAATTGTAGAAACCACAAACTCCTAATTTTATACACTTGACCACTAAAAATGAAAAAAAAAAAAATATATATATATATTCCGTAAAGTTGGTTGTAGAATAGTTGCAAGTAAAAGGTACAAATCCGGAACAAGTTAGGAAAATATTTCCAATCCTTATTCTTGAAATATTATCAAACTTGTGGTTGGTAATAACAGTTTTTCCGCTTCTCAACACAAAGGATGTAATTTGAAATTGTTTTATCCGTAATAACTGAGGGAAACACATTTGTTGCTATATGATACAATATAAAAGATACAAGTATGACCGTACATAACAGAAACTAAAATTAAAATAATCCATTTCTTCTATCCTTTACCTATTCTAAATTTTGACCTTCATTTACGCGCTCTCAGGAACTGAGATGGAAGTGTTTCACTTCAGATCACGTTATCGCTATCCGATGAGTCAAATAATTAGTTATTTTCTACCATCTGGGAAAGGATGAGAATATCCTAGGTAAGAGCTATAAAAATATGCCGAATCGTTTTATTTGCAACATGTTTTGAATTTGGATCTAAAATGGTGTGCGTTCAGCTTTTCACCATAGGGGTTATAATTTGAAATCACACCATTTAAAAGACAAGTGAAATGACTTAAAATTTTCGAGTATCTTACAGAACGAATGGGACTAGATATGAATCACAATCAATTTCTTACTTTTTTATTTATTTGAGACGTGTTTCCAACTGTAGTGGTTATTGATGCCACTTTCGATTTCAAGTGGTGAATGTTTTAATAAATGTTATAAATATTTTTATACATCATTCGAATCATTATGCATTGTCTTCCATTACTCAATATGTTATGATTATTAATATATATTTTTCAGTTATATCTTTTGTGTGCTATGTTAAATAAATGCTACACAATACGAATTTTTTGCGCAGTATTTAGGTAAAAATTCTTATTATAATACTGTACAAATTTGTATTTTACGAGGTGCCAAAAGAAATAGCACTAGCTTCAGGAAAGAAATGCATATACAAAGAATTCTGAAATAAGAAATTGATGAGAATGAATAAAAACAGCAACATTCTTGCGACTGCAATGCCTATTCCCGGTATATTTGCCATTCCTTATCATAATTGTAATAATAACTATTATTAACAAAAATAAACAAAATAAATACAAATGTGCAAACACCTACTGCGCCAGAAGACTATGGATTCGATACTGATAGCGACCCTGATTGATCATTTTCTCATCTCTACCCTTCCTAATATTTTGGGGTCTTTCACATCTATAGTATCCTTCTCCATAATGTTAGTCAGAAGTGCATATTAACTTGCTGTTATAAATTAGTATACGAATCGAGCTTCATTCTCCTAACGTGATGACAGAGAGAGAGAAAGAGTAAATTAATAACATCTTCTTAGCACTTCCTTTTCCCTAGTTTAGGTAAAAAAAATAATGATATAGAAACTAATGTTTATTCAAAACTATAACGTCTAGAATAAAACTACTTTGAAGTACCATAAGACGGGGTTACTTTAAACATTGGGCGTTACTTTGCACAAAGTTTGAAAAGAGTTTCACAGTTTTCTGTTGGGAAAACCGTGAACAGTAAAGAGGAAGTTTCAATTGCCACCATAATATAGAACATGTAACTGTATTTTGGCTATAGTGTTGGCGGTTAAATTCAGTTCCAATTACCGGGAAAGTTTGTTCTTTAGACGTATTGAAAGCCGTCACAGTAAAGGCTGTTAAAATTTGAATGATATCATCTATAAGAATTTCCGTCAAAGTTAAATTAGTTTCGTAAAATACTACCATGTATAGTGAGACTTCGAGTGAGTGAGTAGTTGATATTGAAATGTGTATCGCTCTAAAGTCATATAAAAACGTAAAACTCAGAGAAAGCATTTCAGCTCTACTCGCGGTTACTTTGCACCGGTCCAAAATAACGCTTAGATAGGAAATTATTACTACTGGAGCCACCTGTGTTTTAAATTTAGGTAAATTTCCTATTTAGGTAGATGCCGGAAGGAATTTCTTGTTAGAAAACATATTATGCACAGTGGAGTATCCAGAAAAGTAGTTTGACAGGGCCTGCACTCAATTTTTTTTTTTTTTTTTTTTTTTTTTTTTTTAGAAATCACTAAACTTTTAGGAGTGGGCTTCAAGCTTGTACACGTAAGAATCACTAACAATAGATTTTTAAACAAATTTTACTTTCACTCAAACAGTGACTGCAACAGATTAATGTTATCCGGTTACCGGAGCAGTTTAGGTATCATTGCTAAATTGTTCCCGGAACCGGATCAGATGAATCGGTTACAATTACTTTCCGAGTCAACGTAATGTACAATGTTAAGATTTATGCTATAAGAACAAGGACCAAAATGTTACTAAAGACTATTCCTAATTAATCCAGGAGAAGCACTATCAATATTGATATCTAAATGGGGGCTACCGCTCCCCAACCCCCACTCAATTTCCATAAGACATTCCCAAAAAACATTATTTAGTGAAACCACTACTCTAAAGCTAAGGTAATAAGGAAGAATTAAAAAAAAAAAACTGATCACCAATTATAAATCAGTTTAGCATGACGAGGAAAAATAAATTACATCTCACCAACATAATGGAACGACCAGCAGCAAAACAAATACTTTGCCAAATACTCAAATCGAAAAAAAAAAATCAAGAATAAAGTAATATCAATCAAAAAACTAAAGCGCTCACCGTTTCGCCATACCAGAACAATCATGAATAAAGAACTCATAATTGCTGCTTGACGAAGAAATAAGATAGCAAGAACACTCGCGCAATACTCAAGTTCACATTACTAAAAATGTTCCTTTAAGCACAGACGTCAATTTCTTAAAGCGAGAAAACTTGTTATTATTACAAACAAAAATAACCAAGAAACGCCCACTTTTACCATACGTCGGAAATATCTTCAGCCTTCGACCAGAACCACAACAGATTTTCTCTATCTCAATTAAACTACACAGTGCTCCAAAACGATATGAGTTAATATCCGAATCTAATACAAACATATTTAAAAACGAGAAGTTCAAATTCTTCGTATTAAATTCATCAAACGGTTTCACAATCGCATTTGCTAACTCGATCGTCGCCATGAAACCAAAATTCAAGTACGCGCTCACCGCATTTTACACATACAAGGAGACATAACATGTGACGTCACAGTAACAAACTACCATATGACTGTACAGAGACAACTAGTGAGAAAAATATTAACTACCAACAATCTTTCAAAAAAGACGTCAAACAAAAGGCACGAACAGTTCCAACAAATGACTCAGGCAGAAACAGTTTCAGCAAGTGACTGAACCGATTAAATTTACTGTTTGAGCCTAATTAAGGACTAGCCTTTTTTTTAAACAAAAAGAATCATGCATTTGTGGATTGGCTTCAGCCTGAAAGTTAGAAACCCCGTAAATCTTAAACTGATTACGGTTCGAATGATATTCTTGGACAACAGGAATAACCAAATCAAATCAGTTCACGAGGATCACTTTTTCTGTTCGAGACTTGGCACTTTCGTGGGGCATATGCTAAACTATTAGAATGTGGTTCCTGAGTCGGTGCCAGAAATACATAATTTTCTTTATAAATATCGGTAATTCAAACTAAGTACTGATACCCGTACCATCATTCTAATATCAATATTAATAAAATTCATGTAGTTTTATGTAGAAAGTAAAACGTATAAATACTGAAGGGAAAACATTGCACAGAAACGTATATTCAACATACTTTTGTGTATGTTGTGCAAAGTAACCCTACCTATGAAACGTTTCACATTTCAATTTCAATAATTACATCGAAGTCCCATTATGCACACTAGTATTCTACGAAACTAACTAAACTTTGACGGAAATTCTTTTAAAATTTGTCGGTCTTTATAGTGACTGCTTTCCGTACCAGTACAAGAACAAACCCTCCCGGTAATTAGAACTGATGGTAAACCCCAACTTTATAGCCAAAATACAGTTACATGTTTTATCTTACAGAGTAGTTGAAGCTTCCTGTTTACAGTTCATGGTTTTACCGACAGAGGACTGTGAAACTCTTTACATATTTTGTGGGAAGTAATGCCCAATGTGCAAAGTAACCACATGTTACGGTAGCTAGTAACCACTAAGCGAAATGAAGTGTCAAAATTGAATGTGGCAATTCATGACACGGAACTATAAAAATGTTTGGGAACGAAGGAATCCATATAATTAAGAAATTACTTCCCTAATGTATTGTGTTACTTTGGAACACAAATATACAAGCAAATAAAGCATTTCAGGATGTTACCTATAAAGTACTTAGGAACGTAGAAGAACACATTCAACACGTAAGACATGTAAGTTTATCCTAAATACAGTATTTTTAGCTATTCCCGTTTACCAACATTCTTCGTAATGCCCTAATCTGCATAGCAATCTTATTTTTAACGGCCATCTAGCACATGCTGGTTAGCGTTGTTTGTACAATAATTCATATATCATGTACGTTCACTAAGCCCCTAAAGTTATCCTATATTGAGAAATCGAGGTTCATACCCTAAAAATGATTCCTGGGGATGTAAAAAATCGACTTCCTTGAAAGAAATGACTGCAGCTATGAAATGGATTGATGTATGGACCTCTACAATTAATGAACATACATTGTTGGTTAAAATATTCTTTATCTTCTATTTTGCTAATGTCCTTCGAAGCCCTCCAAAAAAATTAGGCTAGACCCATTTGAGCTAAATCCTAAGTAAAATCACAAACGTCCATAACTTTTGTTCCAATATAATACATTCCACGTTTAAATTTGGAAAATTTTAGGATAAATACAATTCTCGCGATTTGTTATTTTACGGAAGTCTCTATATAAATAAAACAATATCGTCGAGCCCATATTTTAAATATGTGCAACGATTAGTGAGAAATGTGTAATCGATAGGCCTAATACAGAAATAATTATTTTATCAAGATATGAACTACGGTACATACGATTTGAATGAGTGGTATCAATCTTACTAATATTTTTATTTGGTATACAGCTAGTCTATGTGTGCCATGCTATTTCCAAATTGTACGTTAATAACTTACGTTCGAGATATATCCCATACCTAAATATTTCTCGGGGAGTATTGCTTTTAACCCATGTAACCGTATTTTCAATCTGAGCCAATTAGTATATGAAAAAATGAACATTACCTTTCCGCTTGAACTGAATTTAAACTTTTTGTTGCTAATTTTTGGGAGTCGTCAGAGTACGACGCGCAAGCCTTTTGAACCACTATTTTTCTTAGAGTTTCTGTATTACTTTCGAAAGCAGTCCCTTCTTCTACTACAAATTCTGATTTCACACTATCAACGTTTAGTTTCACATTCAAAGAACACATATCTGTATCCTTGTCCATTGCTTCCTCTCCTTCCGTGGTAGATAATATTAACTCTTTGTTGTCAGTCATCAGTTCGTATGTGCACCCTTTCCCTTCGAGTGGATCTTCCTGAGATAAGTCATAAGGAATTTCTTCTTTGCACATCAATTCCAACTTAACAGACGCCTCAACAGCCATTGTAAATTGAAATATAATAAGAATTTAACACTGTTCTTATACTTCCCTTATATTTTATGTTGCCAGTGTTAACCCCAGTTTTATGTCGTGGGGTCTCACAGACCCCAAGGAATCATACGGCTCGATTATTTCCTTATTTTGATAGTTAAAACACAGTGCGTTTCTGACATCTTCAGAAATTCAATTTTATAGTATATTTTATGACTAGAACAAATTTTCTTTCGCCTAAGTCATAATTATCTGACTTACTTGTAAACAACCCTGCTTTTTCTGTCGTGGGGTCTGTGTGACCCCAACTGGGAGTCAGTTTGCTAATGGTTATGAAGAAATTTTAAAATATATTACTGAGACTTTCTGACAATTAACCTAATGTAAAATGATTTCAAAATAGTTCGTACTTGTTTGTTGATGGCAATGGCGGATCTAGCCAGGGCTGGGTGGCCCAGGCCTCTTCAAATCTTTGAACGTCAAAAACAATTGAAGCTACTATATATATATATATATATATATATATATATATATATATATATATATATATATATATATATATATATATATATATATATATAATTAAAATGGTTTGTGTAAACTCATGACATACCTATCATAGAGTGGAATGTGGTTCCCCCTCCCAATTTTACCCTTTAGATCCGTCACTGGTTGATGGTGCTAAGGGACTGTCTGTTGCAAGGGGAAAGTACTAGGAAGAGCCAATTTATAAATTTGTGATTTTAACTTTTCTTAAACTCTAATAATCACATAATGTTTCCAATTAAGGCTGATGGGAGAACGTTTGTCTTCTTTCAGCGTATTTATGTGTGTTAGCTTACCACCAAGTCGACCAAGTGGCCGTACCTCAGTTAGGCAAGTGAGATATCTTCACCGCTAAATCCAAGGTATATTCATTTGTAGGTAGCACAGTCCTACCCTCTACATTATCACTGGAAAATTGGGGAGTGACGTAACTTTGTGTGACTCGGAAAATTATCATTGACAATCTAGAAGATGGGACTGTGTTATCCACAAATGAATATACCTTGCATCCACTGGTGAAGTTATTTGATCGAATTAGGAATACAGGCATCCAGAATTTGATGCATGCAAAGTAAACAGAAAGTGTGGACGTGTATAACAGAACTTAGTTGAACGCAATTCCTTCTGATCTGAGAAGAAAAAGTTAAGAATTTCTTCATTTGCCAATGTGACCGCTGTTTTCGTCTCTTCTTGTAAGCAATCATTGTAGTGTAGTGTATGCCTAATTGATTTTCCCAACAATTAGGTTTTCGGATGAAATTATTTGTTTTTCTTTATTATGTCTGAACCTAAGAGACCTCGAACTGTTATAACAGATGAAAATATTAGCTCTGTACTGCGGAGAAGAATCTGGCTCAGAACCTTGTGATGAAACTTTCAAAACATTTGTTCAGAAGTGAAAGGAACATTAGTATGGAAATTAATTTACAAGTGTTGAACTTGCTCAGTTCCTGCTAACTCAGAATCTCACTGGTTGGAACCATGAAGAAGAACAAACGTAAAATCCCGGACATTATGCAACTTAGTAAATCTCGTAGTCCATTGACATCTGTCTTCGGATTCAACGGAGACCTAACGATCGTAAGTTATCAAGGTTGCCAACCATACGATAATTTATCGTGATATACGATAATTTAAGCCTTAGTACGATATACGATAATGCCCTTGCGATAATAGGTAAATATACGATAATTTTAGAATGTAAACTTTTTAGCAGTTTTTGAATGTGCAAATAAATTGTAGGTGTGCATTAAAGAATAATAAACACACATTTTAACAGTCATTCTCGCCAAAATAAATCAATAACGATTTGAGAATTGGTAATCCTGCATTCCTGCATCCATCATATTTACGTGGAGGTGTGAATATTATTTGTTCATGATAGATGGCTCTATTATTCGCTCACGTGAATGGATGTGGAAAACAAAGAAGTTAGAATCGTTCTGTGGCAAGTGAAATTACGTATCGCGTAATTACTTTGCGTAATTAAGTATGATAAGAATAGTGACACCGATGTGGAGTTCGAAACTGAAGATTACTATATAAGTTGCTATTATTAGTAGTATTATACTTGTTTATACAATTATCACGCCTATAACGAATATACGATAATTTTTTGTAATATACGATAATTTTTTGTAATATACGATAATTTTAAGGACGAAAATCGATAATTTTGTTCTCCGAGGTTGGCAACGCTGAGTTATGCACCTAAGAGAAGCAAAGCTGTGATTTTACTCAGCACGCAGCATCATGATACCGCTGTATCTGACACAGGTAAGAAAAAGCCAGGTATAACAACACCAAATTGTACCAAGAGCAATTTATTTGGATAAATTTGACCAAATGGTGAGAGAATTCACAACAAAACGGCAAACAAGAAGGTGGCCATTAGCTGTGTTCTTCAATATGGTAGATGCTTCTGCGCTGAATGCATCTATAATTTTCAAAATTCACAATCCAGATTTATGCAATAAACTCAATGCGAGGCATAAATTGTTAACCAGCCTTTCAAGGACATGGTAAAGCCTCACATGCAGCGAAGGTTCGAGATGTCAGCACGGTTACCAAAATCAGTGACTGAAGCCAAGATATATACTGAAGCAATGAAACACTTTGGAATCTCCAAAACTGCAAGGACTTCAACAATTTTAGCGTCGTCTGCAAACAGAAGAAAGCGTTGTCATCTTTGTGATAGAAAGAAGGACAAAAAAAGTAGACTAGTTTGTGAAAAATGCAACAAACATTTTTGTGCAGAGCACCAAGCAGTTATTTGTTGCAACATGTAAATAAACGTGAAAAATTTAGTTCTCTTGTAATAATGAGAAATAGCTTGAAATGTACCAAATGTGCAATTGTATTTGGAGCATTAATAAGGACTGAATTGTAAAATAGAAGAGGATTTGGTTTTTAAATAAATATTAAGCAAAATAATCAACTGTTAGGCTAGGTTAGGTTAGTAATCATTGTAAATGGTAACAGTAAATTGTTAGTCGTGAGTTTCAATATAGATACAATCTACGATATTAGGTTAGGTTAAGTTAGTTGATTGTAAATTGTAACAGTAAATTGTTAGTAGTCATTTTCAATATAGATACGGTCTAAGATGGTCATTATAAATTGTAATATTAAATTGTTATAGGTAATTTTCAATATAGATACAGTCTACGATATTAGGGTCTGTGAGACCCCACGACAAAAGAATACGAAAAAATTTAGGACAAAAAATAGGGGTTAATGAAATGATTTACAAGAACGTTCACAAAAGCAACTTTGTATTTCCAATCTTCTTCTTCTGCAGTTGCTTATTTCCTTAGCCATGAACCCTCTCTCGGCAATTGTTTATTTGTTTGTAGTATCACCTCGCCCATCGTAACCACAAAAAAAAAAAAAAAAAAAACAGCCAAAAAACTAAGGTCGTTCAAGGTCATAAACAAAATGCACAGGGTTGCAAGCACTACAAAGTTAAAATGTAGAAAAATAAAGTCCTATAGCCAGCCTACTCCACGCTCAAAAGGACCCATGCAATCATCATCCCTGTCATCCCTTTACTTAATATACAAAATTTTGTGCTGTAAAATGTCATGGTATCAATACCACAAGTCATAAAAGAAATGGTTCAAACGTACAAAAACTTTTGTGGCCAGGGTCGTGCACGTTCACTAGCGGGTCAGGACCCATGCGATCATCATCCCTATCATACTTTTACTTTCTATACAAAACGTTGTGCTGTAAAATGTCGTGGTGTCAATACCACAAGACATAAAGGAAATGGTTCAAATTTACAAAAACTTTTCTGGCCAGGGTCGTGCACGTTCACTACCCTGTAAGGACCCATGCGTTCACCATCCCTATCATCCCTTTACTTACTATACAAAAATTTGTGCTGTAAAATGTCGTGGTATCAATACCACAAGATGTAAACGATATGGTTCAAATTTACAAAAACTTTTATGCCCAGGGTCGTGCACGTTCACTAGGTGGTCAGGACCCATGCGATCATCATCCCAATCATCCCTTTACTTACTATATAGAAATTTGTGCTGTAAAATGTCGTGGTATCAATACCAAAAATATATAAACGAAATGGTTCAAATTTACAGAAAAAAAGTGGCCTGGGTCGTGCACCTTCACTAGCGTGTAAGAATCCATGCGATCATCATCCCCATCTTCCTTTTAATTACTATACAAAAATTTGTGCTGTAAAATGTCGTGGTATCTGTAACACAAGACATAAACGAAATGGTTCAAATTTACAAAAACTTTTGTGGCCAGGGTCGTGCACGTTCACTAGAGATTAGGGCCCATTTAATCATCATCCCTATCATCCCTTTTAGTTACTACACAAAAATTTGTGCTCTAAAATATCATGCTACCAATACCACAAGACATAAAAAAATGGTTCAAATTTACAAAAACTTTTGTGGCCAGGATCGTGCACTTTCACTAGCGGGTCAGGACCCATGCGATCATCATTCCTATCATACTTTTACTTACTATAAAAAATTTGTCCTATAAAATGTCGTGGTATCAATACTACAAGACATAAATAAAATTGTTCAAATTTACAAATACTTTTCTGGCCAGGGTCGTGCACTTTCACTAGCGGGTCAGGACCCATGCGATCATCATTCCTATCATACTTTTACTTACTATAAAAAATTTGTCCTATAAAATGTCGTGGTATCAATACTACAAGACATAAATAAAATTGTTCAAATTTACAAAAACTTTTCTGGCCAGGGTCGTGCAGGTTCACTAGCGAGGCAGGACCCATGCGATCATCATCCTATCATCTTTTTACTTACTATAAAAAATTTGTGCTGTAAAATGTCGTGGTGTCAACACCACAAGACATATAGGAAATGGTTCAAATTTACATTTTTTTCTGGCCAGGGTCGTGCACGTTCACTAGCGTGTCAGGACCCATACGGTCATCATCCCTATCATCCCTTTACTTACTTTACTTACTTACTATTTGGCCTACTGAACAGCAAATTTTGAGAATGCCTCATGCTGATTTCTGCTCTATTATTATTATTATTATTATTATTATTATTATTATTATTATTATTATTATTATTATTATTATTGTTATTTGGAGTTACAAATCTTAATACTGGCTTTGAGTATACTAATATTTATGCAGTGCAAATTTGTTTGCATTCTGAGTGGTGTGTAAAAATATATATGAGTTGAGTTTATTTTAAGTTTAAGGTCCCGTTCAAGAACGAGGCTATATGAGACGGGAGCTACTGATTAAGTGGAATCAGAATCATATGAGCTCCCGCCGGTAATCGAACTCGGGTCTCCCACGCCAGAGGCCCGTACGCTAATCGCTTATCCACGAAGAGTTCAAGAATCTTATATTAGAATTTTTGAAAACGTGCATTATAAATTTTCATTGTACATGTCTTGTTACGTTGAGGATTTCTGATGGAATATTGGCATTAACGATGTCCCGGTTTGGTGCTTCAGAGATCTCACAATTCTATTGATTCATATTACAAATACCGAATCCAATCCGTCATACTGTTTCAAAACGGAAGCCGTTTGAAAATTTTAAAATATCTTAACTCCCTTAATTTTGGTTCATGTAATTAAAAAAAATAAAGTCGTTTGTAATTTTGGTTAAAAGAACTTGGACAGTTGTAAAAACTAGCTCTTCAGTATTTTAATTTTTGAGAGACCGCTAGTTTGAGTTACCTCATATTGTAAAGGTACAATGTTGTGTATGCGTTCAGTAGCACCAAAAACTGTTAAAGTCAAGGACTAGGTGTAAATGGTGGTGTTGTTATTGAACTATCGAGTACCGAAACTAGCCAAAGTTCATCACCTCGTATTTGTATTGGAATTAACGTCGTGAAGTAAGTCCAAGCTGTGTGAAAGGTATGAGGCTGACTCATGTGGAAAATAACAAGATCCTTGACAATGACCGATGCTATTTGTAGAGAGAAGGATTTGGAGCAGTGTTCGTAGGTTGAGGAAAATTAATCTAGGGAAATTTCATAAGTAAATTTAGAAAGAAGGGAAAAAGAGAATTTTTGCGATAAAACGTGAAAATCCAGGGAAACTCTCGCGCTCACTGATTGACCAGCATAAATGCTTCAATTTTTCTTTCTTCCTTGGAAATGAACCAACATAATAGCAATAGTTTGTGTATGTGTGTGTGCTTGTTTAAAGTAGCATAATTAGCACACATTGTTGACTGGGTGTATTTGTGTTTTTTTTTTTTTTTTTGTATAAAATAGTGAAGAAAGAAGTAAAAAAAGAGATGCAAAAGAAAATGAATAGAACAAATGTGGTTTGCACTTCCTTTAATGTAGCTAAATTAATCTTATCACGGGAGACCTGATGTTTCGACTTCTACTGCCTAAATAATTACTTTAGAGCCTAGTGTTGCCTATTCTATATATTTTGTTCAAAGTAAGCCTTCATTGGGAAAATATGATTTATATAACCTAAATAATTCACACATACAGTATATATGTATAGGTGTTTATAAACACAAGCACGTGGTACGTTACAATACATATACAGGGTGAACTAGGCAAAGAATTGATCTAGTTTCTCCCTGTTCCATATTACAATAGCAACAAAAACAGCTACAAATCTAATCACCTTTCCTGCTGTCCGTGCTCGCTGCATTCAATAGTTTGTTTATTTCCTCTATGCACTACCTTTTTCGTGAGCCCCAGGCTCAATATTGGACATACAGGGATTTTGCAAGGTGAGCGCTGATCATGCTTTGTTACCACATATCATTAACCTTAACTCTATTCACTTCAACCCTTATGGTCACCCCCCCCCATATTACTCTATTAATTCTTCGCACTGGAAGTTTTGATGTCGAGAGTTCATTCTAAATTTAGGTAAATTTCGTATTCAGGTATTTGGCGGAATGAATTTCTTGTTGGAAAATAAATTATAAACAGTGGCGGATCCAGAAAATTAGTTTGAATCTTACTCAGAAAAGCTTAGTTATTTTTTTAAAAGAAATTACTATACTTTTTGGGGGGGCTGAGGCTGCAATAATTCGATGTTGTACGGGTGCCACTTGTTTGTTTTTAAGATTCTCCTTATGGATGTACGATTCACGCCACTTTCTATGAACATACGACATGTGCTCCTTTAAGAGCTTTACTGAGCGACCGCCAACATTGCTATTGCTTCATCCGCAACGTCCCCTTTAGCCTACTCGGCATAACCATGGGACGTAAAACTTAAACATTTCATTTTCATTGCTTCATCCGTAGGCGTTTTAGGTCTACTTGTCTGTTGTCTTAAACAATTCTTTATCCATGAATTTGAATAAAAGGGTACCAACTGTGCTAGGCGAAATAGGATTTCATTCAAGCGATAGTTGAAATCATTTACAATTTGCGATGACTCACATACTTTGTTCACTTAGCATCAGACCAATACCTATGCGCTCAGCTTTCGCATTTTCAATTAGTGTATCCAAAAAGAAAAATAACGGAAATATCATTTAAAATGTCGGAAACCGTTAGAGTTAGATAGATAATAACCACCGATATGAAATCCTGAGCAAATTTAGTGCCAGATGATGCCACCTCCTCTTTCCATTTGAAATGTTTTATTTAAATCCAAGATGGTTGTCGGAATTGCGGTATTGTTTGTGACATTTCCAGCTCGCATATAAAATGAATATACACATTTCATTCATGTCTGCTGTCTGTAGCATTTTTTTTTATTATTATTTTATTCGACTGTCCTAAGACTTTGGCCTACCCTGACATATATATACCGATTTACTCATACCCCATCAGGATGCCGCGGTCGGCAAGAGGGATTGCCGCCGTCGACGGTGGCAGGCCGCCGGTAGGCAGCCGGCACCCGTCCGCGGCGGCACGACGATCTACTTGTTCAAAATTGCCGACCTTTTGCCGAGGCGGCAAGCGGTCGAAAATCGTAAAAAATAATGCCCTTTGCCGACTTTTTGCCGACTGTTGCCGACCGCTAGAGTCGGCAAAACAGTCGGAAAGACCTCTTTCCGACCCTCTGCCGACTCCTTATGCCGGCCTCTTTTCGACGGCGGCGCCGGCGCATTTAATGCACCTTTACGGCTGTTTGCCGACTGCTCGGCAAGGCAACTTTCCGACGGCGGCGCCGGCGCATTTAATGCTCATTTCCGGCTCTTTGCCGACTGCTCGGCAAGTCAACTTCTCGACGGCGGCGCCGGCGCATTTAATGCTAATTACCGGCTGTTTGCCGACTGTTCGGCAAGGCAACTTTCCGACGGCGGCGCCGGCGCATTTAATGCTCATTTCCGGCTGTTTGCCGACTGCTCGGCAAGTCAACTGTTCGACGGCGGCGCCGGCGCATTTTATGCGCCTTTCCGGCTGTTTGCCGACTGCTCGAAAGGACCTCTTTTCGATGTCGGCTTCCCGATTCTCCCACTGGCGGCATCCGACTTCTTGCCGCCGTCGAAAAGTGGCCCTTTGCCGACTGGAAATCAACACTTCAGGAAGGCAAAATTTTCATCAGCTTTTACATTAGTCTTGCCTAAGTCTTCCTCCATGCTATGATTTCTCGACAAGGAGCACCCTTGGAAGTTCTTGAAGTATAATACTTGCATTTTTTTGTGTGTCCCAGTACAAAATTTGTTCTTTTTTCTTTTTTGCAGCACTTTCAGCCAAAAAACAAGAAATTGAATGGGACATGGAAGTATTATATACTTTCAGAACTAGCAATTGTGCCCTTCATGAGAAATCATAGCACGGAGGCAAACTTAGGCAAAGCTACTCTAAAAAGTGGTGAAAATTTTGCCTTCCTGAAGGGTTGATATCCAGTCGGCAAAGGGCTACTTTTCGATTGCGGCAAGAGGTCGAATGCCGCCTGTGGGAGAATTGAGAAGCTGACATCGAAAAGAGGTCCTTTCGAGCAGTCGGCAAACAACCGGAAAGGCGCATAAAATGCGCCAGCGCCGCCGGTGGAAAGTTGCCTTTCCGACCAGTCGACAGACAGCAGAAAAGATGCGTAGCACTGCAATGAAAATCATGGCGGATTCCCACCAGTAATAAAAATGAAATGAAATCTTTAATTTTACGTCCCACGGTTATGCCGGTTAGGCTAAAGGAGACAGTGATGATGAATAATGAATGAAATGGTGGAATGAAGAAAGTGGGAGGAAACGGGAGAACCCCGAGAAAACCCACGCATACGGTGTTTGTCCACCACAAGGTTCACTTGGCGGGAGTAGGGTTTGAACCCGAGACCCCTAACACCAGAGGTGAACGCTCTACCACTGAGCCACCGCGCCCCCCCCCCCCACCAGTAATATTGCACTCGGTACATACGCAGTACATTTCTACAATTCTCAGTACGATTTAAGTGCTATATAGAGGAAAAGTATCTGGGAATGACTTACAAATGCTTAAAAGCGAACTAAAAATAACAACTGAGCAGCTAATAATGAACGTTAAGAATAATTCAATTAACATGTCTGTGCGCCTAATGTGAAAAACTTATAACAGTCAGTACATTTTCCCCCTGAAAGCACATCTTTCACTATCACGACCACTAGGAACAACACTGTTCTATGCAATCAAAATTTGCTAGTTGCAAACGCTTTCTTCGGAAAAAAAAAAGCCGCAGCAATCCGTCGGAAATACGGTCTTTTTAGGTTGTCGTTTTCCCATCAACTATTGGAAAAGGATTTTAAACGTCAATGATTTTCTAAATTTTTTTAAAGTACAGGGGTCACACTCCCAATGGAAAATGAGATTTAAATAAAAATTAATGAAGTAAAAATTATAAATAAAAATACTGTAATAAAAGGTATGTGGGGGCGGAGAGATTCAAACCGAGCCTACACGCAAAAAAAAAAAAAAAAAAGGTTAAAGTAAACAAGAAAAGGTGGACAGTAACCATGTTAGTTTGTCAATATATGGAAAACAGAGACGTGTATCCAAGCAGCCAAGCCAAAATGTCTCTGCATTTGTTGTAACTTTGGTATAAAAAAAAAAAAAAAAAAAGTGGCCGGAGCGATCACTTGTCTGCTTACACCTATGACTATATTCGTAGAAACCAAACACTGAAATGCACTAAACACAAGTTCTAACGACTAAGCTGTCAGTTCTAACTCTATGCCTTAAATATTTATTTAAATACACTTTAAAAGTGGAAATCATATTAAGATAAAATAACAATTAAGTAGGTAACTAATTGTTCATTTAATGCGTTCCTATATGATTTATACATTAATTGTATACAATGAAAAAGAAAAATGTGAGAAAATAATTTATATCGTAAATGAAACAGCCACATGTACAGTATACTCATAGTGCATACCCATTATATAGAGAAAAAAGGTTAATGAAGTCATTTACATAAAAAATGAAGTGTTTTAACATAATACTTTGCAAAGATCCTTTGTTTTAAAGGAATTCTTTAAGAGAATAAATGAAGGGAAGATCACAATTTTTTCTGGTCTATATTAGCACTAAAAACACACCAAATTGTATTAACAAAATACAATGCACATCGTATTAACTTATATACATTAGCCTATGTAATGAACCTTATCATCATTTAGAAGTTATATGTAATATACCTTCGGATGTACTACTACTTTTTTTTTTTAAACAGAAATTTGTAGCATTCCATAACATTGAGTTTTAACACAGATAGCCTTCATACAGTATGTAAAATCAGAAAAGCAAATATATATGAAGTGATTACAATGTTCCAAAAAGCACTATATTATTCTAAAGAATTCCTGCTATCCATATTTTGTCTTGAATAACTCAGCCATTTTTCTTTTTTAGCCCATTGATATATACGAGGAAATCTTCCTCTGTTTCTTTGAGATTTTAAGGGTTTTACTTTTTATTATTTTTCTTCAGGTCTATTTAAATGTCTCTTACTTTGTGGAAATAAAATTCTGTGTTGTATGTTTTTAATATTCATAAATGACATCTAATTTAAATAATAATATACTTATATATACTAAAAGATCATTTTGACAAAGCAAGGGACATTTAAATAGATATTCAGAAGAAATCAGTAAAATCAGAACATCAAAAATTTTATTCATTTCAAAGAAAAGGAAGAATACTTCCCCTACAAATCAATGGGATAGAAAAGAAAGGAGGCGATGGTACTGAACCTCACCGTTAAGGAGCTTGTACTCTGAGAAATATAATTACACTTTCTCTCTTAACTGATTCCACGCAAAAAAAAAAAAGAAAAAAAGTGAAGAACAATATCAAACAACAGTTGTCTTTATAATTGAAGAAAACTTCAAACCTATGAAATAGTAATGTAGAATTTAAATAGCTCAGAATCAGGATTGTGAGAATATAGAGAGATACAGAAAATTTTACAACACTGCATAGAAAAGATGAAGTAATAATAAAAAAAGAATTTAACGACAAAAACTGGGATAGGGAGACTAAGGTAATATTGGCAAAACAAATATCAATTTCAAAGCCGTAATTCTCAATATTCGCTTCAAAGGTAAGTGATGACCATAATTCCCGTGTGATTTGAAATAAACCGCATTAAAATGGGAAATGTTTTACAAATGTTATGATTCAATGAAATTCACCCGTTCTAAAAGGAAAAAAAAAAAAAAAAACTGTAGTCCCACATATATCCTACCACTCTTCACAAATATCTTTAAGGATGTTAGTACATATGATTTTTGTCAATACTCTCCGTTAGTGGCGTAGGGAAGGGGGGCCCAGAGAGGCCGGGTCCCCAAAGAGGTCCGACAATGTAGTTTGATGTTTGTAATTTTTTATATATTTTTATGTTTATATATTTTTTTGTTTGGAATTGTTCCATATGTACCTATAACAGCACTTGCCCCACCAAACACACATCCTGGCTACGGTACTGCTCTCTGTGGGTCTTCTTCCATTGCAACACTTCTGTATTTCTTGAGCAACATTTCCCCTTGCTTCCAGAAATAAATGAACTATCTAAAATAGAACAAATACAATGCTTTGTAAAATATACTCTTCAATGTGTACGGCGTTGGCACATCACGTATATTTATTACAATAGAAAATATACTTCATCACACCAAAACCAAACCAAACTACACAGTGTAATAGACCTTGTTGCAATGAACCGGCTTCAACGCTATATGTTAGACGCTATATGTTACAAGAAAACCTGTAAGAGTAATGAAAACTATAGTCACTGATGAAGAATTCAATTACGTCGAAACAGTTAACTTTTACTTAACCTTTTGTCACTCGCGCTGTTGGAAAAAAGCAAACAGGTGAGTAAAAACTAATGATTTTTACGAATGGGGTCGCATTAGCGGAGTCGCCCTCACTGCTATTCCTCAAGTGGCTCCTTCCCCTCTTTCACCCTAAAGCTCGCTGACGTGCTGCAATTGTAGTAGCTTCCAGTACAGGTTGAGGAAATAGTTTCGTCTGCGTTTGCTTTTTTCAAACGCGCGAGTAGTTCCGTGATAACACTAGCAAACACATATTTTTATGGAGTTTGAAATTTTCCAACGCGCGATCGTTAATGTGGTAATTATTGTTTATGAGTGAAGTTTTGTTTTTCTAAGCAACGTCTCGCTTCTTGAATAGAAGTGAGATAGAGAAGTGGCTTGACAATATTAATGATGAGTCTGATGTTAACTATCGAAAATTAGTGGCTGCTGAAAGTGATGCGAATTGAAGTAATGAAAAAGTGAATGAAGATGATATTGATCATGATAGTGAAGCAGATAAGAATAGTGTAGATGCAGATTCAGATGCAAACGATATGGATGTGAATTACAGTTACAGTGAAAATATTGTTTCATTGGGAAAGACAGGAAAACAAAATGTAAATAGTAACTGGCAACATCAGCAAAGACAAAGTGTAAAAACATTGTGAAAAAGATGCTAGAACCGAAGTTTACTGCTAAGGGTATCACTGAGTAAACAGTTTTTTTTTTTTTTTCGAAATTTATCGATATAGCCGTGATTGATGAAATTGTAAAATGTACTAACAATTATTTGGATAAATTACGAACAAGTTTCGGCGAAGAACGCACTGCAACTGTACAGCAACTTCAAGAGCAAAATTAATGACTTTATTTCGACGTCTTTATTTGATTGCCAAAAGAAAGGAGCACGTGATGATGTACGATCACTGTGGACATGTGACGGAACAGGAATTCTAATCGTAAGAGCAGCAATGAGTTACACGAGCTTTTTACTGCTACTCAGGGCATTAGATTCGATGATTTCGAAAGCCGATCTCAGAGAAGAGATATTGACAAGCTATAGATATACCACATTGACTTGACACCTAGTTTTCTGTTCCAAGCGTTGCTATCGGCTGAAGGAATTCACTCCCTTTCGCCAAGGCTCTCTCGTTTAGCAACAGCTGAACCCTTATTGGCTCAACGCGTGGATGTGTCGATGGTTTGAACTTTAGTTCGCATTTTTGCCACGGATCAAGACATTTTGACAGCACTATAGCAACAATTCCAAATATCCTAAGTATTTACTCAACAATTGCATGCATTACTTCAAATAAGTTTACTAAATATATTGTTTGTATCTCAAAATGTCAATGTTGGAAAAAAGCAAACGCGCGAGTAGTTATGTTACTAAATTTGGCGCGAGTGACAAAAGGTTAATCTTTATTACAACAGTACGGTCGCCACCCCAAACGAGAATCAGAAAAGAAAAGAAATCCTGCCGTATATCTAATGGTAGGAATTTGAGTTTCTTGAGAAATCTTTGAAACATTACCTTGAAGCTGCAAGTTAAACAATAAATCCCTAAGTCCCTCACCAGACAAAAAGATGTATTAAAATAGAATATTTTATTTAGTGAAGATAGCATTATATTACTTTGAAATAGAACTTCGATACGCGTCAGGGTTTTGCGACACTATTGTATTGGCAATTGAGAATTTTGTATTCGGCTGAATACAAAATATTACATCTTAAAATAAAACCTTGTTAATGGAACAAATAAAATGCACATATACTTAAATAAACTACAGGTAAAATCGATCAGGTGGGCAAAAATGATAAAAGTTTCAAAACAAATACATTTTATGTTCTCCTAGGAGTCAATTTGAGTAACATATCTAAAACACAAACCATCTGTAATAAGAATTCAATCGAATGAACATAACTTTGAGAAACGCTATAAAAAAAAAAAATCACAAAACTATAACTTTACATTTGTTTGTTTGTCTGCCGAGCTCCTTTATGGCTGAGCGGTTAGTGTACGCGTCTTAGGCGTGGGTGACCCGGGTTTGCTTCCCGGAGAGAGCTCACGTGGTTCGGATTCCACCTTAATCAGTAGGTCCCGTCTTATATAGCCTCGCTGCTGAAAGGGACGTTAAACACAAAATCAACTGAACTTTCGGCCTTTTAAGTTAAAATTTTCCGAGTACAAGCACAAGACACTCTAAATTCCCTGTTTAGATTTTGGCGGCATACCAACGTAATATATCAAAATGGCGGCCATTTTGTCAAATGAACGAGTATCTACGCTACGAAGCGCAATTTTCAGCCTTTTAAGTTG
Source organism: Thermobia domestica (assembly GCF_964235325.1). Lineage (NCBI taxonomy): Eukaryota > Metazoa > Arthropoda > Insecta > Zygentoma > Lepismatidae > Thermobia > Thermobia domestica. The sequence goes on along the minus strand of NC_137470.1, from coordinate 58,717,637 downwards.
AAATTTTGACGGTAGAAGCACAAGATATGCTAAATTTGCTGTGTAGATATTCTCGGCGGTCCAATGTAAAAAAAAAAATCAAAATGGCGGCCATTTTTTCAAAACGGCAGTGAGTAGAAAATAGTTGCAAGTTGTGACAATGACAATATTGAAATATAAATCACATTTTAACACTTTTACCCCAAAGACATTGAAATATTTCGAAAAAAAAAACGATTAAACCCGAAAAAAACCAATTAAACTCGAAAAACACCCGAAAAAATGGGCCCAGGTGGGTTTGGCTTTTTCAAAAAAGCCCGGGTTTTTTCAAACCCTCGTTCATGATGAGCTTTTCTCCTCAAAAAAGTTTTAATAGTAGTCGCTAATGGTTTTCTACAGATGTTAATGTTAAATTGTTAAATTTTTTCAAACTTCCGATGTCCAAGTTTTTGTACCTACACATCGTGAAACAGTGTCAGGAGAAAGGGTTAACACTCGGAAAATGAAAATGAAATATTTGAGTTTTACGTCCCACGGTTATGCCGGTTAGGCTAAAGGAGACGGTGATGATGAGAGATGAATGAAAATGGTGGAATGAAGAAAGTGGGAGGAAACGGGAGAATCCCGAGAAATCCCACGCACACGGTGTTTGTCCACCACAAAGTTCACTTGACAGGAGCAGGGTTTGAACCAGGAATCCCATGCACCAGAGATGAACGCTCTACCACTGAGCCACCGCGGCCAGCAAAAAATCAAAATAAGACAGTCTGGTGCAGGTGTAGTTTTGGTGCACTACATTTTGGAAGATTTACAGGTAAAATTCAATACTTTCCATGAAAAGACATGTTTATAAGGAACGAATTTCTACAGGTAACTTAATTACATACAATGTAATACAACTGTATCTTACGTTTACTAATGTTAAACCATTACAAGTGCTTTACGACGAATAAAACAAATGAGTGCATATGAAAAATGGCTCTATTAGATGTTATTTTCCACGGGCGGCTTATTTCTGCACCGTGTACACCGGCATCATATTTCTGCACAGCGCGCAGAACCTGTATTTTGTTTACAAGTGGAGAGTTACTAGTATGAAACAACAACAAGTGTTGTTGAAACTTGTATTATTCTCAAAACGCACTTCCTTCCATTACCCTCACTTCTCCGCATACACACTATCGCAGACGTGCCTGCTCCCTTCGGACGTATTCCAGCGCGGGCCCACCAGCTTCGCCCTATCTGACTCGGTTCGATAGCATTCGTGCTATTTAGTGGCCACCCAGCACAGATTGTTTTGTGCTTTTTTGCGCTGTTTTTATGCTAGACATCTGGAAGCCTTATTTATACGCAAATCGTAAAAGAATTATAATTTTTCAACAATTACTTCTAGAGGTCCCCTTGAATTTTATTTATGCCAAGTAAAATATATTCCGCCCATTTGAAACCGACTAGGGGACAATAAAAAAGAAACTGGTGAAAGAATTATAATTTTTCATTTTTTTTTTTTTTTTTTTTTAGTATTGCGCCACAAGTAAACCTGTACACAAGAGCGTTTAACCACTACCTCATTTCTCCTGTTTTTTTTTTTTTTTTTAATTGGAAGTTTTCGCTCACATGTGAAACAAGTCCTGCAGTATATAATCTAGTGGATCTTACTAGGTTACTAAAGATACACTAAATACTAGAGAATACTAAAGGAACACAAACCTTGTCATGGCACAAGCATTATGAGAAATTGTCCACGTTTCTCTAAGATAATTTAGCACCAGGTGCTAGTTGGCCACTAAAGAGCACGAATTCTATATAACTGAGTCAGAGCAGGGCAACGCTGATGGGCCCGCGCGGTAGCGCGGGGGTGTGTCCGAAGGGAACAAGTGCGTCAGCGACGGCGGGTATACGCGTAAGCGAGGGTAGTGAAAACATAAGGGCTTTGGTAATCATACATTTTTCAATATCACTTTTTATGGTTTCATACTAGTAACGCTTCAGTTGTAAACATAAAATACAGCTTTCGTACACTGTGCAGAAATACATTGGCGTTGAGTTAGAAGACACTTATCTTAAAAACTAAGACATGTAAACTTTTGCAATTTCAAGAAGAAAATAATGTACTACAGTTTCTTAACTGTCCCTCGTTTTGTAAATAAAAATTAAGTGAAACCTTTAAGTTTTTTGTCAAACGGTTATGCCGGTTAGGCTAAAGAAGACGGTGATGATGAGTAATGAATGAAATGGTGGAATGGAGAAAGTGTAAATAAACGGGAGAACCCCGAGGAAACCCACGCAGACAGTGTTTGTCCATCACAAAGTTCACATGGTGATGGCTGGGATCGAACCCGGGACCCCAAGTACCAGAGGTGAACGTTCTACCACTGAGCCAGCGCGGACCCTACAATTGTAAGCGAGTTCTTGATATACCGGTAACTCTTTACTTTGGGCAAGGCAATGATATCCTGTCAGTACATAGTATTGCCGAACGAGCGTTAGCGAGTGAAGGCGGGTTAGAGCCCCGCAGGGCACTTTGTTTTCTGTCTTTCCTTCTTGGGAACTGTAACTATAATTGCGGGAACCAGTTCAGATGACTTGATTATTGTCACTGCCTTGCCTAAAGTAATGACTTGCCGATATACCTTAGGGGGTTCGTGAAGGTAAGCAGCAAGGCAACAAATAGAATCGAAGTTAATACACAGGTTGGGCTAGGTAGTACCATTTAAATTACTTTCTTTGATACCCCCCCCCAAATTTTATATGCCAGAAACGCCAGTGCGCGGGAACATACTATAACCGAATCTTTTTCATGCGCAGCAACAATTAACATATGTAACACAACATATAAAATTCATGACAATTTGAAATGTATATACATAATATTAAATTAACTCACCCCATGTATATGCATAATAAGTGCAATAATATATGCAAATGTATATGAATAATATTAAATTAACTCACCACTCTCTCACTTCATGTTTTCGTGGTATTTGCTTAACCAGCAACTGCGTACAGTTCCAATGAATGAATATTTTTATGATAAACATTATTTTTCCCAATTTGTAAACTTATCTCAACGAATTTTTTTTTGAAGGACTTTACCCACACTGCATCACAATGTGACAAATGAAGAACGCGAACCGAACATACAGGCAGCGCAACCAGACTACGATTTCTGCAATCAGGCTCTTCAGCGGCAAAGGCGGCTCGGCGCCTGTCCGAGCATCTTTTCAAGGTCGGTCCATCCGCTGTTTGCCGACCTTCTTTCGGCTCCTTTACTTGTCGGCACGCCGCCAACGTTTCGGCGTCTTTCCGACAATATTTGCCGCGGTCGCCGTCCGCTGTTTGCCGTCTCCTTGCAAAATGTTTGTCAAGAATCCTCTCGTACTTGTCATTTATTTTAAGTATTTACTTCTCATATACCCTTTACGTGCAGTCCCTTTACTACATTTCTTTTCATGCATTTACCTTTTTCGTGGTCGGCACGCCGTCAACGTTTCGACGTCTTTACAACCATCCTTTGACGCTGTCGTTCCGTCCGCTGTATGCCGACTTTCTGCCGACTCCGTTTTCACAAGACATATTTTATGGAATTAGTGCCCACCCACAAGAAAAACCTTCGGACAGTTTCAATTTTTACTTCATCATTAAAGAAGATACAGGCTCTATTCATTTTCCAAAATTCGACTCTTTGCCGCTGGTACGCGTTATTGCAACTTTCGCCGACGTCGTGCCGACGTCGCTTTTCAAGAAATTGCCGGCAGTCTCTTTTTGCAGTCGTCGTCCGACTGTCTGCCGACTGTTTCGAGAAAGCTTTATACGAGGGAAATATAAGCCCTAATTCGTATTTTAAAGCAACAAATTACCTTCTAACTCTCTTTGTTTTCTATTGGTGAACGAATCTCTTTTTGCTCGTCGCGGTCGAAAATCGAGCGGAAAGACGCCGGTGTCCGGCGCCGGCAATCCGACCGCGGCATCTGGTCGGCATGAACAAATTGTCCGACTATAGGCGGCAGGATCCTGATGGGGTATATATATATATATATATATATATATATATATGAGTAAATCGGTATTCCGGATATCTGATGGAATATCCTGAAAAGAAAATGGAAAAGGCTAAAGAACAAAATTGGTAATAAAAAGATATTAGTACCGGTAATCTACTCTTTCCCCAAAAATATGTAACCAGGACGCTAGGAGAAAGCAGATGCGTAGTTACTTCAAACTTTAAATATAGAAATAGTATGGTAATTTCCATATGCTGCAAAGTTGAAAGATATGCCATACTAGTCCAGAATTTGTGGAACTGGTTATGCTGACTATTTTACAAGAAGCAATTAATTGATATACAATTTTGAAAAATCAATTGCCGAATGACTCAATCGTCTTTCAATAATTAAAAAAAAAAGAAAGTGAATAAACAAATTAGATTAATTAAACGTAAAACTATCAGCTTAGGTGTCTCTCAATGTGCTGGTCATAATGAAAAAAAAGGAAAAGAAAAGAAAGAAAGAAAGAAAGAAAGAAAGAAACTGAAATTTGCAAAGCGTAGAAAGCTAAAATTACAGCAAATGACAACAGGTACACATGAATTTTGATAATAATGCTAAAATTTATTTGTAACAATTTTAAAATGAATTACCATGTCCACAAATTATTTAACAAAATAACAATTACATTCTTCTTCTAAGCCCTTTTTCCCACGGTGTCGACTTTCCGGATCGCCGTCCTCCACTTGTTTCTTCTTGTGCCATATCCGCTTTGACACCTCAATGCACCCATTTTTAACTCAATCTCCCCACTTCTTCTTTGGATGGCCTCGGGCTCATTTCTCACTCAGTGCTGTAGTATCCACTTTGTCAGCTACGTATTCCAAAGATGATCTCACATGTCCAAACCATTTGAGTATATTTTCTTGTAGTTTTTCTCCTACTGGTCTCACCTTTACTATTCTCCAGATCACTTCATTCTTAATTTTGTCCTTCCGCGTCAATCCACACAAGCACCGGAGCACCTTCATCTCTGCAAGATGCAACTTCTGTTACTCTCTCTTCTCTCAATACTGTTCCGTAAACTTTTCTTATAAGGCCTATTGGTACCCTACGGTCGCACAATACTATTACAGCTTTCTCAATTTTGTTCAACCGCTGCTAATTTGCTGTTTACATCTCCTTCTATTCCCGCATTTTCTTACAGTATTGATTCCTAGCGATTGAATTTTCTCGTCATTACCACCTTTTCTTCTTCATTCAGTCGTAAACGGTAGTGGATCTTCTTAGGAAATTAATTATAGGTAATAAAAGTACAGGTGCAGAACATAAATCACTCAGCCAAAAGCTGTCTGACTTAACACAATCCTTCATTAATTTTATTTCAGTTGCATTGGTCTTCACGTGTGCAATAAGTGTATTGACGCTGCGCAGAAACAAAAAAGAGAAATGTGTTTGTGGATACTGCCCCGCAAATCTCGCAGCATCCGGTCCTGAGCACAGACCTCTATCTAGCTCCCAGGTCCCACATGCAAGTTAATCTACTAAGGAACATGCAAGGGCTATGATACGTTAGTTCCCGGCTTCTAGTACTAGCGACAGGCTATCCACCAGCGTTCTGGAAGAAATAGATGAAGAAACGGTGACTAATAGCATTAATAAAGTTGAAAGGGTGTAGATGAACAAATCTCAACAAACTGAGAAATCCATCTCACATCTAGATTCCAGCATCTGAGAAAACTGCGATGCCCGGCTGAAGGCCTAACAACGAAGGGCAGAAACTCAGATGCCCTACTGCTGGTTGTAAGGTGGGTTGAGAAGGAACAAAAGGATATTTGGTTTGTCAATTCTATTGCGGGTTGCTCAGAATTCAATTATCATTATGTTTGGGTGAATCATGAGTGGTAAGGATAGTTGGACCTACTTTGCCATGCCTTAAACCTATACTTTAAAAAAATGAATTAAAATATAAAATAAAGTAAAGAAAATGTGATTAAGTTAATAATTGTCAGAAAAAGTAACGATTGAAAAAAAAACTTCAAAACTAATCCATTACAATTTACAATGAGAACAGTCACAATTATTCAGTGATAATTATCTTCAATTTTAAAAGTTAACCCTTTGGGGATCCCATGGTACAATCTGTACCATACGGGGTGTTTCATGGTACAGCGGGGGACACTTCTAAATGGTACACCTTAGCCGTAAATCTCCATATGGCTGTACCATTTAGAAGTGTCCCCCGCTGTACATTGCGTTATAACTCTTCTATTTGAGCTTTTTCATCCTTTTTTTTTTTTTTTTTTTTGTTTTTCAAGTCCAGAGGCATTGTAGAAGACATTACGTATGGTTTCACACCTTCCTGCGTCGAGACATAGGAGGTGATGACGTCATAATTCTAAAATATATATTTTCGTGTAATATGTTTTTGGGGGGGGTATGTAAAATATTTTTGGCGGGCTTATTTTTGCACGTAGAAGATTGAAATTTCGCACAAACATTCAGCCTACCGAGTAGTATTTTCCAGATTTTTTTTCAGATTTCTGCATTAAAACAGGGGGGAGCCAGAGGGGATAAAAGTTGAAAAAAAGGATATTTTTAACCAAAAAATCCCGTTTTTCCTCATTTTCCCACCTTAGATACATGATGGAGACACGTGAGTCATACCGTCTGAAAGGCAGTTCTATTTTGAAGAGAATGAAGTGCGACAAATGACCCTAGGGTAATTATGGAAGTGTCAGGGAATTTTTATCAAAATATGCTTCTGTATAGGGGAATTTTAAACATTTTCGGTATTATTTTTGCGGGCTTAATTTTGCACCTAGAAGATTGAAATTGTGCACAAGCATTCAGTCCACCGAGTAGTACTTACCAGATTTTCTTTTCAGATTTCTGCGTTAAAACAGTGGGGTACAGAGGGGCTAAACTTTGAAAAAGGGGAAATTTTTAACAAAAACTCCTTTCACGGGATTTTCCCGCCTTAAATATATGATGGGGACAAGTGGATAATACCGGCTGAAAGGCCGTTCTATTCTAAAGAGAACGATGGGTGAAACATGACCCTAGGGTAATTAGGGATGTCTCAGGGAATGTTTAAAAATTTCCCTCTGTATATGGGAATATGGGACATTGTCGGTATATATATATTTTTTTTGGCGGGCTTACTTTTGCACCTGGAAAATTGGAATTGTGCATAATCATTCAGTCCACCGAGTAGTATTTACCAGATTTTTTTCAGATCTTTGCGTTAAAACAGGGGGTCCATGGGGCTAAAAGTTGAAAAAAAGGATATTTAGACCCAAAAAATTTCGTTTTCCCTTATTTTCCCGCCTTAGATGCATGATAGAGACACGTGAGTCATACCGTCCGAAAGGCAGTTCTATTCTGAAGAGAATGATGGGTGAAACATGACCCTAGGGTAATTAGGGATGTCTCAGGAAATTTTTTACCTGAGATCACGGTATTTTACGGTAATTTGGGGCATGGTGGGCATTCCTGATAAAATTTCTGCCGCCCTTGATATCCAAGATAGAAACTTGAAATTTGGCACACACATTCAGTATACCAATTGCTATTTTTCAGATTTTTTTAGATGGCTACGTTCACACAGACCCGCTCCAGAGGGCCCCAAAGTACGAGAAAAAAAATCCCTCCGAAATTTTCCCTTTGACATCATTTTTCCCGCTCCTGGTATATGGTATGAGCATAGAGGTGGTACCATTTGAAATCCAGCTCCATTCTGAAGAGAATGAGTTATAAACTATGATACTAGGATAAATAGTGACGATGCAGTAGCTGGTTGACTGAAAGTCTAAAAAATAGCCCAAAAACCCCGGATCCGGAAAGTGCTAATGAACAAAATGAAACGCAAGTAAAATTAATTGATTATTATTACCAATTGACTCATTTTAAACGAAACTGATAAATTAATAAAAGTAAAATAAAAAGACATGAAATTGAGAAAAAAAATAATTAAATTGTGCATTTATAATATATATATACACATTAGTTATACGAGGACAGTTTTTATAACGTATGTAGAAAAGAGTTCTAGCAGCATATACATTTCATATTATTCTGAAGAAAAGATAACGAATAGTTCTTGAAGCTTACAATTTCTTAACGATTAGTAATTAAAAATTAAAACTTGTGAAATTTAAATGACTAACTTAAAAGTTATTATGTTTAAGTGATCACTTTAATCGTTAATTTTTAACAGATTAATTAGAAGCCTGCTTAAAGCAATGCCATGATTATACATGTTAATATGTTTTATTTATATTTTTATTATTTTTTTGTATTTTAGACATTTTTTTAACATTTTTCATTTTTTAATTTTTTTTTGTATTTTTCTTATTATTACTGCTACTATTTACATTTTATGATTATGAGTATTAATGTGAGATGACAGTTATGAGAGATGATAGTGTATTGATGATGATGACTGTTAACTGATGTACACTCCCATTGCTTGTAATTCTGCGCGTTAACTACACCCCCGGGGGCCCCTTGTTGCGCTCAGTAGGGTATACCTTAAATACATATTATCAGAAATTTGCCATTCAGTAATAACGTATTCTTCGCCAAATGCTTTTACATGGCGTTCAATCAAGATGGACAGGTAATCTTTATGCTTGCTGCAACTCAATTTTAATCTTCATCGACTCAGTTATGCATTTCTATTCGTGTACTACTTTCATTGCGTCGAGTAAAATTAATAGTGGTCAAATCACGTATATAAAAGAAATACAAATGCCGTAATGCTATTGTAGTTTTCGACACTGCCTGTATTAACGCTTCAATACTCATAGCTCAAGTATAAATTTTAATCTGTACGTAATGATAGTAGGTGCCATAACTGGGAAAATATATCTGCTCGTTCTTCTGTAATTAAACACATCACGAAATGACGAACTTAATGTGCTACATATGCATAGTCAATAGGCGGATTTAACGATGCTCGTTAGTTCTACATATTAATTTTTTCCTCAGATAGTGAGGTAAAGATAACACAATGCTAAAATTTTCCTGCACAATTACTTTGTACTTAAAAATGAATTTAATTTTACGTTTCACTATACATGTTACAAGAGACGGATATTAATGAAAATATTGCATATCATTACTAAGTAATGCGTCGAATGAGGATGTGGAAGGAGACAGAAAATCTAGAGAAAACCAACGGACATGATGTAGTCCAGCACAAAGTCCTGCGATCGAAACAGAGATCAGCGCTCTACTACTGAGCCACCGTCTCCCTCGATTTAGTAATACTTACAAAATACACTGAGGGAAATATTTTTTATGTTTATCATTGACAACGAACACTTGAAATGAACGACATCGAACTAGGGAAGAAAAAAGATTATCTCAAAAATAGTGACTCGTTAGCTGTCTTGATTTATGCAATATTTATGAAAATGGAAGTAGGAGACGGGACTGTTAACAATTTAAAAGGTATTAATCAGTGAGATTTCAACTTTTTTTTTTCGAAATTATTGCAGTACAATGAAACTTACGATTTCTTTGCGTGAGAGAAAGTGCAAACTACAGTGGCATAGCCATAAATTCATCAAGGCATTTGATGTGTGTGTGTGTGTGTGTGTGTGTGTGTGTGTGTGTTTATGGAGGGGCTTGAAAAATCATGAGTGCCAGGCCACAAGGCAAATAGAAATACAAATTTGGGGCCTTGCTAATTTAAGGCCAAATCATGTACGACCATGTATCAAATTGGTCTCCAGATCGGAATTTCAGATCGCCAATATTTTAGTTTGGCAATAGATATTCGTACAAATTAGATCTTGCAATATCTTGCAACAAAACTTTATAATGTTGCTACTGCATTGAGATTTCATTTTTCGTGTCGTGCCCGTAACATATAGCAAAACATTATATAGAAGTCATTATACCAGCATGGAAAGGTCAGAAATATGACATTTGAAGCGAACAATTGACCTCGCATAAGGTCTAATTAACACACTCTCACGCCCAAGGCTAAACTTCATCCCTCTTCCTGATATATATATATATATATATATATATATATATATATATATATATATATATATATATATATATATATATATATATATATATATATATAATTCTTGTGTTGTAAATTGCAATGATAAACTTGTCACAATAAATTCTGAATTTAGTCGCTACTACAGACAATTTCATTGTTGAAAGTACGTTTGTAGACTGGATTACTCCAAAAGATAATAGTGTATTGGGAGGAGTCCATATGAAGTCCTAGGCTCCAACCTAATAAGCTTAGGCGCTAATTCAATCGATTGATTGATATTTTAAGTTTCACGTCCCATTCAGCAGCAAGGCTATATAAGATGTGGACCTACTGATTAACGTCCGCTATGATCGGCACTTACGTGTACCACGTGGTGTACTACACTAATATCCTACGTGTACTACAGTAATATCCTTTTTTTTTGTTACACAGTATTGAGGAACCGATGAAATTTGCTAACAGATAGAGTGAAGTTGTATTAAACTTCTTTTGCTATACCCTATAAAAATCTCTGACCGGCCAGATGGCGCTCTATCTACTCAGAAATGTTTTATTTCTTAGGCAATTGGGTACTTGTCCTCCAAATTTTGTTTAGATCTGGCCAGTAGTTATCGAGAAATAAAGTATTACACACACACACACATACATCTGGAGTGAAACTACAAGCTCCCATATACTTACTCCGGGAGCAAAAGAAAAATAAGTCTCAACATAGGATCACAAAGGAAACATACTCCATATAAGCAGAATCCACTTTCAATACACTACATACTATAAGCGGAAGCCGGAACCGGGTGAGCCCCCTGGCTACAACACTGCATAGTACGAAACAGTATATGATCAGTTCGTTGCCAACTTGTAAGGGAAAAAGGCATTAAAAACCAAGCATTAGGCTACTTCCGAAAATTAATAAAAGTTATAGAAATTAGAAGTTATAAAAATAATAAAAGTCTTAGATACATAGGTAACAACCGTATTTCCATTGTACCATACGCTGCATACGTGTGTAATAATAATAATAATAATAATAATAATAATAATAATAATAATAATAATAATAATAATAATAATAATAATAATAATAATAATAATAGGAATAGTGATGATGGTAATGGAAATACTTTAATGGATTTTTCATAATTTCCGAACTACTACTGTATATCCGCCATTGACCTCATCTGCAGCCTCAATAAAGTTCTTGCGGGAGGAGCAAAATATAGCGATTCAATTTTAAAGATGTATTTTGTCTGCGAAATCTATTTTCTGTAGTCTTGACACAGAAAGCAAATAAACTCACAATTTTCAAATGATTGGCTATTTGATCCCTTTTCCACACAATCTGTGTGACACCATCTGCGGCATTGACCGTCACATTGAACCCAGTGTACCATTTCTTGATATTGGCCTCTTCTAACATTATCCCTTCCGCAATATAAGCAAATATTCTGCATATTTTCCGAGTTTTGTAGTAATAATCTAGCTACACTTCGTCTGTAACTATCAGGGGAAAAGTCACAATCAAGTTTCCGACCTTCAATTATTTGTTCCATATAAAACAATACAAACATCCCGCAATTATAACCATCGTTCTGTCTAACAGCATTTACACTCGCACTAAAAAAACCTACTCACATCAATTACGTCACTGGTGTTTCTATTGCGCTTCTTTAGAATTGCTCTTATTTTATTGAAAGCATCTTCCTCCTTCGAACGATTCCTCCCGAATGGATCGATATAAATCACCTCCCCAGTTATCATATTGATAATACATAGGCAAAAGTGATTTCTGTTTACATTCACACACATCAATATGTACTTTTTTGGTCGAAATTAGTTCATTCTCCAAGTATTTACTGCTATCTTTACCACTTTCCCACAGTGCTGTGCTTATATGTACAGGTACGTAACACACATCATTCCTACCACTAATGTGAATCATAATTGTTGTGGCTGTGAATATAACAAAACTTGATAGCCAATTGTTTCCAAACAATGCTTTGTAATCTAGAAAATCAAGGTAAGTATTTCCAAACCTTATCACAATGAAATTTCTTTGACATTGACGTCTAAGGTAATAGTCTACATTGTCTAATAGACCATTTGCTAACAAAACTACTCTCTGTTCTGACACACAAACTATGCTCGATTTCTTCTTTTCATGATTAACGTTAAAATTTGTTATAACTCTAGATTCTGTGTTATATACCTGATCTATTAATTGGTCATTCTCTATGATTACTTTTGCCTCACTGCTATCTTCCTGATTATGTGAGTATTCACTTTCACTTTTTTTTCGATAAACCTAAGCCATCTTTCTCCTCTACTACTATTTGTATGTTTTCCGTACTCTCATTAAGGTCGCTTCTTGGTGTTTTTTTTTTTTTTTTTTTTTTTTTTTTTTTTTTTTTTTTAGTAACGACCTAAGAAGACTGCCCTAGAAACAGCTACTCTCTCGTTTCTTTCGCTTGCACCAACCCTCCTCCATTATTTCCGTTTTCATGTTTTCCATACTTCCATCAAGCTCGCTTCTTGATGGCTTTGTTAGTAACGACCTAAGAAGACTGCCCTCGAAATAGCTACTTTTTCGTTTCTTTCGCTTGCACCAACCCTCCTCCACTAAACAATCAGCAATATTTTTTTTTCCTTTCCGTGTTTTACGCTTTTTGGTAAATACATCAGGAATTTCAAAATTTAGTTCCTTAACAATTGAATTCACTATTTCCCTCTCTTGCCTAACGAACCTTCCTGGTTTCAAATGCGATTCACCGGGAAAATGAATATTTTTCAGAATGTTAAACCACGCTTCGGCTTTACTATTACTTATATGCATTCGAGTGAGAAGGCAAGACCACAATGTGCTAGTGGCATGTATTTTTTTTTCACAATTGTAGTTTCCATTTTAGGACTGTAGAATATATTTATATCGTTTACAACACATCCACAAAGTTCGATGCTGCTGACAATATCATTAAATATTCAGAAAAAGGGTGACTGTTTATAATTGAAATGTATTCCATGAAAAATGTTTTCTTCATCATCAGTAACATTAACAGCAGATAAAGTCTCATCTACCTCGTATTCAACTTCTCGCACTTTTTTGACAGAATTACCTAATTTTTTAATACATGTTTCTACATGATTGCAACGACCTTTACTTTTAATAACAAATATCAAATCACGAAAAACATTTATCATATCTTCCAATACGTGGCAGTCAACCATCAACAACACACATTCTATTATAAATTGCTTACACAGTTTATTTCTGGAGATCTTCGCAACATCACGTGCGACAATGTGAACAAAATGTGACACACACATGTGTGTAAATATTAGCATTGATTTCTCATTTTCAAGTTTATTCCCTTGTAAAAGTGTAAAAACAGAGCACAGATACTGCTGTAGCGGCATGGTATTGAAACCAAACATTACTGCGGAAATCATGGCATGACTGAAATCGCATACAACACGTTTAAATAATGGCCATTTACGTAACTTTTGGTTGCAAAATTTCCGGAACGCGCTTAGCAACCATGAAATAGATGTTACATCGTGTTGGCTAGTAATCATTTCAAATATCAGAAGAAGCTTATTTCTTACAGAAATAACGCCAACATAATAAAAAAAAACACGTTTGCCCTCTTTGGGTTTCCGAACCAGTGATCCTGTGGCATCAAAATATATAATCAGATCGTCGTTTTCTTGCACGTACTTTCTAATTACTTCTAGCTGCTGTTCGCTGTACATATGTACAGCAAACGGAAGAGCAACATGTTGTATATATTTTCCACACTTGTTATCACTTTTACTTAGTACTTTCTCTTTCTCGTATTCTGCAATAATATCTGCGAAATCATCGTGCATCAAATCATTTCTAGATTTACTCTCTAATCTAATATTCTGTAAAACTCTAAGAGACTTTATTCCTTGGCAGTTACCCTTGGAAAGTGCTTCAGAGTCAGCCTTTAAAATTTGCTTTGACCGGTACATGGTAGGTTTAACATTGTGTAAAATTTCCCCTAACACAGTACGTTCCTCACCGCGTACATCCGATGTTAACATTCCCTTACGTTTCATCACGCCTACTCCCGTTACGTTAAATTTCACCGGTTGGCCACTAATGGGGTATTTGTTTACAGAGAGTTTGAATTTTCTGCACCTTTTAAATTTACATTTTCCATAAATTATCAAAAATTAACTTCTCTGGTGGTTAAAGTGATATTTCTTCATTGCTAGAAGACAAAATTTATGAACCTTCTCAAATTTTCTTCTAACAATATATGGCCAAACTGATCTCCGCAAGGTATTGCTCGATTCATCATAAATTTTCTGTCATTCTTCAAAAGATATGTCAAACATTAATTTCAAGTTGTCTTTCTTCAAATTACCCTGTAAACTAACTACATTGCTTTGATCGCGCGAAAATTTGATACCTGAAGTGAAGTTACTTGGCGTTTTTTTTTTTTTCCACTTCGAGTAGTATGGCTATCAGGATGTGATACCGACAAACCAATTTTCGATTTACATATACTTCTACTGCCATTTTCATGTTTTATTATTTTCTTCTCCTCACATATGAATTCCCTTTCAGTATTTATTTCTTCAGGCACAACACTACCATAATAAACTGTTGGTGAGCATTCACAGGCAATTTGTGTGTCAGTCTTAAATTCTGCTTCGTCTGTATCATTATTTATAAGTGACGTATTATTTCCTGAAGAACGACACTTTATTTTCTCATCTACAATAATTGTATCATCCGAATTGCATAGCGGTAAAATATTACGGACCTCACAGATATTCCCTACGTCACAATCATATCCCACTTCCCTAACTGTATTTAATTTTGTTTCCTGTAATATATTTACGTTTTCGTTTGCTGAAGATTCAATTTGTGGTTTATTTTTATATTCCATCACATCTACAATATTAATCATACCTGAAACAACATTCACTTCCGCGTTTACAATTTCATTTACTTCAGATTTATTCTCGACTTTTCTCTCGGAGCATATTTTTGACTCCAATTTAACATGTACGTCTTTATGTACAACACTATCAATTGCATGCGATAACTTAGAGGCATTCTCTAATTCCGAATCAAAGTAATTATTTCCTACCCTACTGAGCTTTGTTGTCTTTTCAGCTAATTACCGAAACAGTTGTTTTACACCGCCAGCATTTCTTTTCCAATTAACGTATAATAACTTTCGATTAAAAAAAATTGTCGTTAAATATTTGTGTCGCTGCTAAACCTAATACTGAATTATATTTATGAACATTGCAAGTAACCAATTTCGGTTCGCTTACCATAGCAGCCAAACATTCAGCAAGTTTTTTTGCTTCCCGAAACTTCTTCGTGCGGTCCATCTTATATGATCAGTGGCTTAACGCTCACTGAAGGTTGCTGTTAATATCACACTATTTTCATATTTAAGAAGCGCCAACTGAACACAGCTCTCCACCTATTGGCTATGAAGTTCTACGCAGATATCCCAGATAACAATTAACTCAGCAGTGTTGCGAACACCGTAAATTTATCTGCGAAAAAAGAATGATTTAAAAAGGTTTTCTCCGGGTGGAGAATTTCAATACATTGTGAAAAATATTATTACAAAAATTATTAAAAATATTAAAATAATATTATTACCAATTAAAAGATCTAATCTACATTGAGAACAATAGAATATATGGTTCCGGGAGAAAGTTTACCCGCCCCCACCCCTTGAAATCATCACTATCGTAAGGGTTGGAGAAACAAAACGTTCCTTGCTTTCGTGGACCTAGTTGTTAGCGCCTTCAAATTTTGTGATGTGGGCATGGTTTCGATTTCTGGTGTTCACAGAGACATTTTCGTCTTTGGCATATTGGAAGTTGTATTCACACCTTTGTCTTAATTATGTTAACTGTTAAATCTTAAAGAAACACTCAGCGTATTTCATGAGAATCATACAATTTTACGAAATTTATTGTACAGTACCTTCAAAAAGTATCTCAGAGCCAGAGTTCTGTTGAATGCTGGATAACACAGGGGTGTGTTACAATCAGGGTTCGAATTGGCGGGGGGATGCCAGGGATTTCCCCCCTGACAAAAATCTTTCCCACCCTGGAGAAGAAAAATTTTATCCCTGGCAGGGATAACTTTTCCCCCCTCTGGAGTATTTTTAAATGGACATAAAGATAAGATAGAAAAAGGGAACAATTCTTACTTTGCGTAGCTAACCTAAATATTACTTGAGTGAAAATTTATGAATTTATGAGATCTCACATCTCAACTGTTTTGTACTTGTTAGTATATATATCTATATATATAAAAGAGAACGTACAAAATCCTTTGTCCGCTCATCACGCTAATACGGCTGAACCAATTTCTTTCATTTTTGGGGGGTTATTAGGATTTGGACCCTAGATGGTTTTTATCATATCACTTTAATTTTTAATTACCAGTGTCTTGAGATAATTGACCATTCAAGTGTCCATAACGTACAAATCCTTTGTTATTAGTTCATCATAGGTAAAAATAAACGTATTTATATGCAACCCGCATGACCGTGTCACTCGGCGGGTTAACATAAATGACAGGCGATATACAGCGGAAAATAGCATGAATCTTCTGTTTAAAATTTTTAAATTGATTTGCTTATTTTTACAGACACTTTTACAATATGCCAGCACCGGGATGACCGCAGCGAAGCGGGGCGGGTTAACATAAATGACAGGCGATATAATGTTAAGATTTACTGCAATCTTCTATGGTTTTTATCATATCACTTGAAAGCGAAAAAGTAAAAATTATCTAAGTAACAAAGTTTATTGCGTTCCGGGGTGACCGCAGCGAAGCGGGGTGAACGCTGCTAGTATATATATATATATATATATATATATATATATATATATATATATATATATATATATATATATATATATATTATATATATATATATATATATATATATATATATATATATATGTGTGTGTGTGTGTGTGTGTGTGTGTGTGAAAGGACTGGGTGCGCATATGGGTGAAATTCATCCCACCCTGGGAAAATTTTTCAATTCGCACACTGGTTACAATGTTAAAAATAAAGGTTTCTTTCTTGAATATGTGTTTTGCGTGGATGACAAGTACATAGAACTAGGGCTGTGCGATATCCAGAGTTGGATATCGAAAATCGATATCGACAAAATATTGAAACAGTTGATATATTGAAAATATTGGAATATCGAAAAATAGAATACATATCCTAAAGTAGGACATGAGGGGTCAAAATTTATGCGAAAGATTCACTTTCTCACTATTCTGCCAACTTAGGAAATGGGAACCCATGTTTAAGAATTTTTGAATATTCCTATTTTAAGAGGACAAGAAGAGCATCAATCAATATAGGCCTTTCTATGAATGCATGCGTGTACAAGGGTATCGTATGTCCCAGAATATCTTTAGAACCCTGGATCAATTTCAACGAAATTTGGTACTATATGACTTATAATCTGAAAAAACAAAAAGTACTGTAAGAAGTACTGGTAAAGTACGGTGCAAAGTACAAATATGTACAAAATAATCTAAACCAACTGATATTATTTTCGATCCATAATTCTTGGGATCGTTGAGATGAATAGTGACACTTCGTGTAATTTGATTTGATTTTAGTTTAGCTTAGAGTCCATTTCATCAGCGAAGTTATATGAGACCTCAGACCTACAGCTTCATGTGGAATCCATACCACATGAGCTCCCGCCGGGAATCGAACCCAGGTCCCTCACACCAAAGACACATACGCTAATAGCTTAGCCACGAGGAAACTCTGATACCAGTTATATTGCCAACTACTTAGATCCAAAAAAAATTGAAAGAATTTGCTTTCTTATTGCGTTTTCTTTTTGTTTGTTTCTTAAAGCCCGACACGTATTACTATCAGAAGATTCCCACTTGCTAAGCGTTAAAAATTATGCTATATAACAAATAAAAAAAAAAAACATGCAGAATGTTTATATTACCATGGTAATTCTACGTTAAGTTAGTATGAAATGTTTGTAGGATTACAAATCAATTTAAAGTATTATATTACTTACATTTTAACCAATATATAACAATTTTTAACATTTTGCAAATGTGGAAAATGGGGCGTGAATGGTAGAGCACTTACTTCTCGCACTAGGGACCCCTGGTTCTATTCATTCGTCTCATTTAGCCTACAGGGCATAATCGTTGAAAGTTTAAAAAAAAAATCATTTAATTTCATTTCACAACATTAAAAAAGGCCACCAAGTAAACTTTTTCGATTAAATTTATTAAATAAAATACTGTTATGTGCCAAATGTTGGTGAAATATTTATCTGTGGGATGTGAGAAAAAACATTAGGCCTTTCCTTCTGAACTTCTGTTCACTCAGAAAGTATAGGATTTATTTGAGTGTTTGAAGTTTGTAAACACTAAAATAAAATTAGTTCAGAATATATGGAATCAAAGTCTGCAGGTGTGACACTGAAAAGAGGGGGAAAAGTAACAGGATACTCGAGTACCTCCACGAACATTTTGAAGGCCTCACATTAGATTTGGGTCGCATTGGATAATAATAATAGGGAGTCATAAAATGTTCTTGTTTCGCTTGCTCTCAGGAAGGCATTAATATAATTTATTTTTCCTTCATATTTGATCATAACTTAATTATGATCAGTTGAAAATAATAATAATTATGTATCATTTTACAAGTGACGTAGGAAGACGTTGAAACTCGGAACCTATTGAGATTGTGGGAATCTGTAAAAAAATAAAAAGAAGTTTCGTAGTAATTAACATTATAAGAAAAACCTTTGAGTTTTACGTCCCACGGTTATGCCGGTTAGGCTAAAGGAGACGGTGATGATGAGTGATGAAAGAAATGGTGGAATGAAGAAAGTGGGAGGAAACGGGAGAACCCCGAGAAAACCCACGCACGCGGTGTTTGTCCACCACAACGTTAACATTACAAGACTCTAAGGGAGAAAGATTGTGTCATATTCAATGGTATAGGTATAAAAATGTTAATCAAAATTCAATATGGCTGTTTTCAAGATGACTGCTTAGCAGTGTTGGGCAAATTTCAATTGAATTAACAATTAACAATTAATCTGTAACTTTATTTGTTAATTGCAATTAACAATTGAAGTAAGTAATGGTTCATTGTTAATTGCAGTTGGCCATTAATAATGGAGAATCAATTGCAATTAATCAATTGATTGAAAGTAATTGCAGTGGAAAGTAATTGCAATTGATTTCAGTCATTCAATTGCAATTGAAATTAATTGGCAATTAATTCAATTGCAATTGATTTCCACAGCAATTACTTTCAATTGATTGATCAATTGCAATTGATTTTCACTGATTAATTTTCAACACTGTAATTCAGAGAGGGCGTGGGGCAATAAAAACTTCAGCCACGACCAATTGACTCACCACCCATCGTGACCCACAACCCACTCTGACCCACCACCCATCATGAACCACCCTAACCTACTGTGACCCACAGACCCACCCAAACCCATTGTCATAAACTCTGAACCATGATTCACGCACTCTTCTCTACTGGCGAAAGAGTTTAAACTTGTAATAAAACAAACCTATAAAATTATCACTCATCGTAGTTTAAATTTCTACGATCAATCGCTCAAGTACCGATCCAGTACAATAAGGGCGGATCTGACCTTTCTAATATAAATAAAATAAAGAGTTTGATCGTGTCTGTCTGTCTATCTTTGTGCGGCCTGTGGACCAGACGAGTGGACCGAAACTTTTCAAATTTGTCACTGATAGCTTGGTCTAGGCCCCAGATCAAAACGAAGAGTTTTTTTTTTAAATTTCGAAATAGGGGGGTATCAGGGGACGTTTACCGGGACCGGCCTGGGGACCAGACAAGTAGAGCGAGAGTTACCAAATTTTGCTCAAAGATACCTTGGTCCAGGTCCCACACCAAGGCGAAGCGTTTTTGACAAAATTTGAACCACGGGTCTCAGGGGGGCGTTTACCGGGACATGTTAAAGGAGTAAAAATGACCGATATCAGTCTCAATTTCATAGTTTTCGCGGTCGCTGAGATCAATGGTAAAACTCCGATCGCATTAACTTCCAAATTCACCCTACTCGGCTGCGTGCCGTGTTCAACGAAGGGGGGGGGCGAAACGTAAAAGTAATCCAAAATGACTGATATTAGTGTCAAATCCATAGTTTTTGCGGTTGCTGAGATCAATGGTGACACTATCATTAGTGATGATTTTCAAATTCATCCACCGTTGTGTGCGGGCCTTGGGTCACCAGATGGGGGAGGTCCGAGACATGTAAAAGTAATCGAAAATGACCGATATTAAAGTCAAATCCATAGTTTTTGGGGTCGCTGAGCTCAATGGTGAATCTCAAGACCACGTTTACTTTCACATTTAGCCCCCATCAGCTAAGAAATGGGGCATTATAAAGGGGATCACAAGGCATGTAAAAATAATCCACAATGACCGATACTGTCATATCCGTAGTTTTCGTGGTCGCTGAGATGAAAAATGAAATTTTTGAGTTTTACGTCCCGTCGCTGAGATCAATGGTGATACTTTCATTAGCGATGATTTTCAAATTTAGCCACCATTGTATGTGGGCCGGGAGTCACAAGGGGTGGGGAATTGCGGGACATGTAAAAATAATGGAAAATGACCGATATTAGTATCAAATCCAAAGTTTTTCCTATCGCTGAGATGAATTGTGATACTCCCACAGGTGTCAACTTCCAAATACAGCCCCCATCCGCTGCGGGCCAGAGGAGTTGTTTTTTTCAAAATTGGAACCAAAGGATCATAGGGGCTTTTACAGGGATATGTAAAAGGTAGTAGAAAATGGCATATGTTAATGTCGCATTCATAGTTTACGCGGTATCGGCTGGAGGCTAGGAGATTTTTTTCACAATTCGAACCAATGTGGTCTGAGGGGGCGTTCACCGGGACATGTAAATGTAGTAGAAAACGACCAATATTTGTGTCGAATCCATATTTATCGAGGTTGCTCAGATGTATAATGACACCCCGATAGTATTTATTCAAATTCAGCCCTCATCGGCCTTCCCAATGAAAACACATGTACGTTGTTGGATATATATTCACACAAAATGTATCTAATTTTAGAAACGTTTCTTAATTGTTCTCCCGTTGTTCAGTTTGTTTACATTGAAAGGCTTATTTTATCTGACCATTTGACACACTTCCAGTGACGCACAAAACGTGGAAATAGGGGAACGAAACGGCACGAAAATTCACTAGTCGATGCGAAAGGAGGGACCTCGAAATTCGGTAGTGGCGAAGCAATGGGTCATTTTCGTCCCACTTTTGAGGCCCATTTTGACCGTCTTCCAGTGACGCACAAAACGTCGAAATAGGCACACAAAAGGATACGCAATGTGAAATTAACGACCTCAAAATTCGATAGTGGCGGAACTCTTGGTCATTTTCGTCCCATCTTGGAAGCCCATTTTGACCCATTTCTGGTGATGCACAAAACGTGAAAATACGCGTTCAAAACGGCAAGATACTGGCACTAAACGATGCGAAAGAAGGGACCTCGAAATTCGTTGGTGACGGAACAGTGATTCATTTTCGTCCGACCTTGGGGACTAGTTTTAACCCACTTCCCATGACGCACAAAACTTGGAAGTAGACACACAAAACGGCACAACACGATGTGAAGGAAACAACCTCGAAATTCGTTGGTGGCGGTACAGCAACCCTCGAAATTCATTGGTGGCGGAACAGCAATAACTTGTTCCGCAATATTTGTAGGCCTATTTTGACCCACTTCCGGGAATAGGCGCATAAAGCGACACAAAACATGCAATAAAGATGCAAAACAAAGTACCTCGAAATTCGTTGGTGGGGGAACAAGTTAATGACACCGTGAGCAACAATATAAGTATATATTGTAGTTCTTACCATCAAGGCTGAGAACTGTACGGTCCAATTTTTTAGCCAAAGTAGAAGCCCAACCGGGATAATGATGTCAACAGGCTCGGCTCGGCTCACCTGAGCCTACAGCTTGAGCTGGCTTGGTTGGGATGACCCATCGACTGGGCTCAATTGAGCCGATGGCTTGAGCGGGCTCGGTAGGGATGAGTCATCGACTCGGCTCGACTGGAGCCAATGGCTCGAACCAGCTCCGTTGAAACGAGTTCATAGACTGGGTTCGAGTCAGCTTAACTGAGCCGATGGCTCGAACCTGCTCGGTTGGGATAAGCAATCAGCTCGGTTCGGTTCGGCTCGTGTGAGCCATCGGCTCGAGCTGGCTCGGTTGGATGAGCTGTTGGCTCGGCTCACTTCTCGGTTCGGGTCGAGCGAGCCGCTTGAGTCGTTGACAACCCGAGTCGAGCAATTTTGAACATGTTTGGCTGGAGTCCTATAACTTTTAACAATTTTTGGCTCGAGCCCGAATACTTGCTCCTCATGAACTCAAACCCAGAACCTCGTGACCGATGTCCTTGCCTCCTGAAGATTTCTTGACGACCGAGATCGACAGTCAACTAATTTTTAGTACTCAGATACAAACCGCCTATATTCCATGTTTATACAGGTACACGGTGTTTTAATAATAATTAATTATAGTAATAGTAGTAGTATCATTGATAATTATATTGTCTATGTATTATACTTGAAGAGAGTAGTACTTGGAACTACACAGAGGATTTAGCTCGGATTGGCTCGTTTTGGCTCGACTCAATTAAGATGAATCTCGGAGAGATAGGAATACAAAGTAGAAACTGGATCCAGTTGGCTAAGAATAGAAGTCAGTGGAGAGCTTTTGTGAACGCGGCATTGAACCTCCGGGTTCCATAGGCTACAGAGTTAGTTAGCTTACAAAGCATGAGTAGATGCCTAGGCTGATACTACAAATAGATTAAATGCGCATTTACTGAAAAGATTGGTTCTACTGACATTGGATAGTCTATATACTCTTCGTGTGCTAGGGCCTAGGGGAGAGGAGGAGATAAGATTTCATATCAGGTTACGTCATGCACAGTTGCACGCCTTCATTTTCATTAAAAATGGAAAAGCCAAGAAAAACAAATTTCATCCCACTTTCCTTTGTGGTAGTCGGACATAACTCATCACAGTTATCTGCAAAAAGCACTTTTCAAATCGGATTATTGGGAGAGCCTCCAGTTCCAATGTTGGGGGGGACATGTCTCCCCATTTCCCCGGAATTTGTGCCCGTACCTACAGCTGAGACAACTTTCCAGCATGAGGAGAGGGGCATATCCTCCTCTGGCATTTATTGCAATTTGTGCCCAAATAGCGGAAGTGGAATTAATACATATTGATGAGACTACTAAACTCACTACAGCACAAAGTTCAGTTTGAAATACTACAGAATACGATTTAAAAAAAAATGGAAAAGCCAAGAAAAAATAAATTTCATCTTACATTCCTTTGGGGCAATCGGACACAAATCATGACACTTATCCGAAAAAGCACTTTTTAAATCAGATTATTGGGGGGACAGTCCCCTCCAGGTCCAAGATTGGGGGGACATGTCCCCCTTGTCCCCTCCGGGATTTGCGCCAGTGCTAATGGGCATGATATTACTCAAATTCACGTAACACAGCACAGTGTTACACACAAAACGTTTGGAAATGGAGCCACTTTGTTTAACAGGTAAAATAAACCCGTATTATTTGAATTTTAATATTAGAAATTGATAAGAGCTATAAACTACCGTTATAATCGTAACATTATACTAAAATATTCGTGAATTCGTATTTATAAACAAACAAAATCTAACTAGTGTGTGTTTTGCAACTATATGGTTACAAAAGGAATTCAACGTAAATAGAGAATTCATCACTTAAACTATGCATAGCATAACGAATGTGTTCTAAATATGAAATTTGAAACCACTCAAACCAGTGTGCTTCTAAATACGGAAAATTGCATCACGTGTTAGTCAAATTCCTGGTCGACACTAATCACGTAAAAACATCTCCGAATACGATTGGATATATTTAATTTTAGAGTTGTAGTACGTGGAAAATTAACATTTCGAGTTCAACATAAATCAAGTTACATAAAAAATAGATTTTGCTAGAAAACAACAGTAAAAAAACATCAGTGGAAAACATTTTACTGTTTTTTTAGATAAATTCCTCTTTCAGTCAGGATAGCAGACTGCCCAAAGTACACAATAACTGGTTAGAGCTAAAGGACACATGAATAAATGCATCGAAAAGCGACAGGTAAATTCTGATATTCAGTATTTATACAATTCTTGTATCACAGACATCCAGATAACTGTAACAATCACCACGAACCACAAACAATAAAAAACTAGCAGCAAATCGCATTTTTCCTTCTTTTTTACACACTGCAAAGAGAACTCTAGGATGATCAGAAGACACCTTTAAGATATATGATGAATACAGAAATAAAACTAAACGTTTCAATTCCTTTTATTTATGAAGCTAAATGTAAAATAAATAAATAAATAAATGCTTTTTCGACTATAGTGAATAATTATATACATTATATATATAAAGAGGCATAGAAAAATGTATTATTTCCGAAGCTAGACACGAGCATACTAATTAGGAATAAGTAAGTATATGGCCATCACCAGTGGCGTATTTAAGGGGCAGCTTCCGGGTTTAAGCCCCCCGAAATTGTATTTACTATACTAAAGTGAATGAAATATCTTGCAGAATTTTCACATTTCCAGGAATAAAGTTAGCCAAGACCCCTCGAAATAAAATCGTAAATACGCCACTGTTAATCACATTACGTAATCCCCAAATATGATTCCTAAAAATACGAAATTACAGTTAGAATTGTCTGAATATAATATGGCTAGTAAGTGAAAAAACAATAATAAAAATTAAAGTCCCAATACTACCAATATTTGAGCGACTAAAACTTTCTACTTTATTTTCAGGAGCTATCCAAATGGACACCCAGACGAAGTGCATCCAAACCGAAAAGGCCTCCAGATCCTACTGAACATTATGTAAAAAATAATAAAATAATTAAAAAATACAAAAACATAAAAAAAATAAAAATAAAAAAATAAAGGATTCTCCCAGACAGCAATTTAAACTTGCTGCAAGTTTTCCCAAACTTGCTGTTGCAGGTTAATTTAGCTTGCCGTAAGCTCTAGGATACAAGCCAATTAGCTTGCTGCAAGCTTGTGGCAAGCTTGTTAGTTACATCAGGGCAATACTTGCGGCAAGCTTGTCTTCACAAGTGGAACGCAAGTCAAATTATCTCAAACGCAAGCCAAATATAAGCGAAACTCATCAATGACAAGCCTTATTAAGCTAAATGCAAGCAAAACACACGCCAAAGAAGCCATATCGAAGCTTGTGGTAAGCGAATTGAGATAAAACAAAGCAGTAGGAAATCCGTATATATCTACCATCTGACTAAATCTATGCTTCAATATATTTTCGTCGCCTTCCAAATTATTGAAGCAAATACACAACCGTGAAGACACCCACGTCTCCCCTCTGCTTGTACAAAACATTAAAGTAAACATTCAAATGGACATAATTGTAACGGTTTTATTGTGACAAGCAACGCTTTTTTTTAGGGAGACAGGATTGATTGAAATCTTTATTGTCGCATAATATTTGGAAACATGAAAAATTGCCACTAGAGGGTTTCGCCCTCTCTCTTGGCCTGGGATGTGGAAGCATCAATTAACTTTTATTGAATTTGTTGCTGGGCAATGTGCTGTTAAGGAAAATATTGGTAAGCAACAATGACGAAAACTCTGGAAGTTGCAAACACATATATACATATTAATATATATATATATATATATATATATATATATATATATATATATATATATATATATAAACCTTGAAACAAAACAACATATAAACATTAACAATAACTAACACATAATAGAATAATAAGTGCATATAGATAAATAATAATAAAGAGGTTCAGTGAAAGCATCAAATAAATGAATATTCAAAGTATGAAAAACGTGCTAGCGAAATATAAGCATATTGTAATAGACGACATTCATGCTCATGATAATGAATGCAGTGCACATCACATCACAACACAATGAAATAAGTTAGTGAGACGAATGCTGATTAGTCTTCTGTCTTGGGTCGGCTCAAGACTGATGAAAAACGTTGAGAAGCCCTTATTAGTGTTGTGGGAGACAGTGCTATGATGGTAAAAGATGAGGAATATCATGATGAATGAGCTGTCGTCGGAAAAATCTTGCATGATGATGATCGTCTGGATGTTGTTGTCGAGCATAAATGGAAATGAGGATGCTGAGTGGTGTATAGCAGTATCGGAACTGGGAGTCTTGTTCCAAGTCTATGAATATGGTTTCGAGAAATATATTTTTATATGAATGGAGACAGTTAGCTATATATTTTTGCCGTAAGAGAGCAATATGTTGGAGAAGCGGAGGAAAATCGATCTTATTATAGAGATCATCATTGGGGTATGGTAGTCTTATGGGAAATGCGAGTCTGATAGCATGACGTTGGAGAATTTCTAATATATTGTAAAACTTCTGCGGAGCAGAGCACCAGGCTATATGACCGAAAGTGAGGACACTACGCATAAAGGCTTTATAAGTATTCAGTAATAACTTAGAGTTTAACGCTTTTTTTTTTTTAGGTGAGGGAGTAAAGGTATAAAATAGATATTTTTATTCATCATTTTTGAGCATCCATTTTGAGGAAGAGATATTTCACTCCCGGCCATTAGAGGGTTACGTCCTCTCTTTGGCACAGATGTTAAGACAAGTTAATTGAATTTAAAGGATTATTGTAGTTGGTGTAAGAGCGACTATGAGTAGATTAATATTTAACACAAAATACAAATACATTAATCTTGATGAGAAAAATACATAATAATAATAATAATAATAATAATAATAATAATAATAATAATAATAATAATAATAATAATAATAATAATAATAATAATAATAATAATAATGAGAAAACAAGTGCAGGAAATACATTCAAAGTACTAAGGTGCTGGATATGAAAAAGTATACATATTTAAAAGTGTAAATAAATATAATGTGGATATGAATAGATGAAATGAAGTGCATTCACGCCACAATCACAATGGGTAAGTCAGTTTAAACACATGAGGGTTATATCTTCTGTCTCGGGGCGACTCGAGACTGATGTAGACAGGATGGAAGCCCAATGTTAATTATGAATGAAAAACAAGTGCTGAGATGGTAGAATGTGAGGTAAATGTTCGTGAATCATGTAAATGGCAAAGGTATCTCTTTCTGCTGCGTGCAGATTTGATGTTTGAATATATATCATTGTTAGAATGTTGAGCAGCGAGTGTAGAAATCTGTATTGTGCATCAGTAAGAGCATCCACTCGTAATGTATCGGGATATAAGGGATGAGAAGTAGTGATGCGAGAGCGTATATATCGTGCCCTTAGAGTAGAGAGATGGTCAATGATGTTGGGAAAATCAATGTGTTCATACGTGAGGTCATTTGGATATGGTAATTTAATACGATATGCAAGGCGAATAACATGGCGTTCCAGAATTGCAAGCTTTTCGTATAGCGTAGGCGAGGCATGGCACCAGGCAATGTGACCAAATGTTAATATAGGCCGTAAGAATGCTTTATAGGTATTGAGTAGTAACTTCGCATTTAGCCCCCAAGCTGTGCCAGTGAGACGACGGAGGAGATTTAACCTGCGCTTTGCTTGCAACATTAGTTTCTGCAAGTGG
The DNA here is from genome assembly GCF_964235325.1 of Thermobia domestica. Taxonomy (NCBI): domain Eukaryota; kingdom Metazoa; phylum Arthropoda; class Insecta; order Zygentoma; family Lepismatidae; genus Thermobia; species Thermobia domestica. Next base: position 58,689,913 of record NC_137470.1, on the reverse strand, counting down.
GGTTTCCAAGAGAGTTTCGAATCAAAGACCACTCCTAAGTATGTTGCAGAAACTGCTGGTCTAAGGAAATGGCCATCTACTGACACACGAAGATTTCCAGGATTTCTGTGTACTTTACTGCGTCGTTTTGAAGGGAGGAAAGCAAGGGCTTGTGTTTTCGCAGTGTTAACAGTTAATTTCCATTTACTGCACCAAGTAAGAAAGTTGTTTAAGGTTATTTGTAGGTTTCTACTGACCTGAAGGATTGTATTCCCAAGCGATAAAAAGGCAGTATCGTCTGCGTACTGAAAGATGTATACATTAGGCGGTGGGCTCGGCATGTCGGAAGCGTATAATATATACAATAATAGACTAAGGGCGGAACCTTGTGGTACCCCTGTATGTGGAAAAATGGGCCTTGATAGTACATCTCCTATTGAAACATATGCGATACGGTTACTTATAAAGAAGTATATGAGTCGAAGGTAACAAGTGGGCAGGCGGAGTGACTGTAGTTTGCGTAGTAAGCCATAATGCCACACTTTATCGAATGCTTTTTCTAAGTCCATGAGGACTAGACAGGATGGAAGGCCCTTATTGTACTGATTTGTGATGACTGTAGTTAAACGAAGCAGTTGATCACTGATAGAGAACTTATGTCGAAAACCTGCTTGATGTATTGGTAATAGATCATATGCCTTAAGATGAGCATGAAGTCGATTAACTAGAATTTTTTCGAATAGTTTACTAAATACAGAAGTCAACTGAATCGGCCGATATGAACTGACATCATAAATGGGCTTGTTAGGTTTATGGAACATACATAGTTTGGAAACCTTTCACTGTAACGGGTAATACCCAGTTGAGAGGATGAAACTATAAATGGAAATTAACAAAGTGATAAAAGAGACCGGTGATTCTTTTATCATTCTATAAAAAATGCCGTCCACGCCTGGTGCTGTGTTTCGTTTTCAACTAAGAGCTGAATGACATTCAGTCGGTGTAATAGGCCTTGTAAGAAGATGATTGTGATCAATGTGATGTGATGTAGAAGGTTGTAGAGAACGGATGGTGGAGAGATCAATCCGCTCATCACGGCAAGGCGATTCTGATGGAGTAAAGACTGTCTGTAATTGGTCAGCGAAAGCATTTGCCTTATCGATATCAGTGTGAAGTGGCACCCATTAAGTTGAAGCGGATACGTATTTATTGTACTTTTACCCGTTAGTTGGTGAAATTTCTTCCAGTATCGGGTTGGATGTACTTCATCTCGCAGTTTGTTCCAAATACTAATCCAGTGCTTCCGTTTGTATGCAATAAGGTAGTTCCTAAGTGCTCTTTGCCATTGCCTGTGGTAAAGGAGCTCTTCCACATTACCAGTTCGGTGATATTCTCTAATGTGTTGACGTGAGCGCTTTACAAGTGCAAGATATTGAGGTGGCAATTTTGGTTTGTACGCGGATATTTTGTCTTCATTAATACTTACCCGTGCGTTTGTTGTTAAGGTGCCAGTAAGATGAGTGAGAGTATTATATAATTCGTGTTCGCTACTCGGTGCAGCAATATCCGTAATATCTCTGTCAATATTCTGCCTGTGCTCCAGTTTGCTCGATCATATCGTTTTACAATACGGTATTCGGTTTTGGACTGTGGGCAACGGCCCCTAGCCAACGATAGCTTAATTGGTGCATGATCGCTGCCTATAGTGTCAAGAATTTGTATAGTGCAGTCACTGACTAGATTAAGAGACGTTATCACTACATCGGGTGTTGTTTGACTAATTGGTCGTGAATGACTAGGTAAACGATGTACATGTAAATTCAAATTTTGAGTTACATTGTCAAAGAAGTGTTGTTTCTCTCGGTCGACTCGACTATGAATGATCATATCGGCCATGATGATGACATTTCGAAAGTTATGTAATGAAGAAAACCAAATGGGATTGGGTGCCGCGGCCGTATACAAATTGTAGCGATACTGATAACGAGTGATGGGTAATAAATTGACAAAAGAAGATGCTCCGGATGATTGATGGAAATCTGTGGATGATATTGACGAAACGATACCTTAGGGGAAAACCCAACTGCGACCCCACCCTGTGCTCTTGCACCATGCCCTGAATAGTCATGGCGATATATTTGATAACCTGGTAAACGTATAGTGGTGATAGGTTTGAGTGCAGTTTCATTTAATGCAAATAGATCAATGTGTTCCTCTAGCAGTAGCTGTTCCAGTAGTTTATTGATTTGATTTGATTTTAGTTTTTAGCGTCCCTTTCAGCAGCGCGGCTATATGAGACGTGGACCTACTGATTAACGTGGAATCCGAACCACATGAGCTCCCGCCGGGAATCGAACCCGGGTCTCCCACGCCAAAGGCGCGTATCCAGTAGTTTATGTTGTAGAAACGATCGAATATTAAGAAATAGAATATTCATAATTGCCATAATGAGAAATACGAGTGCCATGGTTTTATACGGTTATTTCAAGTGGTGCGATTTGAAAATGGACATATTGTCTGGAGTAGGTAGCATGTTATGTAATTGTGGAGGCGTTAAAATATCAAATAATGCTTTTGATAAAGTGGAAACTTTCAAATATTTAGGATCAATATTAACAGACGAAAATCATATTCACGAAGAAATTAAATGTCGACTAAAAGCAGGGAATTCGTGTTACTGCTCGGTTCAAAATCTCTTGTCGTCGCGAATTCTGTCGAGGAATTTGAAGCTTAAAATATATAAAATGATAATCATGCCTGTTGTTCTGTATGGTTGCGAAACATGGTCGCTTACACTGAGGGAAGAACATAGACTGAAAGTATTTGAGAACAGGATCCTGAGAAGAATATTCGGACCCAAGAGGAACGAGAATGGGGAATGGCGGAAGCTTCATAACGAGGAACTACATAGTTTATACGGTGTACCGAACATTGTTAGGGTCGTCAAGTCTAAAGACTTAGGTGGGCAGGTCATGTAGCTAGAATGGAAGAAAGTAGAAACGCTTTCAAAGTCTTGACTGGTAGACCCATGGGAAAACGACCATTAGGAAGACCTAGGCGCAGATGGGAGGATAATATTAAGATGGATCTCGCAGAGATAGGAATACAAAGTAGAAATTGGATGCAATTAGCTAAGGATAGAAGTCAGTGGAGAGCTTTTGTGAACGCGGCACTGAACCTCCGGGTTCCATAGGCCATAGAGTTAGTTAGTTAGTTAGGTAGCATGGAGATCGATATTGAAGAGTGATTTAGCTGTGTCGCTAATAGTGCGAAGGATATGATCACGTTGAAAAAGCAGTATGTTTTGAAGCACAATAGTCAAACAGCGGAGAAGATCCTCAACACTGACAGGCTGTAAGATTGATTGCGTTGGTGGCGTTGGCTTGTTAGAACTTCGGAGGGGTGCTGTAAACTCTGGACGAGTAGGTTCTGCCTGAGGTTTTGCCTTGCATCGATAGCTGTAAGTGGGGTGTGAGTCTCCGCACGTGGCACATTTTGGAGGTTGCTGTTGGTTTTTACACAATCTAGTGTTATGTTGTTCACCGCAATAGCCACATTTAGGTTGATTAGGGCAGGAGTTTGTAAAATGAGAATTATAAACTTGACATTTCTCAGATCTGATAGGTACTGGTCCAGGAGTCTTTGACAGTTCTACCTTATGAATCTTTTTGTAAATGGGTGCAGCGTAGGCTAAAAAGTTATCAATAGCTTGTTGGTTTTGGGATAATACCCGAACCATATAAGTAGGTCCTGAATTATTCTTGATACGAACGCATTTTTCAACATTGATGCCCTCTTGAATAAGTTCTTCACGAACTTCTTCATCTGTGAATTCAGGTAGGACGCCACGAATGACCATAGACAGCATTGGTATCTTCTTCGGAAGTGGAGGTTGTTTGATCTTAGAATCCGTTTTCCTAGCAAGTTTGGCATTTTTCCCAAAGATTTCATAGGATGCCTTGTTTCTCAAGTAGGTTCCAAAATTCGGGTCTTTTGACTTTATGATATAGCCATTTCTAGTGTGAACTATTTGCTCAACATCAGCACGTGGAACGTATTTAATGATCTGCAGAAAGATCATCTTTGGATGTGCATATTTAGAGTCAAAATCGGTAAGTAGAAAGTTATAAACCGGGTCTGGAGTTCTGCCGAAAAAAGCTGATGATGATTCTGAGCATGGTGGTCCCACGTCCATGGAGTAGTCGTGAATTGTTTGAATGTTAGTGGAATGGGGTCCACCGTGGAATCGTTTTGCAGACTGGGTAGATTCATTGGATGGATGTCTATCCCTAGATGAACTCGCTACCGGTTGACTTCCCCATGAGAAAGGTCTAGTCTGACTGGAAGGTCCAACGGATGCCGCTTAAGCAAGCGAAGAGCTTGCGTTTGTAGGAACTGAGGCTGGTAATCCTATATGTCTACCGAGAATCGATTGCCCGTTAGTATTGCCAGAGTCGGCCATCGTAAGAAGGTAACCTAGGGCCGAAGCCCAGATGAAGATGAATGTGAAAGAAAAGATGATGAAATGAAGTTCAAAAAGCAAGTTTGCCCTCCGAAAGTGAAAACTTCCATCAATCCTCTAAGTGCTGTATACGTACTTTGCTCACAAATGCGTATTGCAACACTTGATCTTAGCTAGCACATTAACTGACAGAAGAGAGGTTAGTCTCCTTGATTCAGAATGATGTTAAGTTTAACGTTTTTTTAATGCTAGCTTGAAAGCTAGCTACCTCTAAGAGGGGTACACCCTCTTTCAGGGATAGTTAAAGGAAAAGTTTGTTGCAAGGGTTATTTGTGGATGGTCTAAGGGAGGCTAGAATACTGGGTTATAATGTTCGTTATATACAGTTATTTATTTATTTATTAAAACAAAAAAACATGGACATTATGATCTTTGCGATCATAATCATTATGACATCGGTAGTGGAAGGAATTTGGGAACATAGACATATTACAAATACAATACAAATATTATATTTCGGTACAAAAAAATTAACACATAATGTAAGCAGGGTATAAGAAGGTTTTGACGGACAATGTTGAAAAGATGCATGGTGATGGAAAGAACAAAACAATGAGTGAAGCAAAGTGAAGGAAAAAAAGCGATAAGATTCTATTTAATCGGCGAGGAAAATATGATATGAGCATGATAGATGACATGAGGTGCAGACACGTCACAACACTAGGAAGGTGTTAAGTAAACGAATGCAGTTAACTTCTGCCTAGGGGCGACTTTAGGCTGAAAGTTTAACGCGCTTTTTTTTTATTGTCGTCCCGTTTAAAGGGTTGTGCCCTTTCTTCGGGTAAGTGTTGTACTGGAGATCAAGTGTCTCTATGGAAATGTAGGTGGTCTAAGGGTTGCCAGGTTTATTATTTCTTTATTCATCACATTCATATGAAACATACATGGATTGAAATGATTCCAGGAGAGAAAAAATATATATATATAACACAAACATTAATAGGTTAATGGCTAGAAGAGAATATTGGCAGTTATTACATAAACACAAAATATGAGAGGAAAAGAAAGTTGAGGGCTGCAGTAATAAAATGAGCAACTGTAATGAATGGATGAAATGCAGTGCTTTAGACGTCACATCACAAGGTTATGTTAGTTTAGACGAATGAAGTTATCTTCTGTTCCTGGGGCGATTCAGGAACTGATGAAGACGAAGGAGGCCCTTGTTAATAGGTATTACTGTGCAAATGATGGATAGATATGAGATGAAAGTTCATGCGGTCGGTAGATTGTATAGATTTCTGGGTCCAATATGTCATCATCTAACTATAAATGATATAATGTCATGAAGTGTTGGAGAGGGGTGTCAACGAAAGTTAGTGGTTTAACGCGCCGTTGCTTCTTAGTAATATCCAATATCTTATTATGTTAGCCGCGAGTACTTGAAATTTCTACATTTTTATATACAAACGTAGAAAAATGTTTACATTTTAAGCACAACGATCAAATGAAGTTTATATTGTAAGTTAAACTTTAAGTTTATATTAAAATATCTGCAACAATTCTGTATTCTTTCTCGAAATAAGTAGGCTCAAACCTGCTGCCATCTATGTTCACATTTATGCTTTATACATAAATACTACAATTCGTTATGCCTCATGGTTACCGAAATATAAGGAAATAAAGAGTTACATTATATGTACAGTACGTGGGACTTAAGTACTACGACACACTTAAAAAGAAAAATAAGTTTGTCCTTTATTCAAGGTGAATGCTAAAAAGACGCTAACAACGCGAACACTATCTTGTCGCCGAAAGTTAAGAGATCAGCTTCACGTGGTTTTTGAGAACAACTGAAAATCGAACGCCCGCTGGCTTTTTACTTCAATCTAAAGAAAATCGTCTCGCAAGTGAAGCATGGGTTCCCCGCACTACAGCTTGCGCTAAGCAGAAATAAGCTTTTGTGTATAAGCCAAAGCGAAATAAAATCAATTAAAAGCAACAGGCAAGCTTGCAGCAAGCAAGCATGCTGTCTGGGCTATATTTTATATTAACATATTGGGCGGTATTCAGAGACAATTCGTTAATCGATTGTTAGTCACCTACTAGTTAGTAACATACTAACAGTCTACTAAGGAAAGTGAACTTTTTGGTATTCAGAGTCTACTTTGAGTACTGCAAAAAAATTGATTTGGGTACGATTAACTAATATAACCCGAATACATCAGATGATAAAAATAAACGTGGCAACTACGTAAAACTGGACGTGCGCATGCGTAGCTTGTAAAAATGTAAATATATGAAACACGAATGCCGAACTGAAATGTTTGTAAATATTTGTGAGATCAGAGGTTCAGGGAGTCATGGCGACGATGTTGAATATTAGTTTTGCTAAAGTGAACTATTAACAAATATAGTTATAGTCGTGATTTATATTATTTAAAAAGATAAAAAAATGAAGTGCTAGTGTTTTGTGAACTAAATGTGTAGAGTTTAAGGTTCAAATAATCAACAAAAAGTTTAAAAAATAGGTTACAGGACACCGTGGCATGTTGACCAGGTCTCAAATATGCCGGATTATCGGAAGTCTACTGTACTGAATGAATAGAAAAAATCTAAGTTAGGAGCTATCTCGGAATTTTGTTTTAACGCGAAGTTTCTGGACAAATTCAGAAACCTAGCAAACTTTAAGATCAGACTTGCCTATTATTCTATCCATAATTGACAATACTCATAGTTAATATTCATTCTATCAACTGTTTGTCGAAAAAAAAAATAATTATTATGTCACTTATCATATGTAACTCTGAAATCTGTCAGCCTGTGCGTGCAGACTCTTTCCGTCTCTAGGACAAAATAATCGAAAAACTTAAAAAAAAAAATTAGAATATAATAAATTATATTTAGACTCGTACCTTAAAACAAAATAATGTCTAGGGTAATAAAGTTAATAAACAGGTTTATAACTCAGGATCTTATCTACATATGAAATCATAACATATGAGTTACCTCTATTAAAAGTTTATTTAGAAAATGTCGTTAATTCTATGAAATATATTTCTTTAAAAGTGCATTAGAAATACTGTAGGGTATTCTCTTCTCTATTTCCTTAATTATTCTCTAGTTTTAGTAAAATTAATAAAGCTAAGTTTTCTCTAATTATGTGCCTGTGGCAGACAGAAGGGTTAGCCCTCACTAAAAGCGTCCTCTGTCGACCGTAACTTATAAAGGGCATTGACTCACTACATCAAAAGCCCTAGTAGTATTGGCCCCACTTTGCCGAACTTTTTGGCCCCTGGGTCCCTGCCTCAGGACCCATGGTCCCTGGCCAGGGTCAATGACATAGGGGTACCTAGGACAACCCCCTCTAAATTTTGGCAGGGGTACCTTGGCCCACCCCCTAAATTTTGGCAGGGGTACATAGGACCACACCCCTTAAATTTCGGAAATTGCCAAATCTAAAAATTTGGTATGGTAGCCTAGGACCACAGTATGTACCTCTATCAGTATTGGGTGTCTATGTCGTTCCCTTTCATGGGTAAAAAATTGCCAAAAATTCAAATTTCGGGGGTTTTTGACCTAATTTATCCCCTTTGATGAGGTATTATTACCCTATATAGTTATATGGGCGTATACAGGGGTCCATTACCTTTCATAAGACATGGGTATATTAATGCACCCCTTGAAAAATTTGGGAAGGGTACCTTGGCCCACCCCTTAATTTTGGAAATTGACCAATTTAAACATTGGGTATAATAGTATCGGACCCTAATATGTATTATGATAAATTTGGGTGGTCTACCTCATTCCCTTCCAGGGGTACAAAATTGCCAAAACTATAAACGTAAGCAATACGTTGTACCACGTGTTTGGTTTTCGACCTAATTTATCTCCTTGGATGAGGTCCTATTACCTTATATGATTATATGGTCATGTATAGGGGTCCATTACCTATCATAAGACATAGGTACATTTGTGCACCCCTTTAAATTTTTGGGAGGGGTACCTTGGCCCACCCCTTTAATTTTGGAAATTGCCCAATTTAAACATTTGGTATTATAGTATAGGACACTAATATAGATCACTATAAATTTGGGTGGTCCACCTCGTTCCCTTTTAGGGGTACAAAATTGCCAAAATTTTAGTACAACCACGTGTTTGGTATTTGGTACATTTTATCCCCCTTTGATGAGGTTCTATTACCTTATATGGTTATATGGTCATGTATAGGGGTTAATTATCTATCATAAGACATAGATACATTGGTGCACCCCGGGAGGGGTACCTTGGCCCACCCCTTAAATTTTGGAAATTGACCAATTTAAACATTGGGTATTATAGTACAGGTCCTCAATATGTATCATGATAAATTTGGGCGGTCCACCTCGTTTCCTTCCAGGGGCACAAAATTGCCAAAATATAAACGTAAGTAATACGTTATACCACGTGTTTGATTTTTGGTCGATTTTATCCCCTTGGATGAGATGTTATTACCTTATATGGTTATATGGTTATATATAGGGGTCCATTACCTTTCATAAGATATCGGTATATTTGTGCACTCCTTTAAAATTTTTGGGAGGGGTACTTTGGGCCACCCCTTAAATTTTGGAAATTGCCCAACTTAAACATTTGGTATTATAGTACCGGACCTTAACATGTATTATGATAAATTTGGGTGTTCCACCTCGTTCCCTTTTAGGGGTACAAAATTGTCAAAATATAAACGTAAGCAATACGTTGTACCACGTGTTTGGTCTTTTGGCCCAATTTATCCTCTTGGATGAGGTTCTATTACCTTATATGGTTATATGGTTATGTATAGGGGTATATTCCCTATCATAAGACATAGGTACATTTGTGCACTCCTTAAAAAATTTGGGAGGGGTACTTTGGCCCACCCCTTAAATTTTGGAAATTGACCAATTTAAACATTTGGTATTATAGTACCGGACCCTAACATGTATTATTATGATAAATTTGGGTGTTCCACCTCGTTCCCTTTTAGGGGTACAAAATTGTCAAAATATAAACGTAAGCAATACGTTGTACCACGTGTTTGGTCTTTTGGCCCAATTTATCCTCTTGGATGAGGTCCTATTACCTTATACGTTATATGGTCACGTATGGGGATTCATTTCCTATCATAAGACATAGGTACATTTGTGCACCGGGAGGTCTACTTTGACCCACCCTTTTAATTTTGGAAATTGTCCCTTTTATATGTTTGGTATTATAGTATAGGACCCTAATATAAATTACTATAAATTTTGGTGGTCCACCTCGTTCCCTTTCATGGGTACACAATTGCCAAATTTTAGTACAACCACGTGTTTGGTTTTGGCTCAATTTATCCCCTTGGATGAGGTCCTATTACCTTATATGGTTATATGGTCATGTATATATTGGTCCATTTCCTATTATAAGACATGGGTACATTGATGCACCCTTTAAATTTTTGGAAGGGGTACCATGGCCAACCCTTTAAATTTTGGAAATTTTCCAATTTGAGCATTCGGTATCATAGTACATGCCTCAACATGTATCATGATAAATTTGGGTGGTCCATCTTGTTCCCTTTCATGGGTAAAAATTGCTAAAATATAAACATAAGCAATATGTTGTACCATGTGTTTGGTTTTTGGCCCAATTTCTCCCCTTTGATGAGGTTCTATTACCTTATATGGTTATATGGTCATGTATATGGGTTCATTTCCTATCATAAGACATGGGTACATTGACGCACCCTTTAAAAATTTGGGAGGGGTATCTTGGCTCATCCACTCGGTTTTAGAAATTGTTTAATATAAGCATTTGGTATCATAGTACAGGACTTCAATATGTACCACTATAAATTTGGATGGTCCACATCGTTCCCTTTCATGGGTAAAGAACTACCAAGAAATCAAATTTCGGAGGTTATTGACACCTATTTAGCACGTTATATGGGTATGTACAGAGGTTTATTACCTTTATATGTTTGTTCCCTTTTAAATTTGGGAATTATCAAATAACAAAATTCGGTAAACGTTTTCTAGGAGCCATTGGTGTTCCTCTTATGACCAAATATTCAAAATTTAAAGGTTATTGACCGGCTTTATTATTGAATAAGTACAGGATTTATTATTTTTTCATAAGACACAGGTGTATTTGTGTACCAATCTTAAATTTGGGAGGGGTACAATTCTTATTGTCATATCAATAATTGGTAATTGTTCTTTGGGTAAATCAGTATGATCACGTGATCAGTTATTGACATATGATGGGATTAGGAGTCCAGAACATTGGTACATTGAAACTTTGTAGGATAATTTGAGAATGTGTCATTGGTATTGATTATTCCCCGCCAAATATAAACGTAAGCAATACGATGTACCACGTGATTGACCTTGATGAGGTAGTGTACAGGGATACATAGCTAACCTTATTGAATCTTATGACTCATAGTCTTAAGGGAATACATGCTACAACACTGGCAAAGTTATGGTTGATGCAATTTCATTGGTTGATCACTATCTTTCGTGCAATCTGATTGGTGGATCACTATCTTTCGTGCAATCTGATTGGTTGCTGATTTTCAAATCTTTGCTGTATTCAGTTTTAAGTTTTGTTTAACATTTAAAAATCTTGGTTTCGTTCAACATTTTGCACTCAGTGATAAATATGATCAAAACCGTTTATTTGTTAATCGAATAGTTAAAAAACCGGATAAAGTTTGACGGTTAACCGTGAAACGTAAAATTTTTTAGTTTGAAAATTTTTTGTTTGAAAGTTTTTGTTTGAAAACTCTTGTTTCAAATTCGTGTTTGAATTTTTTGTTTCAGAATTTTGTTTGAAATTTATGTTTCAAAATTTTTTGTTTGAAAATTTTTTTGTTTGAAATTTTTTGTTGCAAAATTTTGTTTGAAAATTTTTGTTTAAAATTTTTTGTTCGAAATTTTTTGTTTTGAAATTTTTTCGTTTCCAATTTTTTTTTGTTTCGAAAGTTTTGTTTGAAATTTTTTGTTTCAAAGTTTGGTTTGACATTTTTAAAAGTTTGTGCACTCGTTAGTAAAGAACCGGAACTGTTAGAACTAAAACCTCTGGCAACATTGTGGTGCAATAGTACACGTCAGAACATGGTGCAATAGTACACGTCAGAACACGATAATGCAACGTCATCAGTTTTGCATCATATATAAGTATCGTTGGAGTTAGTATTCATAATAACGTCATCATGGCTACTTGTCTGCAGTTTCTAAACACACGTGATGTGATGAAATCATTTACCAAGATTACTGATTTACAACAGAATGTACCTCATAGAATCTTAGCTAGCCAAATGATCCCTACAAAGTTTGGATTAAGAATCGTAGTGAAGCTTGAAAATGATAAGAATATAATTTTACCAGCAAGATATTTACCCATGGAAGCATCAAAACAAGAAGAACAACTGCGTTTCTTAAATACTGGATCTGTATCTTAATGTTACAAAGGATTCTTGGGTCGAAGTCATCAATTTGAATTTAGTACACAATCAGATCCGTCAGCAATTGTGATGAAATCATGAATTCAAACGTCAGCACATTTCTTTCCAATGACGTCAGCCGTAGTTGTATGAATTTGGTTGCTCGGCATGACGTCAGTAACTGTGATGAAATCATGAATTCAAACGTCAGCACATTCCTTACCAATGACGTCAGCAATAACTATAAACCAGCAAATACAGTGTCATCCCACGAAATCATTTGAGCAAGTGCTTTTCAGGAGGAAAGATGTGTACTTCTAACGATAAAGAGTTCATCTTCGCAAGCTATTATCCAATAAATATATTTCAAACAAAACATGTGATGATTGGTATCAGTGCTAGAACATTTGAACCTGTGATTCGATTGGGCAAAGCAGAACAATTTGGTGTAAAACTGACCTGTGAAGAATGGCAAATATTATGTTCACGAATCGACCAAATGAACGATTATTTTCATGATGAGCTAAATGTGACCATAGTCAAATCATTAGGCTCAAATCATGAAGTGGTGCTGCGTACAGTCCTCGAAGAGAAGATGGTGCTGTTACGTAAAAAGAGTACATTCCATGTCCCTCGCAACATGGTGTATCTAACCCAAACGGAATGGAACAAATTCATCAGCGTATTTCAGTGTGCGAAACATGCAGTGGAGGTGTGCAACAAAACTAGTATATTCCTGAAAAAGTACTATTTTGAAAAATGTGTTATGCATATTGTACAACATGTATCTAGATATTGTGATGGTTGTCAACATCGTTCGTGGGTGCATACCTGTATTGATAAACAGTTTATTTGTGATCAAATGGACATTGAGTTTCCACCAATTGATATTGCAATAGACCTTAAAAGACTTCAACTGGAATTAAAATTATATGCTAAAGACAAACTAGTGCAAGAAGTTCAAAATACATTGTATCGACAACATCCAGAGCCACTATCTGGTATGGATGTATGTGGAGTGTAATAAAATGATCCATTTCAATGAATTGTGTTTTTTCATTTCAAGTACAACCCCAGGTTCCGACGTGTACTATTGCACCACAATGTTGCCAGAAGTTTTTGTTCTAAACAGTTCAGGTTCTTTACTAATGAGTGCACAAACTTTTAAAAATGTCAAACCAAACTTTGAAACAAAAATTTCAAACAAAAAATTCGAACAAAAAACTTTGAAACAAAATTTTGAAACGAAAAATTTTTTCAAACAAAAATCTTGAAACAAAAAATTTTAAACAAAAAGTTTGGAAACGAAAAATTCAAACAAAATTTTGAAACGAAAAAAATTCGAAACAAAAAAAATTTAAACAAAAAAATTTGGAAACGAAAAATTTCAAAACAAAAAATTTCAAACGAAAAAATTTGGAAACGAAAAATTTCAAACAAAAATTTTAAACAAAATTTTGAAACGAAAAAATTTTTAAAAATTTCAAACAAAATTCTGAAACAAAAAAATTCAAACACAAATTTGAAACAAGAGTTTTCAAACAAAAACTTTCAAACAAAAAATTTTCAAACTAAAAAATTTTACGTTTCACGGTTAACCGTCAAACTTTATCCGGTTTTTAACTATTCGATTAACAAATAAACGGTTTTGATCATATTTATCAGGGAGTGCAAAATGTTGAACGAAACCAAGATTTTTAAATGTTAAACAAAACTTAAAACTGAATGCAGCAAAGATTTGAAAATCAGCAACCAATCAGATTGCACGAAAGATAGTGATCAGCCAATCAGATTGCACGAAAAGATAGTGATCAGCCAATCAGATTGCACGAAAGATAGTGATCCACCAATCAGATTGCACGAAAGATGGTGATCAACCAATGAAATTGCATCAACCATAACTTTGCCAGTGTTGTAGCATGTATTCCCTTAAGACTATGAGTCATAAGATTCAATAAGGTTAGCTATGTATCCCTGTACACTACCTCATCAAGGACAATCACGTGGTACATCGTATTGCTTACGTTTATATTTGGCGGGGAATAATCAATACCAATGACGCATTCTCAAATTATCCTACAAAGTTTCAATGTACCAATGTTCTGGACTCCTAATCCCATCATATGTCAATAACTGATCACGTGATCATACTGATTTACCCAAAGAACAATTACCAATTATTGATATGACAATAAGAATTGTACCCCTCCCAAATTTAAGATTGGTACACAAATACACCTGTGTCTTATGAAAAAATAATAAATCCTGCACTTATTCAATAATAAAGCCGGTCAATAACCTTTAAATTTTGAATATTTGGTCATAAGAGGAACACCAATGGCTCCTAGAAAACGTTTACCGAATTTTGTTATTTGATAATTCCCAAATTTAAAAGGGAACAAACATATAAAGGTAATAAACCTCTGTACATACCCATATAACGTGCTAAATAGGTGTCAATAACCTCCGAAATTTGATTTTTTGGTAGTTCTTTACCCATGAAAGGGAACGATGTGGACCATCCAAATTTATAGTGGTACATATTGAAGTCCTGTACTATGATACCAAATGCTTATATTAAACAATTTCTAAAACCGAGTGGATGAGCCAAGATACCCCTCCCAAATTTTTAAAGGGTGCGTCAATGTACCCATGTCTTATGATAGGAAATGAACCCATATACATGACCATATAACCATATAAGGTAATAGAACCTCATCAAAGGGGAGAAATTGGGCCAAAAACCAAACACATGGTACAACATATTGCTTATGTTTATATTTTAGCAATTTTTACCCATGAAAGGGAACAAGATGGACCACCCAATTTTATCATGATACATGTTGAGGCATGTACTATGATACCGAATGCTCAAATTGGAAAATTTCCAAAATTTAAGGGGTTGGCCATGGTACCCCTTCCAAAAATTTAAAGGGTGCATCAATGTACCCATGTCTTATAATAGGAAATGGACCAATATATACATGACCATATAACCATATAAGGTAATAGGACCTCATCCAAGGGGATAAATTGAGCCAAAACCAAACACGTGGTTGTACTAAAATTTGGCAATTGTGTACCAATGAAAGGGAACGAGGTGGACCACCAAAATTTATAGTAATTTATATTAGGGTCCTATACTATAATACCAAACATATAAAAGGGACAATTTCCAAAATTAAAAGGGTGGGTCAAAGTACCCCTCCCGGTGCACAAATGTACCTATGTCTTATGATAGGAAATGAATCCCCATACGTGACCATATAACGTATAAGGTAATAGGACCTCATCCAAGAGGATAAATTGGGCCAAAAGACCAAACACGTGGTACAACGTATTGCTTACGTTTATATTTTGACAATTTTGTACCCCTAAACGGGAACGAGGTGGAACACCCAAATTTATCATAATAATACATGTTAGGGTCCGGTACTATAATACCAAATGTTTAAATTGGTCAATTTCCAAAATTTAAGGGGTGGGTCAAAGTACCC
Source organism: Thermobia domestica (assembly GCF_964235325.1). Classification (NCBI taxonomy): domain Eukaryota; kingdom Metazoa; phylum Arthropoda; class Insecta; order Zygentoma; family Lepismatidae; genus Thermobia; species Thermobia domestica. Next base: position 58,674,531 of record NC_137470.1, on the reverse strand, counting down.
CTCCCAAATTTTTTAAGGAGTGCACAAATGTACCTATGTCTTATGATAGGGAATATACCCCTATACATAACCATATAACCATATAAGGTAATAGAACCTCATCCAAGAGGATAAATTGGGCCAAAAGACCAAACACGTGGTACAACGTATTGCTTACGTTTATATTTTGACAATTTTGTACCCCTAAAAGGGAACGAGGTGGAACACCCAAATTTATCATAATACATGTTAAGGTCCGGTACTATAATACCAAATGTTTAAGTTGGGCAATTTCCAAAATTTAAGGGGTGGCCCAAAGTACCCCTCCCAAAAATTTTAAAGGAGTGCACAAATATACCGATATCTTATGAAAGGTAATGGACCCCTATACATAACCATATAACCATATAAGGTAATAACATCTCATCCAAGGGGATAAAATCGACCAAAAATCAAACACGTGGTATAACGTATTACTTACGTTTATATTTTGGCAATTTTGTGCCCCTGGAAGGAAACGAGGTGGACCGCCCAAATTTATCATGATACATATTGAGGACCTGTACTATAATACCCAATGTTTAAATTGGTCAATTTCCAAAATTTAAGGGGTGGGCCAAGGTACCCCTCCCGGGGTGCACCAATGTACCTATGTCTTATGATAGATAATGAACCCCTATACATGACCATATAACCATATAAGGTAATAGAACCTCATCAAAGGGGGATAAAATGTACCAAATACCAAACACGTGGTTGTACTAAAATTTTGGCAATTTTGTACCCCTAAAAGGGAACGAGGTGGACCACCCAAATTTATAGTGATCTATATTAGTGTCCTATACTATAATACCAAATGTTTAAATTGGGCAATTTCCAAAATTAAAGGGGTGGGCCAAGGTACCCCTCCCAAAAATTTAAAGGGGTGCACAAATGTACCTATGTCTTATGATAGGTAATGGACCCCTATACATGACCATATAATCATATAAGGTAATAGGACCTCATCCAAGGAGATAAATTAGGTCGAAAACCAAACACGTGGTACAACGTATTGCTTACGTTTATAGTTTTGGCAATTTTGTACCCCTAGAAGGGAATGAGGTAGACCACCCAAATTTATCATAATACATATTAGGGTCCTATACTATTATACCCAATGTTTAAATTGGTCAATTTCCAAAATTAAGGGGTGGGCCAAGGTACCCTTCCCAAATTTTTCAAGGGGTGCATTAATATACCCATGTCTTATGAAAGGTAATGGACCCCTGTATACGCCCATATAACTATATAGGGTAATAATACCTCATCAAAGGGGATAAATTAGGTCAAAAACCCCCGAAATTTGAATTTTTGGCAATTTTTTACCCATGAAAGGGAACGACATAGACACCCAATACTGATAGAGGTACATACTGTGGTCCTAGGCTACCATACCAAATTTTTAGATTTGGCAATTTCCGAAATTTAAGGGGTGTGGTCCTATGTACCCCTGCCAAAATTTAGGGGGTGGGCCAAGGTACCCCTGCCAAAATTTAGAGGGGGTGGTCCTAGGTACCCCTAGGTCATTGACCCTGGCCAGGGACCATGGGTCCTGAGGCAGGGACCCAGGTGCCAAAAAGTTCGGCAAAGTGGGCCAATACTACTGCCCTGGCCTAGGACCCTATTTCGTGTACTCCCTTAAATAGGAGATGCACTAGAAGGATATCTATCTAAATACTTATTATAGGGATAGGTAGGTAAGGAAAATGAGTTCGCCTTATAGTAGCGAAAGATCCTTAAATAGATCTGGCAGGTAAAGGTTAGATAAGAACCATACTCCCTGAATTAGGAGATGTGACTCAAAAAAAATATCTAAAACTCTATCAGTAGCCTCTTACGAGTCCACTTCGAGGGATCGAACCCAGGAATCTGTGTTCAGAGTGTTCATAAAAACCTATTGTGTCCTGCAAGAGGAACAAATTACCTTATAACCGACCAAAACCGTATACAGCTTCAGTTTTGAACACGTACTCAAAAATTCTAGTATCTGGGAATTGTTAATCTAAATGCCATATCCACCTAAATATGGAATGTAGTATTTCAAGGATCAAATCCTGTGCCTATTCTACAGGGCCTAATTCCCTAGCAAAATTCTTTCTTGAATTAGAATAAGAATTATTTTTCTATATCCCTTCTGCTCACAGGACCTCATTTTAGTCCAAGAAAGAAAGCCCCTTACAAATAAAAACCTACTAGAAGGTAGAACCTAATATAGCTCATGCCTTCTGCCCTATTTAAGACTCGGAGAACCTGACGAGTCTAAGGAAGACCACCGTAATACTCACCCTCTATTTACTTGAAGACCTAATATTCTCTTACGAGGAGAAAAAAGTTCCCACTCGGCTCAACGAGCCGAGTCCGTCCTATAGACTACATTTTTGGAGACTGTCCGAAGCCTCCCCCAAGACTGACGGTCAACTTACCCTTTCCCTGTAAAAACCTTCCGTTTATATAGGAAAGCTATCGTATCATAAGCTATGTAGAAAAAACGAGTGGTGGGGAGGAGGGTGTTCTCCTACCAAAAAGAAGCTTTCTCTGAATGCTTTGAAACTGACTGTTATTCCCTGAAACAGAGTTGCTATCTAACTATTCTTTTTACTAGAGGTATTTTTTTATGTAATAGCTGAAAATAGAAATAATATAAATATACATAGTAAATACAACAATTACATTTACATACAATTAATAATAACAATAATTAATCACCCATTGACCAGATCTGGATTTCTTAACCTAATAATAATAATAACTTAAAATATATAATTCAATACCAATATACAGATATAAAACAATATATAAATTTAAAAGCATTATTTAAACATAAAAGCCAGCAAGTGATCCAAAAGTGTCACTTGCACAACAATACATCATTTACTGAAATGTATTGAATTAAATGATGAAAAATGATAACAATTAAAAGAAAATCCGTATACTTATACTTGTTACGTTATGGAATAGCAGTGAAACCGCAATTGACATTTACATCACTTCGACATAAGAGTTGATTTGACTTACATATACACTCCGTATAAATCAAGAAATTATCATAAATCACTGCTGTTCTTCTAAGCATTTACACATTAAAGCATTAGTTGGTTGAGCGTTAAGCTATTTACTGATTTAGTCTAATGTTTACAACCACAAATTCGAACGCTACCAGTCAAATAAAGGAAAGTAGTAAAAGTATGCTATACGTCTTCAAATTCATTCAAATTGCACTATACTATTTTACTTACAATTCCACAACAAATTGAGACAAAATACACAAATAATCAACAAGAAATGCGTAAAACAAAATTTGTAAATTTATTCGTGAGTGACTACACTAATAATTATTTAATGTTAATTAACAACACACTTGTAGTGTATATGATATATTCATTGGGAATAAATATATAAAAATAAACACTTTTACAGTTTTTGAAACAAAATCTTTCATGTGCTATGTAAAAAGTAATTAGCGTTATTTTTATCATCTCAACTAAGAAATTAAATTCTACATAATTTACAAAGCCAGTAATTCACATATTAAACATAGTTATGAGTCTTTATACACACTGTATTACGCTTAACCAGTGATTATTAGGTACCGGAAGGAGCAAAGAAAAATACACGACATTTCTAAATTACATTGTCAACATGGACGCGTATTCGCAATAAAAACTGACATCAAGATTTTAGAGCTTGAATAAAAGTAAGAGTATATATACACATTTTAATAGAAAATCCTTTACATTTATAACCTATCTATTAGTCACCACACGGCGCGAGCTGGGATCGAACCAGGGACCCCAAGCACCGGAGGTGAACGCTCTACCACTGAGCCATTGCGGCCCCCTATGGTAATTCAATACTCAAATTTGAAGTAGTAACTCTATAACTGATGGATGCATTAGTGTAATAAGATTTAAGATACAACCTGTTCCTCAGAGCCGGAATCCATACCAAAAAGCCATTACTCGCTATATCTTACTGTTTTTGTTCAATGGCGACAAATGTTGAAATCGGAAATTATAAATCTGAAACACTTCCGCTTTGAACCGATAGTTAACGGAAAAGATTGAACCTATTCCTGGTAAGCTGAAACAATTGAAAAAATCCACATATCAATCTCTTACCGTTTTTGCTCTGTGTAAATCAGTATTGAAACCGGGTCTAATAGTAAATTTCAACTTCCGGTTTTAGTAGTGTTCCGGGTTGTGATGATACATTGTGTTGGAGGCCCTGACTCAATTGCAGAACACCGTTTTTCACTTTCTACTATACTTTTTCTCTTGTGATGAATGTTGAAATCGGAAATGGTTAATTGAAATTAAATGAAATCTGTAAGTTTTACGTCCCACGGTTATGCCGGTTAGGCTAAAGGAGACGGTGATAATGAGAGATGAATGAAGAAAGTGGGAGGAAACGGGAGAACCCCGAGAAAACCCACGAGCACGGTGTTTGTCCACCACAAAGTTCACTTGGCGGGGGCTGGGATCGAACCCGGGACCCCAAGCACCAGAGGTGAACGCTCTACCAGTGAGCCACCGCGCCCCCCTAATGGTTAATTAGAACCACTTCCAGTTTAATAGTTGGTTAATGGAGGGGAGAGACACTATTCGTGAGAAGAGCTCCTTCGTGGCTAAGTGGTTAGCGTACGCGCCTTTGGCGTGGGAGACCCGGGTTTGATTCCCGGCGGGAGCTCATGTGGTTCGGATTCCACGTTAATCAGTAGGTGCACGTCTCATATAGCCTCGCTGCTGAAAGGGACGCTAAACTAAAATCAACTCAACAAAATAAACAACTATTCGTGAGAAGCTGAATGTATCGTATAAAACAGCATCTCCATATCCGTTACCGTTTTTGTTCTATCGGAAGCACTAGCGGATCCAGAAGGATCGTTTGGGGGGGGGGCGGTTCGCTTCCTGGAAGATGAGCGTAGCCTCAAGGTGACCAGAATTTTACTTTGAAAAAATCGGACGCATATGAATGCGGGACTTGAGGGGGGTATCTAAACCTGATTTAGCTAAATCTGATTCCCAGATTCCATTTTGATACCCGAATTTGTAATTTTTTTTTAAATGAAAGTATTCTGAGGATTTAAATTAAATGCGCACTTTCATTTCGGAGACATGGCGGTGTCATAATTTACTAGTCACCGCAATATATCAGATGCGCTGTCTTGCACAGTACTTGCACAAAAGAAAATACTGTATTGACTATGGCATTCGTTTTAGCGGAAAAGTGTACAATTGCTCTAATCATTTATATTTTGAATAACAATTGCGGAACAGCAGTTGAAAAACAAAACTACAGATTCGGTGCATTCAAAAATCAATATCAAATGTATACATGCATAAAGAATAATACAAAATGTCAACAAATAACAAAATACATTATGATATTTCTGTATACGTTTCTTGGTAGCTTAAAAATACGGTACATTAATTATAAAGTGATGTTTAATAGTATGTGACACACAGTGTTCAAAGAAGCCAAAATATAGGGGAGCAATCTTTACATATTGCTTTCATTACTGTTTATAGCAGATATAATTCAGCAAATCGAAAATTGAAAAGAAAGAAATATAATATTCAAACTGAACTCCATCGATGTTTAGTGGCTCCGTGATTATTCCTCGTGGTAGTGATTGCCCGAACTTGAATTTCGTGGCTTTCCCCCCGAAATAAGGATGTTATGGTTTTTGCCTTAAAAGAACTATGGCCTGCGCTTTCAAGGGCACAGATCAAGTACAGGAGAATGAAATGGATATACTTTCTAATACATAATACTAATCATAGCTGCATTTAAGCATTGTACTGTACTACTAACAGGAATCCAGAGCGACGATTTGAAGTTAACCTACAGCATTAACATACAAAGAAATGAATTGTGAAGATAAATCTTACATAAATATAATATATTGCAGCACTCCTTAACAATATAAATCATTACGAAGATAAACGCACAATTTATTCAGTAAAATACTGCAAATAATGTAATAACACACATATCAATATTAAACTTTCTCTTACACAAACTCAACACAAATTTTGTCGGACCTAGCACGAAATGTGTATAAATTTTACACGAATTAAAATTATATAAAATAACAATATAAGCTATTATAATGTATAACTAGTAAAAAAAAACTGAAAGATTAGCAAAGTCTACAACAAAATGAACGAAAGAAGATCAGAAATGTAAAACCAAAGTGATGTTTCCGTTCATTACAGCACACAAACTATATTTCCTAAAACATACTGACTGGCGATATTATTTGACAATATCAGATATTTTTTAATGCAAATTAAAATTTAATTTTGAAAAAAAATTATCACCTTTAAACGAAATTACCATAGAGAATAAAGTACGTATCACCTGTTTTTCTTTCATCTCAGATATAATAGGGACCCCGTTTGGTCTAATGGCTGACACGCTTGCCTTTTGTGCGCCTGATCCCTCCGGATTCGATTCTCGGTGGGGGTACAGTTGAACGAAAAAGTGGTTCGGATTCCGCTATAATCAGTAGGTCCACGTCTCCTTTAGCCATTCTGGCACACACGTGGGACATTAAAAAAACAAATATCATATGTATAATATATAATTGTTTATTAGAAATATAATATAGCCTATATACCGGTACACATCTTTTACGATTGTGGTTGTGCCCTTTTGTTTCAGTTAAATACTTTTAAAAAGCAATTTCAGAAACTTTTTCGAGTTCGTTCATCTTTCTTGATTTTGTTTGCGATTCAGATACATCCAAAGAGTTCAACTTATACCCAGGCTCATGACTTTTGTGGAGTACCCACGAGTTGAAAATAATTACGAGCAAATACCACGACGGGCGAAAACCAAACAACAGCCTTAGTCACCTTGCAGTCCATCTCTGTGAAAGTTATAGCACAAATCCAAATCTACGCCCTATCTTGTTCCTGGCAAATCTGTCGATGACACGAGCGTAATCTACGTTTATCTTGGTGCGTATATAGTAGTGCCAGGTCGCTAAGTCGATCTGCACCCATCCAGAACCGTAGCCATGTCTTCAACCTTTTTAGTGTTAAAATGTTCTTTCGGCTGATGCCTTGTATAGGGTATTTTGTACGAATACACTCCCTCTTTCGCAGTGGTATAATTGAGCACGTAAAGAAAATAAAAGCATTATACCAGACTAGGAAAACGGGGTTGGAAATTGGCTCTATTAGGTAATTTCTTAAATGTAGTTGTTAGAAACATAATATAATTATAGCTATGCTTACACCAATAAAATTATATTATACTAGCCTTCGCCTTAGGGCTTCGCCCCCAGACCCCAATTTGCTCTGCATACGGCCTCACACAGTATAGCAAATGCTCCTACGTTTTACCGTGGCACAATTTTCGCGTTCTTCCTTCTACGTATCTCTTTCATATAGCATTGGATTGAGCTAAAGCTCTGTCACGAAATTCAAACACCTCGTAAGGCATTTTAGTGAACCACCCCCACCTCTTTTCCCTCTCTTTTACGTTAAGTGGCAAAAACCGCTCAAATATGTTTAATTATTTTAAATGAAAAATAAAACTACCAACTTTCATGCCTCTAACCGTAAAGGATTCCGATTTATGAGCATCTTATGATAATAATAATAATCGTCCCCTTTCTTTCCTTCTAGGTAAAATATCAAAAACGCTGAAATACATATTGAATTATTTTGAGTGAGAAGTACATACACCAAATTTCATGTTTCTAACCTTCGAAGATTCTTAGATATTGATATCTTATTTTTATAATTGCAAACCCCGCCCCCTTTAATTCCCCTTCCTTTTTCCACATTTTACTAAAGTATCAAAAAACGTTGAAACGCGTGTCAAATTATTTAAAATGAGGAATCCAAATACCAAATTTCAAGTCTTCATCCTTAAAGGGATTCGGAGAGATGGTCTTATCTTCCCTTCGAATTTCCAAGAAATCCTTCCTTAGTGATACCCTACGCCAGAAATCTTATCTACAGTCCGAATTCCAAGTTTCTAGCTTGAGCGGTTTGGCCTGTGCGATCAGTTACTCATTCAGGACTTCGTCTTTTATATAACAGCTTGTGTTATTTCCCAAGAGAAGATGAAATGCCATTAAAAGTCACAATAAATCCCTGGTCCCTTCCTAATGTTTCCGTGTTTGAACCCCAAAAGTCACAGCTCTCTTCGTTGATCTAGTAGCTAGCGAACGTATTTTTGATCTTTGATACATGACGTTCTGTGATTTGATCCCCGGTGAATACATGAAGTTGGTAGAAGGCACTATAGTTGTTCAGATCCAACTTTAAACTCTAGTTTTCGTTTTGTAAAGCATCGCTTTTGACAAACGAAGTAAATACATATCAATCAATCAACCAACCGAAAAGTCTCAGATTCAGACAGCTTTTAGGTAAGATTCTATATTTCTCTTTATTCAAGGTACAGGTACTTGAAGTTTCGGGATACGAATTCAATTTCCATATCCTTTTTCTAGGACACAATTTTAAAATATATCTTTTTAGTTCAAAGAGTGAGGAGTCTTACCCTCCTCCCTACAGCTGTTCGTCCAACGAATGAATCATATTCTCACTCCTTTGGGGTTTATGGTGTCCGCCTCAAGGAACTAGGGACATAAGTATTCACACTTCAAATTTGTCTGTATTAAATAGTACTAAGTACCACACATTTTGATTAGAATTTGCTAGGCTTGTCACACAGATTGAATCGGTCGGGAAAAGACCATATTGTATTTTTCAACGATAAATGCTGGAAGTAAAATCCAGGCCTTTGGGGGGGGGGGCGGTCGCCCCCTTCGCCCCCCCTTGGATCCGCCAGTGATCGGAAGTAATAGTAAATTTGAACTACTTCTGGTTTTGGTAGAGTATTGTTGATAATCATGTTACATTGAGATGTTGAATCGTTGGCATAAACCGCTTCTCACTATCTTTTACAGTTTTCGATCTATGATTAATGTTGAAACCATCCTCCAATTTTTCTTTGATACCTGTCGATAGACGGACGAACGAATAAAGACATTCTATAAGACTTGCGACCTTATGCATAGCATAGTTTGGAAGACTAATAATATAGCAATAAATGTTAAATAAGAAAAACATTACCAATAAAATATCTATCGAAAATAAAATAATATAATACAGTCATGAATATTATAGCAACAAAAATAAATGGACAAATACATTTTACAAAATACCAAGTCGCTCAACATGTATGCATGTCTTAGTATCAGCTCTGAGCGCTATGCTGTTGAGCTACAGCGCCCATCAGCATAACAAAATAATTTGTAATTTATATATCAATATGGAGGCAGTAAAGAAACATTGTGAACAATAGATTTTAACTGAAGTTTCGTAAACTTTGCACTGGTAAATAAGCACCTCTCTTTGTCATTTCAAAAGTTCTTCCCTCAAAATCGATGACAATAACAAAGCACAGCAAAAGATCCTAGGAGATGGTGCATGTTTTATTAATAGCATCATCTGAAAGGATTTCCAACTGGCTTGGTGTTCTTCGAGAAGCAGTGGCGACAATCTCTCAACTTGTGCAAACCAGCGCTCATCCTACTTTGCACACAGGCCGAATCCAAACTCTGTGTTCCGTCATCATAACCTTCCAAGGAACTGCAGCAGCTTTCGCCTGATGAGCAATTCAATATTCCACTGAACATGATGCAGAATTTTGCATGCTTCAATTTCCAGCTAGTTGTAGACTGTTTTGGATGCCAAGAGTAGTATTAAGCATAACAACATTCTCTGCTTTACTAGATGTACATGTACAATTCTTTAAATTTCAGTGGCATACGTTATCTAAACAAATTACTATTTGCCATGGAACTTAAATGACAAAATTAAGACTTTAAAATTACAAAAATTGTCTCTTAAATTCCAAAGAAGCTGTATATTTTAAAGGCAATGATATATATATATATATAAATGAGTGACAATAAATACAGTAGAGCATCGATCACCCAAAACAACGGCTAACTGAAAGCATTCCAGTGTAGTGCCTTCAAATTTATTCGAATATTTTTCTTGTTATTCGAATTTTAACAATCCTTTTTCAGTCGCCAACTTCACTGCCTTGAGACGGCTATGAAGTGGTTAGAAACAAGAAGAATATGATGCTGTCTTTAAAACACGTATGAGATTTAGCGGGGAAAAAAAATAAGTAGAAAAGTGTCAGCTCTGAAGCACACTAAAAGTTTCAACTCCCTTTACTAAATTGTAGGTCTAATTTAATAAACTACTTCATGTAAAGTTGTTTTTTTGTTCCCTCTTTCTTCTATGACACTGATACAAGTTTTTTTTCGTAAACGATTGGTTATCCGAACACCACTAGTCTCCAATTGTTTTTGATAATCGATGCTTTATGTATATAATTAAACAAAAAACAGCTGTCTATCACATTATTCTCACCCAGTATCAATAATAACAAACATATAATTTGGAAATACATCAAACATATCAACAGTAACGAAATTAACAATCAAATAATATGTCAACAAATACTACATAACGAAAAATAAATACCAGAAGTAAAATAAAATATGATCATAAATACTACAGCAGCAAGTATAAATAGACCTATACATTAAAAAAAATAGGAAATCACTGTACATTTATATGTCTTAATACCACATCCGTGCGCTCTACCGCTGAGCTACAGTGGCCCCCTAAGCATAAGAAAACAATCTGTAATCCATATAAAATTATTGAATCTTACAAAAAATAATAATAAATAAATAAATAAATAAAAGAACATCTCGCTGTGATATCGAAGATCTCTGCCTCCAACGATGACAAAAACAACAAAGTACAGCAAAAAACCCTAAAAGATGGTGCATTTTCTATTAATAGCAGCATCAAGAAGGATTCCCAACTGACTTTGTTCTTCGAGAAGCAGCGACGACAATCATTACAGAACTTATCCAAAAATTAAATAAACACACATCCAAAGTCGGATCCTCACTCCGTTTTCCGTCACTACGATCTCCCAATGAAGTTGAAACAAAAACATGTTTTCTCCTTAACACAACAATCGATAAAAGATGAACAAAATAACTAGAAAATTACAAGAAATTTATGAATGATAATAATACCAAACGTGAGCAAAAACAAATTGAGTTGAGTTGATTATGAGTTTTACGTCCCGTTCAGCAGCGTGGCTATATGAGACGTGGACCTACTGATTAACGTGGAATCCGAACCACATGAGCTCCCGCCCAAAAACAAATTGAGATGATGCACTGATCTATATTAAAGTAATTACCCATTCATACCAGTATTTAATTCATAATTTGGCGAACATCATTACGTTACAAATTGCCGCAGGTTTTGTATACAAAGTGATACATTCCATTGAACAGGATCCGAATGCCAAAGTCCTTTCTGCATGATAGTAAGAATTACATTTTCTTTATGAAAAAATGAAATGAAATCTTTGCGTTTTTCGTCCCACGGATATGCCGGTTAGGCTAAAGGAGACGGTCATGATGAATGAAATGAAGAGTGGGACAATACGGGAGAACCCCGAGAAAACCCACGCACACGGTGTTTGTCCACCAGAGTTCACTTTGCGGGGGCTGGGAACGAACCCGGGACCCCAAGCACCAGAGATGAACGCTCTACCACTGAGCCACCGAAGCCCCGACATTTTCTTTTAATTAAATGCTCATAAAAGATATACAGGGCCTTATGCAGAGTCCTTTTCACGTATAATTAGCGTCATACTAAATGCCTGACTACTGCAGGCAACATATGTTAGTCGAACGCTTTAGTATTGCACTAATCACGCGTTAAAATAACTCTGCATAAGGCCCAAAGATTCTCTATCTATATCTAACACGTGTAAGGTTACACATATTCTGCCTTAAGAAAAGAACTCGTTATAGTGTTTTGTATTGAAAATGAAATGAAATCTTTAAGTTTTACGTCCCACGGTTATGCCGGTTAGGCTAAAGGAGACGGTGATTATGAGAGATGAGTGAAATGGTGGAATGAAGAAAGTGGGAGGAAACGGGAGAACCCCGAGAAAACCCACGAGCACGGTGTTTGTCCACCACAAAGTTCACTTGGCGGGGGCTGGGATCGAACCCGGGACCCCAAGCACCAGAGGTGAACGCTCTACCACTGAGCCACCGCGCCCCCTGTTTTGTATTGAATCAGACGGGTCATTTTATATAAATATCTATGGAAATGAACTAAAAGCAAATTTCATATGAATAAATCCTCGAAAGCAAACTATAATATTGTAATTATTTCAATTTTACCTCAGGACGCTCACGTCAGCACTAAAGTAATCACTTTCTTTCCTTCCTTTCTGTCTCTCTCTCTCTTCGCAAACGACGAGCAATTTGTTTCTTTAATAGCTGGGCCAGAAATTCGATCCTAGAAAAAATATGTTTTTAAAAAGCAGCATTTACACTTAAGTAAAAGTTTTCTGAAGTAACTAACCTATTCTAACATATGAAATTATAGTAAAGACATTATCAACTAAACAGAAAACAGAAAAATCCCGGCGGGAGCTCATGTGGTCCGGATTCCACTTAATCAGTAGGTCCCGTCTCATAAAACCTCGCTGCAGAAAGGGACGTTAAATTCAAAATCAAGTCAACTCAAGAAAACAAAGAAAATTAATCCCTTCATATCAAAATCTACCTTCTATCTCTACGTACATAGTTAATTTTAAACTTCACAGGATAGTAAAATTATCATTCCTACCTATGATTGTATTTCGTGTATTTCTCAGCTACAGTTTTGCAGAAAATACTTATCAAGTAAAATTTACTGCAATATAAAAACATAAATAGAACTCTATACCTATATATACTGGCCTTCCTGTCCTGCTTTCCTTCTCGAATTCGCATATGCATCTTCTGAGAATGAGCCCACTCATTTCATAAAAATCTTCCTTCCTACAGGATTCACGAAACTACTCGAATGAAATACCTATTTAGCAACAACTTTTAATTGTCTTTTCGACTAACATCACACGAATCGTTTAAAACATCTTTACTTCTCAATCAAAAATAGTAATTTGCGGATGTTGTTTTTAACGCGCTTGTTATTAATGCCAAGTAATTGGTGCAATTACAAATTAAATTTAATGAAGCTAATTTATGACATCCCATAATATGTATCTTGATTCAACGTTTTTAATTTGTGTTAAAGTTTCTTCTGTTGTATGCCAGCGCAGGTAGAATAAAATGTAAACCATGACATAGTACCAACCCATCCAATTTTATTACCTAAGATTTCAAAAAATATTTAAATAAAATTAATATTTATAGATTAACTACTACCTTAGTTATCGGGTAATTAGATAACAATTTTAATAAAAATAGTACGAGTAATACATTTCATTCTGGTGTGTGAAACTATACAAACAAGAAATAATAGGCACAAGTGTACAAAAAATACAACTTTTTTTGTAATGCTTCTGCACTGTAAAATGTGACAACTGGATATCTAATGGCCCAAAAAAGTGGTACTCCCTCCTTTTTTATTTATTTATTTATTTATTTATTTATTTCATTTTCCGCCGTAAGAACTTAGCGTTCATGGCTTCGTCAAGAGATACAGTTACTATTACAAGTTATAATAATAATAATTGCAAGAAATACGCTACAATTAGTATTACAATTATTAAAAAAATAATATATAATAATACAATATATAAAGTAATAATATAAAATATATACGTAACAATAAAACAAACTAAGTGTACTTTTAGAGAAAATATAAATTTACCTTGTTTTATATATTTTAAAATTCAAATAAATTTTGATATTTACATTATAAAGAAAGATCACAGTGAAGATATTCATCTAAACCATAGAAAAGATGTTTGAGTAACAGTAACTTGAGGTGTCTTTTAAACTGCAAGTTTGGCATTCGTTTGACACGATCTGGTAATTTATTATAAAGTTTTATTCCTATGTGGTGTAACGAATTTTGAGTTCTTGTTAGACGGAAATTTTGGATATGAATATGATTGGTTGTTCTTGTGTTGTATTCGTGTAGGTCCGAGTTGAGTTGAAAGTTTCTTTTATTCATATGTATAAATGATGTTGTTTCTAGAATGTATATACACGGCAACCTTATGCTTACATGTGCTAACCATGTTTCTAATGCCGGTATTGAATTTTTTAGTTATTGACATACTGGGTACCAGTTTCATACCGATATGAAAAATGGAGTGTATTGCCTAAGTGCTTATTACTTACAGCAGCGTGCAGGTTAAGTATATGCACACCACTCGAAATAAATGTTGAAACGTTATAACTATTTCAGAAATTTTCTTGGGTTAACTTTACAATGCCCGCTTCAGCTGGTATACCCACTCAGAATTGAGAAATTACACTATTAATTTTATGAAAATGGATCCAAACTCCATTAACCTTAAGCTAACCCGTTCATAATCCCCCTACTCTACTTACCCTACCCTACTCCACCACACCTTTTTAAAGTAGCCCTGCTAATCGATTCGCATCTGGAGTGTGTATTGTCCTAAGATTTGCGCTAGCTTATATGACAATACCCCACTCATTATTTTAGATGAACTTCAAGTGAGCAGCCAAATGTAATTGTTAAAAATTACAATTCTTTCACGATTTACATATAAATACAGCGTCCGGTCATAAGCCATAAATCTACAGTGCAAAAAATACAACCACTCAGTGACGGGTGGCGTATAAAAAACTACAATAGTATTGAATCGACTCAAGGCAGAGCGATTATGCTGCACTCCCGTGAAAGCTCTGGTGTGCTTCGTACGGGGCACACGTGTCATCGATGATGAGTATGCGCGCAAGCGTAGATAGTGAAAACACGAGGGTTTTCTCAGTGACAGCTTCTAGTGGTTTGACACTAAGTAACGCTCACTTGTAAAATAAAACTACAGCTATTGTATACTGTGCAAAAGTACTACATTATCAGAAAATAATGTCTAATACAATCATTTTGGGTTCCCTCGAGAAGACGGTTCTGCCAAATTAATGTTTAAAACACGATGTGAACTTTTTTTTTAAGGAATGGGCTGTGAATATAAGTAAATACTGTCTGTGCACAGCATATTGAAATTAATTTTGAGTGCTAGTGAAAGTGTCATATGCATGTGTTCTTCCACCATCCTCGTTTATGCCTATCCCCTCATCGATGACGTGCCTGCTCCCTATGGGCGCACCACCTCACAACGCTTGGTCCCCGTGCTGCGCTTCTGCTCTGACTCGGTTAGATACTATTCGTGGTTGGTAAGAGTGCACTTTGTGTAGAGCAAGTTATTTTGGTTTATCTAGTTTCTTTCCCAATCTTGCAAATATAAGATCATAAGTACTGCTTACTTCAGAAAACATAGCTGAGCGAAAGCCCCGCAGGGCTCTTTAACCGGTAAGTACACGCACCCTTTTTTGTGACAGCAGTACTCTCTCGGAGGTTCAATAGACCCCCATAATTAAGACAATGTAGCATAACTCTAGACACGTTTTCAAAACTATTTGCTACAATTGGATTTTTTGTACTCGTTTTGAGACATTTTGTTCAATTCTTCCATCAGGGGAAAGCCGCAGTGGCTCACTGGTAGAGCGTTTACCTTGGTGCATGGGGTAACTGGCTCGATCTTAACTCCCGCCAAGTGAACTTTGTGGTGTACAAACACCGTGTGCGTGCTGAGTTTCCTCGGAGTTCTCCAATTTCCTTCCACTTTCTTCATTTCTCACCATTACCGTCTCCTGTAGCTTAGCCGTCATAACGTGGGACGTAAAAATCAAAGACTTCATTTTTCTTCAGGACTTCTAGCTAGCAACACAAAATTTACCTGTTGGGGGGGTACATCCCGCGCGAGTATTTAAGGGTTAAGTATTGGTTAACTCTTACCTCGTAGATTTTAGTTGTTACCTGCCACAAGTTGGTTCATTTTATGCGCTAGTTCTTGTCATACGTCCACACTTTCTGAGCCCTCCTGTAAACAATCTCCAAGTAGTAATCCCAAAAAGCAATGAAATATTTTCAAAACGTTTCTAAAACGTGCCATCATTTTCCTTCAGAAAATGTATCTTACTTCCCTTAAGGAAATATATTCCATATGTTGTTGAAAACATTTTCCAAATAATACTAAAAATATTCTCCGAATACAGTCAAAAACGTTGTAGAAATATTTTATACGCCGTTAGAAAAGTTTTCCAAAAAATGTTTCCTGTACGATTTCCAAATATTACTGAAAATGTGTTTGAAACGTTTTATACAATGTTAACGGAATGGTTTTAAAAATGTTTCTCATGGAATATTTTAAAATTATTTACCAATAACACAGACAATATTTTCCCAGATATCCCAAAATATATTTAGTGAATATTTTTTGTACATCACAGAAAATATTTACAGAATAGTTTCTGTGCATGACAAAATATTTAGGGAATATTTTCTGTACATGACAAAATATTTACAGAATATTTTCTGTACATGATAGAACCCAAAGTCCATAGGCCAAATCGGTTACTATTGCAGATACGAAAACAAGGTAAGATGCAGAAGGAAATTTTTAAAATGCAGCAAGTTTTGTTTTTATATTAGTATACCGCCCAATAGTAACGAAAAGTACAACGCTGCGACTGTTGGACAACACTGAATGAAAGAAAGTGTGCTTTGAAATTATTTGGACCAAAGGGAACGGAAAGACACTATGAAAAATGCAGTGCAAGACCCAATTTCGCGTCCTTCGTATCTGCTCCCCTCTCCCCAACACCGTGGTTGCTACGCCACTGGTGTGGATATTGCATTTGCATGTTTCTCCTTCACTGTGTCTCCTTTCAATTCTTCTCGGTGTAGCTAATTTCAAACTACACATTCTTTCATTCGTGTAGCCCGACATGATGCATGGTAACGCATTTTCTTTATTGAGCGGTACACTAGTACAAAAAGACAAAAGTGTTGCTGGAATTTAAAAGAGTCCTTACATATCTTACCTTGTTTTCATATCTGCAATAGTACCCATGGGCCGAGTTGGGCTATGGGCTCCGGAATATTGCGTCACTCTGCATATATAGCGGCTTCTTGCTGGGAACAAATGTGGGTTGGAAACAAGGTGGCCAGGCTGTGACATATCAGCTGGAAAAAAAAAAACATAAGATTCTTCTGTATAATTTTACCTGCTTGGACGCCTTTGCCTCACTGTCTTCATTACGAAGAACCATTGCGGCCCACAGACTCAGACAAAAATAAATAAAAACAATAATAATAATAAACAGTGTAAATTATAACTACTTTTTTTTTTTACTCAAAATCTTATTTACACAGAATGTTTCTGGGTGTTTCACTGGTACTACTGGTATGTGGCCATGCCGTGTATATCGGAGTGTCTTATGTGACTTACGATATTCAAACTGCATATCAGTGTGTTCACAATCGTCGCCTGCCAGTTTTGAAAGCGGCTTTATTGGATTATTTAAAAAAAATAAAAATACGAAAAGGATTGAAGTTTAGACATCCAATCCAAGAAACAATTGTTGGCAATCTTTTTCCTATCTTAAAAATAATAAATCCAACATAGCCGCTTTGAAAACTGGCACGCGATAATTGTGAAGGCTCTAATTTGCAGTTTGAACCTCGTAACATCACATAAGACAACCCAACATACATAGACTGCATGGCCACATACCAGTAGTAGCAATGGAACACCCAGAAACATTGTGTAAATAAGATTTTGAGTTTTTTTTTTTTAAAAAAAAGCCTAATGAGAGCAAGCTAACATTATGTAGCTATAATTTACACTGTCCACTATAATAAACATACATATATCAGTTTATATCAGTTAGTGGTTAAATAAAAATATAAATGTACACTATTCTGGCTTTATTTAAATTCTCTTCAGCAGCATCTTCATGCTGCTCGTATTATTTGTTTCTATACATTAAGAACAATCTTCTCAAATATCAGAAATTCACATTTTAACTTGTAAACACTTGTTCTAGAAAATTATATCACTGACAGTAATTAAATAAAAATCAACAACAACAATATTTACGTGTGTTGCTGAAAATGTTCTACATATCTACGGCGCATGGGGAATAGATCTTTCACGAAATGTCACTTTTTGTTACTTTCAAGAAATATCACATTGCTGAATAACAAGAAATGCATATTTGCTTCTTTATAATGTCACTTTTGATTACCACAACTAACTCTAATTTCGACGCTGCGAATTGTCAGTTCTTTGGAACTGCAGCTGAATTCTTAACTGATCTTCTTGTTGGCATGTTGAAGCCAAATCCCAATAATCTACGCGATCTCTTCGTTAGTTACGTTTCTCTTGTGTTACACAGTTTCTGAAAATAAAATAGGCAGCGTTTAATAACATAATAACAGCATGGAATTATTAAAGATCAATTATTACATCTTAAACTTACAAAAATATTTAAAATGTTTGTGTAGGACCTACAGCAGCTTGTGAAGACAATATTGTATTACAAAAGTAACATCCTGAAGAAAATGTACATGGCAAGGAAGACAACAGCTACAGCTGAAAGTGGCATACCTAAGACTGTAGCTTAATTACGGATATTGTAACATGTTGAAGCGGTCACACTTTTATTTTTAATAAGTACAGCATCTTATAAATATTAAACCTAATATTAAAATAATAATAATAATTTGAAAACATGTGGCAGCATTTGAATTGATGAAGAACTAGCGTCTCATTCCGAAGGCTCCGATCTCAAATCTGGACCCGATCATTCTTTTCCCCTCAGTCGCACCAGGTGAATGCCGAGATGGTTTCTAAGGCCTTTATGACCGCTACCTTGCTCGATTTCTTTCCCACGGAGCAAGCTATATAAAGCATGTTACTTTGCCTTATAGAAATGAATAATTTTGATAACGGTGCATTGTAAAGAATACAAAAAATAGCGAATGTAGGAATGAATCATGAAACGCTCAAGAAAACTACCAACATAACAGAACAATTCAGTAAAAGGATGAAATACTCTATACATGTTCAGCTCTCTCTTCCACGGACACTTAAATGGAACGTGCCACTTGAAGATGGGAAAATTGAGCATTTTGCTAAAATAAGGATTTTCAAAGTGTTTTAAATGTTATAACAGCGCTTGTAGTACATGCTTTTGGGAAATAAAGTTTACAGGAAGATGATTCTGAGAAGTATTCATGGCACAATAGTATGAATTTAAAGCGAAGGAAAATAAAAAGGGCACCAGAAAGTTTTATATGTATATACAAGATTTTAAACATAGTGTATCGCTCTTCAAATGACAACTTCTATAATTTTTTCCACTCTGAAAATGAGATTAAAGAACAGTAGGGAGGGTTTCTTACCTATTATTGTGTTAGTGATTAATAAGTAGACGCTCTTTCCTTTTGCACCGTGCCAACTAAATTGCTCAGCTATTGCATCCGCCTTTTTCACCCGTGATGTTTCTTGTGATGGCTTCTGAGCTGTGACCTCCAAGTTTTTCATTTCTTAGACCTGTAACGAAATACACACTAAGCACTCAAGTAATAGTAATGGAAATTTAGAGCATACAACTGATGCTCTTAAACAAATTACATTGATTTTAAACGACAGTGTCACCGAGTCAGGTGCAATTGGCGCATCCTCAAAAATTAATACTTGCACTGACGTTTAGTTTTTCCAATAAAAGAAAGTTACATACTAATTTTCAAGCAGTTGTACAGGGTTGGCAAAGACCATGGTTTTTATTGTAAATCCAAAAAACCAGGTTTTTCTGGTTTATTAATTTACTCTATGTACTTATATTAGATATGGACAGAAATTAGTTTATTTCGTCTTGGTGTTATTATGCAACAACAAGGTTATGCTGGAAGGGAATCCAAACCGCTTCTCGGCTTACATCCATGAGAAATTGTCTATTTCGACACCAAACCGGGACTAATTGGTTACAAATGAGATTGCCGACTCACTCACGAACTCCTGATAAAAATACGTTTTACTGATCTTTACATAGATCTACTTGTTAATATAATTGTCAAGAGTCATTTCAGAATTACAAAAAGATAAGTAGTTACACAAGTAAAAACATTATACAGAATTACATATAAATCGGGAAACTCCCGCCTTAGCCACTGGGAAAATCCTGTTATTAGTTTAAATGTATTTGTATGTAAAATTTTAAGGTCAACGTATCATATTAAATTACAAATTTGTTATGTAGATAACATTCAAAAAATTAAAACAAAGTCGAATCCAAGCTGATGTTGGAAGCTACGTAGGCAGTTGACACATTTTGCCAATTTCTATCAATATATTTAAGCAACCTTGGCTTCTTTATAAAACAACAGGCATTCAGGCAAGTAGAAATATACAATTTGGTTTCGTTTCGTATGTTTAGGTTTAACATCCTTACGAAATATCAAGGTTATCACGGAGAAGACTTTCGCTTAAAGGGACACCTCGAATCGCTACTTGGTTTACACTTGAAAGATAGGTTGTGGTTCGACCGAGAATTCAACACGGGACCCCTTGATTAAAAGGTGAAAAGTAGATAAACGTAATGCAGATGGTGTGATATGTGGAGACGTCACCATGAAGTTCACACGATTTAAAGCATTTTTCGTTCTCTTTTTCTTTTTGGTTTAAACCAGTTTTTTTTTTAAAGCTGGTTTAAACCAGCCAACCCTGCAGTTGTAAATTAGGAATTGATGAAAGCAACGTATCTATAAAAGTATTAAGAAATCTACAGGAAGACAAGGAATAATTTAACAGTTTCAGAATATACACGGTGGTTGTAAAATCAATATCTATTTTTAATCTAGATTATGCTAGAAACTAGCATCAGCTTTAGCTGGCGTTTAATACTGTAACATTTTAGAAGTTGTGGAAAATGTGGATATATACGTTGAAATGTAACTTAATAACCAAATGGTACAGTAATAACGTATCCGATGAAAATAAAACTGTGATAGGTTGCTTACTTTTAGAAAAATTTATTGTTACGAATAAGAACTGACTTTACACCCACGCTGTATTCAGGAAGTAGTAATGCAGAAAACACAAACTATTCGCGAACTTCAAGATGGATGAGATACTTTCCAGCATGCATTGAATAAAAAGTCACGTCTTTCCAAATTACTTCCAAAGCAAAGCCCACACGAAGTTGTTCAGAATTCATAAATATCAAATTCTGCGGAG
Organism: Thermobia domestica; assembly: GCF_964235325.1. Taxonomy (NCBI): domain Eukaryota; kingdom Metazoa; phylum Arthropoda; class Insecta; order Zygentoma; family Lepismatidae; genus Thermobia; species Thermobia domestica. Next base: position 58,653,357 of record NC_137470.1, on the reverse strand, counting down.
AAATGTAGGCACTATAACCTATATTAATACACTAGTTTAGCATTGTTCATGGATTGAAAAGATACTTGTACATGGAAATTAAGATGAAATGAAACATTTAGTTTAACGTCCCACGCTTATGCATCAAGGTCAAGTGAGACGCTGATGATGAGAAATGAATAAAATAGTGGAATGAAGTAAGTGGGAGGAAACTGGACAGCCCCGAGAAAACACACGCACACGGTTTGTCTACCACAAAGCCCGCTTGGCGCGAGCTGGGATCGAACCAAGGACCCCATGCAGCAGGTATGAACTACGGAATTTCTAAAAGTTTCAACTAGGTCTAAACGTACTCGCTTCGCTGTCAGACAAACAATTAAGCCCCTTTCACTCTAATATACGGAATTTTCAAAAACTCTCGGACACGTGTCTACTAATTTTTACCAGCTCCATTCTCCCTCCATCGCCGTCAGCGCCCTTCCTTTTTCTTCCATTCTAAGTTGTCAAAATAATAATAATTTAAAAACTGAAATACGTGTCTAATTATGTTAAATGATGAGTCCAAACTCCATGTTCCTAACCTTCAAATGTTCCGGGATATCGATATTTGATTATAATAATTTCAAACCCATCCCCTTTTTTTCATTTTCCCCTCTTATCTTCCCAGTTTTACTAAAATATCAAAAAACCTTTAAAAGCGTATCAAATTATTTTAAATGAGAAGTCCAAATAAAACTTCAAGCATCTAAGCCTACGAGATTCAGAAATATGGCCACCTTATTAAAGTACTTCCCACCCCTTATTCACTCTTTCCCGTAGAATTACCAAAAAATCTTCCTTAGTGGTACCATAAGTCACAAATCCCATGTACTGTCCAAATTTCAAGGTTTTAAGTTAATCGGCTTGGCTTGTGCGAGGATCAGTCAGACCTTTAAATTTTAGGCGCTGGTTTACTTTCGGCGCACCACATTTTGAAAGATACACATGTAAAATTCAAAACTATGCATGAAAAGACACATTTATAAAAAATAAATTTCTGCAGGCGATAGAATTAAATTCAAAGTAATATACATGTATTTTAGGTTTATAAGTGAAGCGTTACAAGTGTAAAATAATTACAAATGCTTTACGACGGATAAAATACGTAAATGCATATGAAAGACAACTGTATAAGATACTATTTTCCATCGGCGCCGTATTTTTACACAGTGTACAGAAGCTGTATTTTATATTTACAAGTGAAGCACTACTAGTATGGCTTTTAGTTGGTTTTTATTCTTGGCAATGTAGTTCTTCTCGAACTTCTTATATATATATGAACTTCTAAAATTTGTAAGAAAAGATATATAGATAGGTACAAGTAATTTCCGGTTGAACTCAGATATTCGTATGCATAATACAAGACAAGCGTCCGATCTTCATGGAGTCTTCACGTTTAAAAATACATAAGAATAGTACATTTCCTATGGCAGTGAATATTTATAACAAGCTTCCTTCCACTTTAAAAAACAAAACATCCGGTTTCAATAAAGCAATCAAGTACAACCTATTCGAGTACTGCTTCTATTCTGTAGGAAGATATCTCGCAATTCAATAATCACTTATATTACAAGTGTCTGTAATAAATAAGGTTTAAAGTGTATATATATTTTTGCATACGTATAATGTGAGGTTTTATTAACAGTTATATTGTTTTATGTCGTTGTATGTAAATTAGAATAATGAAAAATTGTATCTCTTTTACTTAAATTAACGCTGTTTTATTATTGCATGTAGATTTAAATGTATAAATATGTACACATTCAATGTTCTGGTGACGTGTCCAACTCACACGTTCACTTTGTGAACAATTTGTATGAAAACGGGTAAAAATAAATACAATACAATCAGAGTTTGAAAGAACCCGGGCTTTTTTGAATAAGCCCAACCCACCTGGGCCCATATGGGGTTTTTCGGGTATAATTGTTTTTCTTTGGGTGTAATTGAGTTTTTTTTTTAAATATTTTAATGCCTTTGGGGTAAAAGTGTTAAAATGTGATTTATATTTCAAGATTATTGTCACAGTTTGCAACAATTTCACTGCTATTTTGAAACATGACTGTCATTTTTAAATTTTACGTTAGATCGCCGCCGAAATATATACAGTTAATGTAGAGTGTCCTGTGCTTCTACTCTGAAAATTTCAACTTGAAAAACAGAAAATTGCGGCGTGTAAACCCGCTATTTTGAAATTTTAGGTTAGTATGTTACCAAAATCTGTACAGGAGATTTAGTGTGTCTCGTACTTTACCCTGAAAATTGAAACTGAAAAGATGGAAAGTGGTACCCTGTTGTACGTGTGGTACAGGCAGACGAACGAACAAATGTGGAACGAATCAGCCCAATACCCTCAGTGACATTTGCCAAATATGAACACCAAATATATTAATTTAAAACAAATATATTAAATTAATTTAGAACAACTCAATCTATAACTCATGTTTTATAAAATAAATGGTTTTATTGTTGAACTTCACTTCCGATACCTTGTGTGTTCAATTACGGGAATTTCCCGAGCACTTGTTGCAAGACCGTTCTCCCAGAAAATTAATTTAAAACAAGTAATATATATGCAGGGTGTTTCAAAACAACACCGACAACGTTTGGGAGGTGATACCTAACACCAAGATAAGACAAAAAGTATAGATCAATCTAGGTGAACAAATGCTTCCTTTCGGAGTTATAAGCTGCCGAAAACAGAGGTAGTTGGTGAGTACTTCAAATTATATGTCCGTAGCAAAGCTCCCTCTATAAAAACTGTTGCGTGAGTACCACAGGATTCTGAAACGTGTATTTTTGGATAGTGCACATTTTAGTTCCTAAGTGAAGTCTCGACACGACTACGATAGGCCCCATCCTTTAGGCGCTATAGACCTTTAAAGTTCATCTTTTCATATTTCCGGCAGCCTATAAGTCCGAAAGGAAGCATTTGTGCACCCAGGTTGGTCTATACTTTTGTCTGATCTTGGTGTCAGGAATAATCTCCCAAACGTTGTCGGTATTGTTTTGAAACACCCTGTATAATTCATATTTCATAAAGTAAATGTTTCAATATGTCTTAAACGAAACTAAATATCTTACAGCGTAAAATAAATAGTTTTATTAGGGACGAAGTGGTTCAGTGGTAGAACGTTCACCTCCGGTGCTTGGGGTCCCTGGTTCGATTGCAGCTCGCGCCATGTCGACTTTTTGGTCAAACACCGTGCTCGTAGGTTTTCTCGGGGTTCTTCCATTTCCTCCCACTTTGTTCATTCCACCATTTCATTCATTTCTGATAATCACAGTTTCCTTAAACCTAACAGGCATAACGTAGGACGTAAAACTGAAAGATTTCATTTTATTTTTTTCAAATATTTTTATTGTTGAAGTATTTAGTTCCGGTGCTTTGTGCGTTCAATTGCGGGAATTTCCCGAGCACTTCTTTTGCGACGAAGGTTTATTATTATTTTCCGAAAATGCAAGCTTTTTTATACATCAAAACATCCACTAGTACGAAGTTTGAATTCAGCACTTGAAATAGTAAGCGTTACGTACTCTTCGAAACTCCGAGCATTAAGATTCTTAAATTTGAAACGAATTTTTATGCTATTGCTGCTGTTGATTCTACAGAAAGGTTATTTGAAAACTAGCAACAAATAACTAAACTAAACTGTTTAGTGTTACCATCAAAGATAATTTAAAAAAATACTAATAGTTTTATTAATACACTACATATTTACTAGTAGTACCAGCACCTATGGCCGTAAACCTCTCAGATGTATGAGGTATAATGTCCTTCGGCGACGCCGAGTGGGCGAGCACACTATTCACGACAAATATTTTCTAAAATATAAAATTGCATATTTTACTTCAAATAGGCTATAAGCACAATCCATACATTAATTTGTTCTATAATTATCTCAATCTAAGGTACGGTTTTTTTAATACATTCAGTGCATTCAGAACTTAATAAAAGTCTTACGTTGAATGTTGTGTATCTTAACGTGAAAGCACCTAATTCGCCCCAGCGAAGCTCAAAATCTGATAAGAATCACTTCCAATGTGATCACCTTAATTGGACCAATAATATACTAACGAAAAGCTCAAAAACCCAGGTGGGTGTTTCCGGGCTGGGCCCACTTGGGCAAACTCTGAATACAATACAATACATATATATATACGCAAATCGCAAAAGATTAATTGTAATTTTTCGGCAAATCTAGTCTGATGGCCCCCTTGCATTTTATATATGCCAGGTGAAATATTTACATGTCGCCTACCGCAAATCATTTAAGAGACAATAAGAAAATTAGCGAAAGAATTAAAAATTTTCAACAATTATTTCGAGGCAACAGTAAACCTGCACGCAGAATTAGGCAATACTCGAGCAGACTGTTTTACCAAATTTTGACGCATTTCTTGCATCTTCCGGTTCCTTTTTGCAGAACTGCACTAAACGAAAGGAAATCGTTGTTTAACGTCCCACGCTTATGCTGGTTATGCTAAAGGAGGCGGTGATAATGAGAAATGAGTGAAATGAAGAAAGTTGGAGGAAACGGGAGAACACCGAGAAAAACCCACCACAAAGTCCACACGGCACGAGCTGGGATCGAACCAGGGACCTCAAGCACCGGAGGTGAACGCTATACCACTGAGCAACCGCGGCCTCCTATGCACTAAATGAGGAGCAAAAAAAAGGGGGAAACAACTTCTGCTAGGTGGCCAGTAAAAAAAGCACAAATGCTAACTGAGTCAGCGCAGAAGCATAGTAGGGGGGCCCGAGCGACAGCGTAGCGAGCAGGCACGTCAGCGACAAGGGAGAGGGGTACGCATAAACAAGGATGGTGGAAAAACATTTACAATATTTGTAATTATTCTTATTTTTAAAAATACTTAGTTTCGATCCTACAAAAAAAAAAAAAAAACTTTCCCACCTAATACACGAGTGTTACATCGCCTTTCTTACCTTTACGACAGAAAACAGTGTATGTAGGGCTATTGCCTCTGTTCTGAATATTTCTTCTCGAATAAATCTTTACCACACTTTGCGCAGTTGATTTTACGTGCTTCACCATACGATGACTCTGGAGAAACTTTTATCATCCTTCTCTCTTTATTACACAATAATTTTTTTTAAAAAAATGTTTACATTACGGCCATCGCAGATGTCCACAACTAACGTATGAACCACAAATTCCCAGCGCTTACTTCTACCCTATTTGCATTCAAAATCCGGGTTAAGTTTAGAGTTACCCCTCCGCTTTTTATAAAAATCAGGAAAATTTACAGGAGAAATGATAATTTGAAGTTTTTATCTGATGTTTAGGAATGTAAGTTCGGCAGGAGAGTTATGTTTAATACGAGAAAAGATATGTGGAAGTTAGTACTATTTGCCGGATGCGGAAGCATTGCACAAGGTATCAGCAGCATGGTAGTTGTAAAATATGGCGAATATGGCGAACAGGTGCAACGGATGGGCAAAAATAATGAAGAGAACCTTTTAAATTTTTGTGAAACACACAGAGTACAGAAGTTAAGTGAAATGTAACAATTTTTAAAACTTTAAGCACTGCTCTTGTATGTTACAAACTCCAAGGGCAACTTCAGACTGGAGGGGCAACTCTAAACTTAAGCCCAAAATCCATTTCAATAAGCTGTGCAGTGCCAGAAATAATTAACATTCACACTTTCACTCCTTCACCAAAAATATTTCACATTACATTTTAACTATAAAACTTGTGCTCGGTGTAAACGTCTGCTCGACTGAACCCCAGAATTATTATAACCCAGTGGTGTATTTAAGAGGGGCTTCCGGGCTTAAGCCCTTTGAAATTGTAATTACTATATTAAAGTAAATGAATTATCTTGCAGAACAAAGTTAGCTAAGACCCTCTCCCCTGAAAAAAAATCGTAAATACGTCATTAAAATGGTAATATACGCGCAATTAACCCGTCATCAAAATAGAAATGTACGTGCCTGCTCCCTTCGGGCCACCCGCCTTCACCCTCCCTGACTCGGTTAGATGGCATTCATGCTTTTTAGTAGCCCCCTAACACAGATTGGTTTGTCTTTTTTGTACTGTACTTCTTATCCACAGGAATCAGTATAAATACGCAAATCGTAAAAGAATTGTAATTTTTCGACAGTTAATTCTGACGGTCCCCTTGAGTTTTATCTATGCCAAGTGAAAAATTTATACGTCGCCTGGCGAAAATCATTAAATAGACAAGAAGGAAAATAGCGAAAGAATTATATTTCACTAAGTATTTCGAGCAGTATAAAAATAATACGTTTACAATAACTAAAATAGCATGAGCAATGCCCCCCGGAACATTACTTCTGAAAGAAAACACACCAGAAGTAAAACTGCACGCAGAATTATTATAACCTGTCATAAAAATGGTAATGTACGCAACTTTGGTAACTCTTTACATTGGGCAAGGCAGTGATATTATGTCAGTACATAGTATTGCCGAGCGAGCGTCAACGAGTGAAGGCGGATTAGAGCCCCGCAGGGCACGTTGTTTTCTGTCTTTCCTTCTTGGGAACTGTAACTGCAGTAACCGGTTCAGATGAATTAGCTATTGTCACTGCCTTGCCTAAAGTAAATACTTGCCCGCATATTGTCCCATTGGAAGCATGCCCTTGCTCCTGCTGTCCTCAGCCTTCGCAATGCTCTGACTCAGATAGTATGGTGCAAGAAGGTTCTAGAACACAGGTTTTCCATATAGGTTAATAGATGTGTTTTTTTCGGTACCGAAGTAAAATATTTAATTCACATACTATTGCCGAGCAACCGTTAGCAAGTGAAGACGAGTTAGAGCCCCGCAGGGCACGTTGATTTCTGTCTTTATTACAGATAAATGGAAAGAGGAACCTGTGATCTAGAACCCTGCCGATTGGTGCTTTTTAGTGGCCACGTAATACAGGGTGATTTGTATTTTTTGCATTGTAATTTTTACGTCATACATCCGGCCCCATATATATATATATATATATATATATATATATATATATATATATATATATATACACGCAAATCATACAAGAATTACTGTAATTTTCCAACAATTACTTCCGACGCTCCCTTTGAATTTCATCTATGCCATGTGACGTATTTCAAATCGCCTAGCGCAAATCATTTAAGAGACAAGAAAATTATTAAAATAATCTATTTTTCAGCTATTATTTCGAATGGTGGTAAGTCTTTACTTTGACTCCAACTGTGACTTTAATCGGTTCTTATAGGTTCAGTTACTTCCTGGAACTGTTTGTGCGTGAGTCACTTGTTAGAACTGTTCGTGCCTTTGGTGTGACGTCTTAGTTCATATTTTTCCCACTAGGTGTGTGTGTAGTCATATGGTAGTTGGTTAGTAGTCACATGTTCTGTGTGCATGTATGTGTGTGCTTGTTTGTAATAATAGCAAGTGTGCTCGGTTTAATAAAACGACGTGTGTGCGGAAAGGAACATTTTTCAGTAATGTTGAGTATTGTGCATGTGTTCTTGGTATCTTATTTTTTCGTGTGTGGAATCAGCAGTTATGAGTTCATTATTCATGAGTGTTCTCCTATGGCGAAATGGTGAGTGTTTTCTTTTTTTAATTCATATTATTTTTATTCTTGATTTGTTTTGCATTTGAGTATTAGGCAAAATATTTGGTTTGCTGCTGCTTGTCCTATTGTCTTGTTGAGATGTATTTTTTTTTCTTTGTCATGCACTGATTTATGATTAGAGACGAGTGTTTTTTTTTTAATTTTTCCCTTCTTATCTTAGCTTTATAGTAGTGGTGTGATTATTTATTATTATTTTGGATGTTTTTATGGTACTTGAGCGGGGTGGTTGGGGGGCGGTAGCCCCCCATTTAGATCTCAAAATTCATAGTCACCGCTTCACCTGAATTGATGTTTAGTAACATTGTGGCCCTTGTACTTATAGTATAATTCTTAACTTCGTATAGTAACATTGTGGCCCTTGTACTTATAGTATAATTCTTAACATCGTATAGTAACATTGTGGCCCTTGTACTTATAGTATAATTCTTAACATCGTACATTACTTTCATTGTGTTAGTAATTGTAATCGATTCATGTGATCCGGTTCCGGGAGCAGTTTAGGAATGATTCCTAAACTGCTCCGGGAACCGGATCACATGAATCGGTTGAAGTCACAGTTGGAGTCAAAGTAAAAATTTGCCCGAATGGTGAGCCAAAATTAAACCTGCACGCTATTTTATGTATAACCTGCACGGTATTTTATGTATAGAGATAATAAATAGAAATCTAGCATCCCACATACCTTTATAATTTGTAAACATAAACTTGTACAGACAATAACAGGGGCGGACTGGCCCACCATGCTACCCTGCAAATGCAGGGTGGGCCCCCCAAACAGGTGGGCCCCCTCCACGAATTTTAAAAAGATGTGCTCAATTAAACCTACCACCATCAAAAATATGGCAGGGTAACTCCTGCAAACTTGTGTTTTGCATAAAAAAAGACGTAAAGTTAACTTTCATGAACAGACCTTATCGTTTATCAACTTGAAAAGGTTCCGTCTATGAGACAATCAGGCCCTAAAACATTGCGGGGTTTGTGATACAGCAGCTGTTAAAAACGAGCACGTTAACTACTACTTTTTCAAATATAAGAAACACAGTAGATTACAGACTGTTATTGGATTTAGATACCATTGCCTACTCCGGTCCATTTCGTAGATATTGTTATTGTGAAAAGTGGAGGTGGAGCCGGAACTCTTTTGAACTGCATTGTCCTCAGACCAAGCTTCGAAGAAAGAAATCGGAAAACTTCGTTTTTTTTTTCAGTGCGGTAAAGCGAAAAGAAATTAGTCGCCACTATCAACGATTGTTTTATACAGACCTCAAATAATTACTATGAAGTTGCTGCCCTCAGCTCGTGTTTTATTTGTATATTACATCGAAGAGCAAATGTGATAGCAGCAATTCAATTATTGGAACACCAGTTACGTGTCGTTTCTCGTGGAAGACAGATGTGGTTGTGTGAGTATGGATGGTAGGATTACTGTAAAGACTACGGTTTAATTGTGTCTTTTCGAAATATTTCAATGTTTTAGGAGTAAATGTGCTTTATATTTGAAGATTGTCATTGTCATAACTTGCAATAATTTTATATTCACTGCTGTTTTTAAAAAAAAATGCCACCATTTTGAAACTTTCAATTGGATCGCCGAGAAAATCTACGCAGCAAATTCAGAATGTCTTATGATTCTACTCTAAAAGTATCAACTGACAGCTCCGAAAATTACACTCTGTAGCGTGGATACCTGATGTTTTGGAAAATGGCCGCTATTTTGAAATTTTGTGTTGGATCAACGAGAAAATGTATACCTCGGCATTTAACAGCACAAATTTTTGTATACTAAGTAAAGAGATGATGATCGTATTGGCTATGACACGCTAGTGAACGTGCACGACCCTGGTCACAAAAGTTTATGTAAATTTGAACGATTTCGTTTATGTCTTGTGGTATTAATACCACGATATTTTACAGCACAAATTTTTGTATAGTAAGTAAAGGGATGATAGGGATGACGGTCGCATGGGTCCCGACCCGCTAGTGAACGTGCACGACCCTGGGCACAAAATTTTTCGTAAATTTGAACCATTTCATTTATGTCTTGTGGTATTGATACCACGACATTTTACAGCACAGATTTTTGTATAGTAAGTAAAGGGATGATAGGGATGATGATCGCATGGGTCCTGACCCGCTACTGAACGTGCACGACCCTGGCCACAAAAGTTTTTGTAAATTTAAACCATTTCGTTTATGTGTTGTGGTATTGACACCACGACATTTTACAACACAAATTTTTGTATAGTAAGTAAAGGGATGATAGGGATGATGTTCGCATGGGTCCTGACCCGCTAGTGAACGTGCACGACCCTGGCCACAAAAGTTTTTGTAAATTTGAACCATTTCGTTTATGTGTTGTGGTATTGATACCACGACATTTTACAGCACAAATTTTTGTATAGTAAGTAAAGGGATGATAGGGATGATGATCGCATGGGTTCTAACCCGCTAGTGAACGTGCACGACCCTGGCCACAAAAGTTTTTGTAAATTTGAACCATTTCGTTTATGTGTTGTGGTATTGATACCACGACATTTTACAGCACAAATTTTTGTATAGTAAGTAAAGGGATGATAGGGATGATGATCGCATGGGTCCTGACCCGCTAGTGAACGTGCACGACCCTGGCAACAAACGTTTTTGTAAATTTGAACCATTTCGTTTATGTGTTGTGGTATTGATACCACGACATTTTACAGCACAAATTTTTGTATAGTAAGTAAAGGGATGATAGGGATGATGATCGCATGGGTCCTGACCCGCTAGTGAACGTGCACGACCCTGGCCACAAAAGTTTTTGTAAATTTGAACCATTTCGTTTATGTGTTGTGGTATTGATACCACGACATTTTACAGCACAAATTTTTGTATAGTAAGTAAAGGGATGATAGGGATGATGTTCGCATGGGTCCTGACCCGCTAGTGAACGTGCACGACCCTGGCCACAAAAGTTTTTGTAAATTTGAACCATTTCGTTTATGTGTTTTGGTATTGATACCACGACATTTTACAGCACACATTTTTGTATAGTAAGTAAAGGGATGATAGGGATGATGATCGCATGGGTCCTGACCCGCTAGTGAACGTGCACGACCCTGGCCACAAAAGTTTTTTAAAAATTTGAACCATTTCGTTTATGTGTTTTGGTATTGATACCACGACATTTTACAGCACAAATTTTTGTATAGTAAGTAAAGGGATGATAGGAATGATGTTCGCATGGGTCCTGACCTGGTAGTGAACGTCCACGACCCTGGCCACAAAAGTTTTTGTAAATTTAACCATTTCGTTTATGTGTTGTGGTATTGATACCACGACATTTTCAGCACAAATTTTTGTATAATAAGTAAAGGGATGATAGGGATGATGATCGCATGGGTCAGAACCCGCTAGTGAACGTGCACGACCCTGGTCACAAAAGTATTTTTAAATTTGAACCATTTTGTTTATGTGTTGTGGTATTGATACCATGACATTTTACAGCACAAATTTTTGTATAGTAAGTAAAGGGATGATAGGGATGATGATCGCATGGGTCCTGACCCGTTAGTGAACGTGCACGACCCTGGCCACAAAAGTTTTTTTTAAATTTGAATCATTTCGTTTGTGTCGTGGTATTGATACCACGACATTTTAAAGCACAAATTTTTGTATAGTAAGTAAAGGGATGATAGGGATGATGATCGCATGGGTCCTGACCCGCTAGTGAACGTGCACGACCCTTGCCCCAAAAGTTTCTTAAATTTGAACCATTTCGTTTATGTGTTGTGGTATTGATACCACGACATTTTACAGCACAAATTTTTGTATAGTAAGTAAAAAGATGATAGGGATGATGATCGCATGGGTTCTGACCCGCTAGTGAACGTGCACGACCTTGGCCACAAAAGTTTTTGTAAATTTGAACCATTTCGTTTATGTGTTGTGGTATTGATACCACGACATTTTACAGCACAAATTTTTGTATAGTAAGTAAAGGGATGATAGGGATGATGATCGCATGGGTTCTGACCCGCTAGTGAACGTGCACGACCTTGGCCACAAAAGTTTTTGTAAATTTGAACCATTTCGTTTATGTGTTGTGGTATTGATACCACGACATTTTTCAGCACAAATTTTCGTATAGTAAGTAAAGGGATGATAGGGATGATGATCGCATTTGTCAGAACCCGCTAGTGAACGTGCACGACCCAGGCCACAAAAGTTTTTTTAAATTTGAACCATTACGTTTATGTGTTGTGGTATTGATACCACGACATTTTACAGCACAAATTTTTGTATAATAAGTAAACGGATGATAGGGATGATGTTCGCATGGGTCAGAACCCGCTAGTGAACGTGCACGACCCTGGCCACAAAAGTTTTTTTAAAAATTTGAACCATTTCGTTTATGTGTTGTGGTATTGATACCATGACATTTTACAGCACAAATTTTTGTATAGTAAGTAAAGGGATGATAGGGATGATGATTGCATGGGTCCTGACCCGTTAGTGAACGTGCACGACCCTGGCCACAAAAGTTTTTGTAAATTTGAACCATTTCGTTTATGTGTTGTGGTATTGATACCACGACATTTTACAGCACAAATTTTTGTATAGTAAGTAAAGGGATGATAGGGATGATGATCGCATGGGTCCTGACCCGCTGGTGAACGTGCACGACCCTGGCCACAAAAGTTTTTGTAAATTTGAACCATTTCGTTTATGTGTTGTGGTATTGATAGCACGACATTTTACAGCACAAATTTTTGTATAGTAAGTAAAGGGATGATAGGGATGATGATCGCATGGGTTCTGACCCGCTAGTGAACGTGCACGACCTTGGCCACAAAGGTTTTTGTAAATTTGAACCATTTCGTTTATGTGTTGTGGTATTGATACCACGACATTTTACAGCACACATTTTTGTATAGTAAGTAAAGGGATGATAGGGATGATGATCGCATGGGTCCTGACCCGCTAGTGAACGTGCACGACCCTGGCCACAAAAGTTTTTTAAAAATTTGAACCATTTCGTTTATGTGTTGTGGTATTGATACCACGACATTTTAAAGCACAAATTTTTGTATAGTAAGTAAAGGGATGATAGGGATGATGATCGCATGGGTCCTGACCCGCTAGTGAACATGCACGACCCTGGCCACAAATTTTTTGTAAATTTGAACCATTTCGTTTATGTGTTGTGGTATTGATACCACGACATTTTACAGCACAGATTTTTGTATAGTAAGTAAAGGGATGATAGGGATGATGATCGCATTCGTCCTGACCCGCTAGTGAACGTGCACGACCCTGGCCACAAAAGTTTTTGTAAATTTGAACCATTTCGTTTATGTGTTGTGGTATTGATACCACGACATTTTACAGCACAATTTTTGGTTTAGTAAGTAAAGGGATGATAAGGATGGTGATCGCATGGGTCCTGACCCGCTAGTGAACGTGCACGACCCTGGCCACAAAAGTTTTTGTAAATTTGAACCATTTCGTTTATGTGTTGTGGTATTGATAGCACGACATTTTACAGCACAAATTTTTGTATAGTAAGTAAAGGGATGATAGGGATGATGTTCGCATGGGTCCTGACCCGCTAGTGAACGTGCACGACCCTGGCCACAAAAGTTTTTGTAAATTTGAACAATTTTGTTTATGTGTTCTGGTATTAATACCACGACATTTTACAGCACAAATTTTTGTATAGTAAGTAAAGGGATGATAGGGATGATGTTCGCATGGGTCCTGACCCGCTAGTGAACGTGCACGACCCTGGCCACAAAAGTTTTTGTAAATTTGAACCATTTCGTTTATGTGTTGTGGTATTGATACCACGACATTTTACAGCACATATTTTTGTATAGTAAGTAAAGGGATGATAGGGATGATGATCGCATGGGTCCTGACCCGCTAGTGAACGTGCACGACCCTGGCCACAAAAGTTTTTGTAAATTTGAACCATTTCGTTTATGTGTTGTGGTATTGATACCACGACATTTTACAGCACAAATTTTTGTATAGTAAGTAAAGGGATGATAGGGATGATGTTCGCATTGGTCCTGACCCGCTAGTGAACGTGCACGACCCTGGCCACAAAAGTTTTTCTAAATTTGAACCATTTCGTTTGTGTTGTGGTATTGATACCACGACATTTTACAGCACAAATTTTTGTATAGTAAGTAAAGGGATGATAGCGATGATGATCGCATGGGTCAGAACCCGCTGGTGAACGTGCACGACCCTGGTCACAAAAGTATTTTTAAATTTGAACCATTTTGTTTATGTGTTGTGGTATTGATACCATGACATTTTACAGCACAAATTTTTGTATAGTAAGTAAAGGGATGATAGGGATGATGTTCGCATGGGTCCTGACCCGCTAGTGAACGTGCACGACCCTGGCCACAAAAGTTTTTTAAATTTGAACCATTTCGTTTATGAGTTGTGGTATTGATAAAACGACATTTTACAGCACAAATTTTTGTATAGTAAGTAAAAAGATGATAGGAATGATGATCGCATGGGTTCTGACAAGCTAGTGAACGTGCACGACCTTGGCCACAAAAGTTTTTGTAAATTTGAACCATTTCGTTTATGTGTTGTGGTATTGATACCACGACATTTTACAGCACAAATTTTTGTATAGTAAGTAAAGGGATGATAGGGATGATGATCGCATGGGTTCTGACCCGCTAGTGAACGTGCACGACCTTGGCCACAAAAGTTTTTGAAAATTTGAACCATTTCGTTTATGTGTTGTGGTATTGATACCACGACATTTTACAGCACAAATTTTTGTATAGTAAGTAAAGGGATGATAGGGATGATGATCGCATTTGTCAGAACCCGCTAGTGAACGTGCACGACCCAGGCCACAAAAGTTTTTGTAAATTTGAACCATTTCGTTTATGTGTTGTGGTATTGATACCACGACATTTTACAGCACAAATTTTTGTATAATAAGTAAACGGATGATAGGGATGATGTTCGCATGGGTCAGAACCCGCTAGTGAACGTGCACGACCCTGGCCACAAAAGTTTTTTTTAAAAATTTGAACCATTTTGTTTATGTGTTGTGGTATTGATACCATGACATCTTACAGCACAAATTTTTGTATAGTAAGTAAAGGGACGATAGGGATGATGATTGCATGGGTCCTGACCCGTTAGTGAACGTGCACGACCCTGGGCACAAAAGTTTTTGTAAATTTGAATTATTTCGTTTATGTGTTGTGGTATTGATACCACGACATTTTACAGCACAAATTCTTGTATAGTAAGTAAAGGGATGATAGGGATGATGATCGCATGGGTCCTGACCCGCTAGTGAACGTGCACGACCCTGGCCACAAAAGTTTTTGTAAATTTGAACCATTTCGTTTATGTGTTGTGGTATTGATAGCACGACATTTTACAGCACAAATTTTTGTATAGTAAGTAAAGGGATGATAGGGATGATGATCGCATGGGATCTGACCCGCTAGTGAACGTGCACGACCTTGGCCACAAAAGTTTTTGTAAATTTGAACCATTTCGTTTATGTGTTGTGGTATTGATAGCACGACATTTTACAGCACAAATTTTTGTATAGTAAGTAAAGGGATGATAGGGATGATGATCGCATGGGTTCTGACCCGCTAGTGAACGTGCACGACCTTGGCCACAAAAGTTTTTGTAAATTTGAACCATTTCGTTTATGTGTTGTGGTATTGATACCACGACATTTTACAGCACACATTTTTGTATAGTAAGTAAAGGGATGATAGGGATGATGATCGCATGGGTCCTGACCCGCTAGTGAACGTGCACGACCCTGGCCACAAAAGTTTTTTAAAAATTTGAACCATTTCGTTTATGTGTTGTGGTATTGATACCACGACATTTTAAAGCACAAATTTTTGTATAGTAAGTAAAGGGATGATAGGGATGATGATCGCATGGGTCCTGACCCGCTAGTGAACATGCACGACCCTGGCCACAAATTTTTTGTAAATTTGAACCATTTCGTTTATGTGTTGTGGTATTGATACCACGACATTTTACAGCACAGATTTTTGTATAGTAAGTAAAGGGATGATAGGGATGATGATCGCATTCGTCCTGACCCGCTAGTGAACGTGCACGACCCTGGCCACAAAAGTTTTTGTAAATTTGAACCATTTCGTTTATGTGTTGTGGTATTGATACCACGACATTTTACAGCACAATTTTTGGTTTAGTAAGTAAAGGGATGATAAGGATGGTGATCGCATGGGTCCTGACCCGCTAGTGAACGTGCACGACCCTGGCCACAAAAGTTTTTGTAAATTTGAACCATTTCGTTTATGTGTTGTGGTATTGATAGCACGACATTTTACAGCACAAATTTTTGTATAGTAAGTAAAGGGATGATAGGGATGATGTTCGCATGGGTCCTGACCCGCTAGTGAACGTGCACGACCCTGGCCACAAAAGTTTTTGTAAATTTGAACAATTTTGTTTATGTGTTCTGGTATTAATACCACGACATTTTACAGCACAAATTTTTGTATAGTAAGTAAAGGGATGATAGGGATGATGTTCGCATGGGTCCTGACCCGCTAGTGAACATGCACGACCCTGGCCACAAATTTTTTGTAAATTTGAACCATTTCGTTTATGTGTTGTGGTATTGATACCACGACATTTTACAGCACAGATTTTTGTATAGTAAGTAAAGGGATGATAGGGATGATGATCGCATTCGTCCTGACCCGCTAGTGAACGTGCACGACCTTGGCCACAAAAGTTTTTGTAAATTTGAACCATTTCGTTTATGTGTTGTGGTATTGATAGCACGACATTTTACAGCACAAATTTTTGTATAGTAAGTAAAGGGATGATAGGGATGATGATCGCATGGGTTCTGACCCGCTAGTGAACGTGCACGACCTTGGCCACAAAAGTTTTTGTAAATTTGAACCATTTCGTTTATGTGTTGTGGTATTGATACCACGACATTTTACAGCACACATTTTTGTATAGTAAGTAAAGGGATGATAGGCATGATGATCGCATGGGTCCTGACCCGCTACTGAACGTGCACGACCCTGGCCACAAAAGTTTTTTAAAAATTTGAACCATTTCGTTTATGTGTTGTGGTATTGATACCACGACATTTTAAAGCACAAATTTTTGTATAGTAAGTAAAGGGATGATAGGGATGATGATCGCATGGGTCCTGACCCGCTAGTGAACATGCACGACCCTGGCCACAAATTTTTTGTAAATTTGAACCATTTCGTTTATGTGTTGTGGTATTGATACCACGACATTTTACAGCACAGATTTTTGTATAGTAAGTAAAGGGATGATAGGGATGATGATCGCATTCGTCCTGACCCGCTAGTGAACGTGCACGACCCTGGCCACAAAAGTTTCTGTAAATTTGAACCATTTCGTTTATGTGTTGTGGTATTGATACCACGACATTTTACAGCACAATTTTTGGTTTAGTAAGTAAAGGGATGATAAGGATGGTGATCGCATGGGTCCTGACCCGCTAGTGAACGTGCACGACCCTGGCCACAAAAGTTTTTGTAAATTTGAACCATTTCGTTTATGTGTTGTGGTATTGATAGCACGACATTTTACAGCACAAATTTTTGTATAGTAAGTAAAGGGATGATAGGGATGATGTTCGCATGGGTCCTGACCCGCTAGTGAACGTGCACGACCCTGGCCACAAAAGTTTTTGTAAATTTGAACAATTTTGTTTATGTGTTCTGGTATTAATACCACGACATTTTACAGCACAAATTTTTGTATAGTAAGTAAAGGGATGATAGGGATGATGTTCGCATGGGTCCTGACCCGCTAGTGAACGTGCACGACCCTGGCCACAAAAGTTTTTGTAAATTTGAACCATTTCGTTTATGTGTTGTGGTATTGATACCACGACATTTTACAGCACATATTTTTGTATAGTAAGTAAAGGGATGATAGGGATGATGATCGCATGGGTCCTGACCCGCTAGTGAACGTGCACGACCCTGGCCACAAAAGTTTTTGTAAATTTGAACCATTTCGTTTATGTGTTGTGGTATTGATACCACGACATTTTACAGCACAAAGTTTTGTATAGTAAGTAAAGGGATGATAGGGATGATGTTCGCATTGGTCCTGACCCGCTAGTGAACGTGCACGACCCTGGCCACAAAAGTTTTTCTAAATTTGAACCATTTCGTTTGTGTTGTGGTATTGATACCACGACATTTTACAGCACAAATTTTTGTATAGTAAGTAAAGGGATGATAGGGATGATGATCGCATGGGTCAGAACCCGCTGGTGAACGTGCACGACCCTGGTCACAAAAGTATTTTTAAATTTGAACCATTTTGTTTATGTGTTGTGGTATTGATACCATGACATTTTACAGCACAAATTTTTGTATAGTAAGTAAAGGGATGATAGGGATGATGATCGCATGGGTCCTGACCCGTTAGTGAACGTGCACGACCCTGGCCACAAAAGTTTTTGTAAATTTGAATCATTTCGTTTATGTGTTGTGGTATTGATACCACGACATTTTACAGCACAAATTTCTGTATAGTAAGTAAAGGGATGATAGGGATGATGATCGCATGGGTCCTGACCCGCTAGTGAACGTGCACGACCCTGGCCTCAAAAGTTTTTTAAATTTGAACCATTTCGTTTATGAGTTGTGGTATTGATACCACGACATTTTACAGCACAAATTTTTGTATAGTAAGTAAAAAGATGATAGGAATGATGATCGCATGGGTTCTGACAAGCTAGTGAACGTGCACGACCTTGGCCACAAAAGTTTTTGTAAATTTGAACCATTTCGTTTATGTGTTGTGGTATTGATACCACGACATTTTACAGCACAAATTTTTGTATAGTAAGTAAAGGGATGATAGGGATGATGATCGCATGGGTTCTGACCCGCTAGTGAACGTGCACGACCTTGGCCACAAAAGTTTTTGAAAATTTGAACCATTTCGTTTATGTGTTGTGGTATTGATGCCACGACATTTTACAGCACAAATTTTTGTATAGTAAGTAAAGGGATGATAGGGATGATGATCGCATTTGTCAGAACCCGCTAGTGAACGTGCACGACCCAGGCCACAAAAGTTTTTGTAAATTTGAACCATTTCGTTTATGTGTTGTGGTATTGATACCACGACATTTTACAGCACAAATTTTTGTATAATAAGTAAACGGATGATAGGGATGATGTTCGCATGGGTCAGAACCCGCTAGTGAACGTGCACGACCCTGGCCACAAAAGTTTTTTTTTAAAATTTGAACCATTTTGTTTATGTGTTGTGGTATTGATACCATGACATTTTACAGCACAAATTTTTGTATAGTAAGTAAAGGGACGATAGGGATGATGATTGCATGGGTCCTGACCCGTTAGTGAACGTGCACGACCCTGGGCACAAAAGTTTTTGTAAATTTGAATCATTTCGTTTATGTGTTGTGGTATTGATACCACGACATTTTACAGCACAAATTCTTGTATAGTAAGTAAAGGGATGATAGGGATGATGATCGCATGGGTCCTGACCCGCTAGTGAACGTGCACGACCCTGGCCACAAAAGTTTTTGTAAATTTGAACCATTTCGTTTATGTGTTGTGGTATTGATAGCACGACATTTTACAGCACAAATTTTTGTATAGTAAGTAAAGGGATGATAGGGATGATGATCGCATGGGTTCTGACCCGCTAGTGAACGTGCACGACCTTGGCCACAAAAGTTTTTGTAAATTTGAACCATTTCGTTTATGTGTTGTGGTATTGATACCACGACATTTTACAGCACACATTTTTGTATAGTAAGTAAAGGGATGATAGGGATGATGATCGCATGGGTCCTGACCCGCTAGTGAACGTGCACGACCCTGGCCACAAAAGTTTTTTAAAAATTTGAACCATTTCGTTCATGTGTTGTGGTATTGATACCACGACATTTTAAAGCACAAATTTTTGTATAGTAAGTAAAGGGATGATAGGGATGATGATCGCATGGGTCCTGACCCGCTAGTGAACATGCACGACCCTGGCCACAAATTTTTTGTAAATTTGAACCATTTCGTTTATGTGTTGTGGTATTGATACCACGACATTTTACAGCACAGATTTTTGTATAGTAAGTAAAGGGATGATAGGGATGATGATCGCATGCGTCCTGACCCGCTAGTGAACGTGCACGACCCTGGCCACAAAAGTTTTTGTAAATTTGAACCATTTCGTTTATGTGTTGTGGTATTGATACCACGACATTTTACAGCACAATTTTTGGTTTAGTAAGTAAAGGGATGATAAGGATGGTGATCGCATGGGTCCTGACCCGCTAGTGAACGTGCACGACCCTGGCCACAAAAGTTTTTGTAAATTTGAACCATTTCGTTTATGTGTTGTGGTATTGATACCACGACATTTTACAGCACAAATTTTTGTATAGTAAGTAAAGGGATGATAGGGATGATGTTCGCATGGGTCCTGACCCGCTAGTGAACGTGCACGACCCTGGCCACAAAAGTTTTTGTAAATTTGAACCATTTTGTTTATGTGTTCTGGTATTAATACCACGACATTTTACAGCTCAAATTTTTGTATAGTAAGTAAAGGGATGATAGGGATGATGTTCGCATGGGTCCTGACCCGCTAGTGAATGTGCACGACCCTGGCCACAAAAGTTTTTGTAAATTTGAACCATTTCGTTTATGTGTTGTGGTATTGATACCACGACATTTTACAGCACATATTTTTGTATAGTAAGTAAAGGGATGATAGGGATGATGATCGCATGGGTCCTGACCCGCTAGTGAACGTGCACGACCCTGGCCACAAAAGTTTTTGTAAATTTGAACCATTTCGTTTATGTGTTGTGGTATTGATACCACGACATTTTACAGCACAATTTTGGTTTAGTAAGTAAAGGGATGATAAGGATGGTGATCGCATGGGTCCTGACCCGCTAGTGAACGTGCACGACCCTGGCCACAAATTTTTTGTAAATTTGAACCATTTCGTTTATGTGTTGTGGTATTGATACCACGACATTTTACAGCACAAATTTTTGTATAGTAAGTAAAGGGATGATAGGGATGATGATCGCATGGGTCCTGACCCGCTAGTGAACGTGCACGACCCTGGCCACAAAAGTTTTAGTAAATTTGAACCATTTTGTTTATGTGTTCTGGTATTAATACCATTACATTTTACAGCACAGATTTTTGTATAGTAAGTAAAGGGATGATAGGAATGATGTTCGCATGGGTCCTGACCCGCTAGTGAACGTGCACGACAATGGCCACAAAAGTTTTTGTAAATTTGAACCATTTCGTTTGTGTTGTGGTATTGATACCACGACATTTTACAGCACACATTTTTGTAAAGTAAGTAAAGGGATGATAGGGATGATGATCGCATGGGTCCTGACCCGCTAGTGAACGTGCACGACCCCGGCCACAAAAGTTTTTTTTAAAAATTTTAACCATTTCGTTTATGTGTTGTGGTATTGATACCACGACATTTTACAGCACAAATTTTTGTATAGTAAGTAAAGGGATGATAGGGATGATGACGACATGGGTCCTGACCCGCTAGTGAACGTGCACGACCCTGGCGACAAAAGTTTTTGTAAATTTGAACCATTTCGTTTATGTGTTGTGGTATTGATACCACGACATTTTACAGCACAAATTTTTGTATAGTAAGTAAAGGGTTGATAGGGATGATGATCGCATGGGTCCTGACCCCCTAGTAAACGTGCACGACCCTGGCCACAAAAGTTTTTGTAAATTTGAACCATTTCGTTTATGTGTTGTGGTATTGATACCACGACATTTTACAGCACACATTTTTGTATAGTAAGTAAAGGGATGAGAGGGATGATGATCGCATGGGTCCTGACCCGCTAGTGAACGTGCACGTCCCTGGCCACAAAAGTTTTTTTAAATTTGAACCATTTCGTTTATGTGTTGTGGTATTGATACCATGACATTTTACAGCACAAATTTTTGTATAGTAAGTAAAGGGATGATAGGGATGATGATCGCATGGGTCCTGACCCGTTAGTGAACGTGCACGACCCTGGCCACAAAAGTTTTTGTAAATTTGAATCATTTCGTTTATGTGTTGTGGTATTGATACCACGACATTTTACAGCACAAATTTTTGTATAGTAAGTAAAGGGATGATAGGGATGATGATCGCATGGGTCCTGACCCGCTAGTGAACGTGCACGACCCTGGCCACAAAAGTTTTTTTAAATTTGAACCATTTCGTTTATGTGTTGTGGTATTGATACCACGACATTTTACAGCACAAATTTTTGTATAGTAAGTAAAAAGATGATAGGGATGATGATCGCATGGGTTCTGACCCGCTAGTGAACGTGCACGACCTTGGCCACAAAAGTTTTTGTAAATTTGAACCATTTCGTTTATGTGTTGTGGTATTGATACCACGACATTTTACAGCACAAATTTTTGTATAGTAAGTAAAGGGATGACAGGGATGATGATCGCATGGGTTCTGACCCGCTAGTGAACGTGCACGACCTTGGCCACAAAAGTTTTTGTAAACTTGAACCATTTCGTTTATGTGTTGTGGTATTGATACCACGAAATTTTACAGCACAAATTTTTGTATAGTAAGTAAAGGGATGATAGGGATGATGATCGCATTTGTCAGAACCCGCTAGTGAACGTGCACGACCCAGGCCACAAAAGTATTTGTAAATTTGAACCATTTCGTTTATGTGTTGTGGTATTGATACCACGACATTTTACAGCACAAATTTTTGTATAATAAGCAAACGGATGATAGGGATGATGTTCGCATGGGTCAGAACCCGCTAGTGAACGTGCACGACCCTGGCCACAAAAGTTTTTTTAAAAATTTGAACCATTTCGTTTATGTGTTGTGGTATTGATACCATGACGTTTTACAGCACAAATTTTTGTATAGTAAGTAAAGGGATGATAGGGATGATGATCGCATGGGTCCTGACCCGCTAGTGAACGTGCACGACCCTGGCCACAAAAGTTTTTGTAAATTTGAATCATTTCGTTTATGTGTTGTGGTATTGATACCACGACATTTTACAGCACAAATTTTTGTATAGTAAGTAAAGGGATGACAGGGATGATGATCGCATGGGTCCTGACCCGCTAGTGAACGTGCACGACCCTGGCCACAGAAGTTTTTTAAATTTGAACCATTTCGTTTATGTGTTGTGGTATTGATACCACGACATTTTACAGCACAAATTTGTGTATAGTAAGTAAAAGGATGATAGGGATGATGGTCGCATGGGTTCTGACCCGCTAGTGAACGTGCACGACCTTGGCCACAAAAGTTTTTGTAAATTTGAACCATTTCGTTTATGTGTTGTGGTATTAATACCACGACATTTTACAGCACACATTTTTGTATAGTAAGTAAAGGGATGATAGGGATGATGATCGCATGGGTCCTGACCCGCTAGTGAACATGCACGACCCTGGCCACAAAAGTTTTTTAAAAATTTGAACCATTTCGTTTGTGTTGTGGTATTGAAACCACGACATTTTACAGCACAAATTTTTGTATAGTAAGTAAAGGGATGATAGGGATGATGATCACATGGGTCCTGACCCGCTAGTGAACGTGCACGACCCTGGCCACAAAAGTTTTTGTAAATTTGAACCATTTCGTTTATGTGTTGTGGTATTGATACCACGACATTTTACAGCACAAATTTTTGTGTACTAAGTAAAGGGATTATAGGGATGATGATCGCATGGGTCCTGACCCGCTAGTGAACGTGCACGACCCAGGCCACAAAGTTTTTTAAATTTGAACCATTTCGTTTATGTTTTGCGGTATTGATACCACGACAATTTACAGCACAAACTTTTGTATAATAAGTAAAGGGATGATAGGGATGATGTTCGCATGGGTCAGAACCCGCTAGTGAACGTGCACGACCCTGGCCACAAAAGTTTTTTTAAAAATTTGAACCATTTCGTTTATGTGTTGTGGTATTGATACCATGACATTTTACAGCACAAATTTTTGTATAGTAAGTAAAGGGATGATAGGGATGATGATCGCATGGGTCCTGACCCGTTAGTGAACGTGCACGACCCTGGCCACAAAAGTTTTTGTAAATTTGAACCATTTCGTTTGTGTTGTGGTATTGATACCACGACATTTTACAGCACAATTTTTGGTTTAGTAAGTAAAGGGATGATAGGGATGATGATCGCATTCGTCCTGACCCGCTAGTGAACGTGCACGACCCTGGCCTCAAAAGTTTTTGTAAATTTGAACCATTTCGTTTATGTGTTGTGGTATTGATACCACGACATTTTAGACCACAAATTTTTGTATAGTAAGTAAAGGGATGATAGGGATGATGATCGCATGGGTCAGAACCCGCTAGTGAACGTGCACGACCCAGGCCACAAAAGTTTTTGTAAATTTGAACCATTTCGTTTATGTGTTGTTGTATTGATACCACGACATTTTACAGCACAAACTTTTGTATAATAAGTAAACGGATGATAGGGATGATGTTCGCATGGGTCAGAACCCGCTAGTGAACGTGCACGACCCTGGCCACAAAAGTTTTTTAAAAATTTGAACCATTTCGTTTATGTGTTGTGGTATTGATACCACGACATTTTACAGCACAAATTTTTGTATAGTAAGTAAAGGGATGATAGGGATGATGATCGCATGGGTCCTGACCCGCTAGTAAACGTGCACGACCCTGGCCACAAAAGTTTTTGTAAATTTGAACCATTTCGTTTATGTGTTGTGGTATTGATAGCACGACATTTTACAGCACAAATTTTTGTATAGTAAGTAAAGGGATGATAGGGATGATGATCGCATGGGTTCTGACCCGCTAGTGAACGTGCACGACCTTGGCCACAAAAGTTTTTGTAAATTTGAACCATTTCGCTTATGTGTTGTGGTATTGATACCACGACATTTTACAGCACACATTTTTGTATAGTAAGTAAAGGGATGATAGGGATGATGATCGCATGGGTCCTGACCCGCTAGTGAACGTGCACGACCCTGGCCACAAAAGTTTTTTAAAAATTTGAACCATTTCGTTTATGTGTTGTGGTATTGATACCACGACATTTTACAGCACAAATTTTTGTATAGTAAGTAAAGGGATGATAGGGATGATGATCGCATGGGTCCTGACCCGCTAGTGAACGTGCACGACCCTGGCCACAATTTTTTTGTAAATTTGAACCATTTCGTTTATGTGTTGTGGTATTGAAACCACGACAATTTACAGCACAAACTTTTGTATAATAAGTAAAGGGATGATAGGGATGATGTTCGCATGGGTCAGAACCCGCTAGTGAACGTGCACGACCCTGGCCACAAAAGTTTTTTTAAAAATTTGAACCATTTCGTTTATGTGTTGTGGTATTGATACCATGACATTTTACAGCACAAATTTTTGTATAGTAAGTAAAGGGATGATAGGGATGATGATCGCATGGGTCCTGACCCGTTAGTGAACGTGCACGACCCTGGCCACAAAAGTTTTTGTAAATTTGAACCATTTCGTTTGTGTTGTGGTATTGATACCACGACATTTTACAGCACAATTTTTGGTTTAGTAAGTAAAGGGATGATAGGGATGATGATCGCATTCGTCCTGACCCGCTAGTGAACGTGCACGACCCTGGCCTCAAAAGTTTTTGTAAATTTGAACCATTTCGTTTATGTGTTGTGGTATTGATACCACGACATTTTAGAGCACAAATTTTTGTATAGTAAGTAAAGGGATGATAGGGATGATGATCGCATGGGTCAGAACCCGCTAGTGAACGTGCACGACCCAGGCCACAAAAGTTTTTGTAAATTTGAACCATTTCGTTTATGTGTTGTGGTATTGATACCACGACATTTTACAGCACAATTTTTGGTTTAGTAAGTAAAGGGATGATAAGGATGGTGATCGCATGGGTCCTGACCCGCTAGTGAACGTGCACGACCCTGGCCACAAAAGTTATTCTAAATTTGAACCATTTCGTTTGTGTTGTGGTATTGATACCACGACATTTTACAGCACAAATTTTTGTATAGTAAGTAAAGGGATGATAGGAATGATGTTCGCATGGGTCCTGACCTGGTAGTGAACGTGCACGACCCTGGCCACAAAAGTTTTTGTAAATTTAACCATTTCGTTTATGTGTTGTGGTATTGATACCACGACATTTTACAGCACAAATTTTTGTATAATAAGTAAAGGGATGATAGGGATGATGATCGCATGGGTCAGAACCCGCTAGTGAACGTGCACGACCCTGGCCCAAAAGTTTTTTTTAAATCTGAACCATTTTGTTTATGTGTTGTGGTATTGATACCATGACATTTTACAGCACAAATTTTTGTATAGTAAGTAAAGGGATGATAGGGATGATGATCGCATGGGTCCTGACCCGTTAGTGAACGTGCACGACCCTGGCCACAAAAGTTTTTTAAATTTGAACCATTTCGTTTATGTGTTGTGGTATTGATACCACGACATTTTACAGCACAAATTTTTGTATAGTAAGTAAAAAGATGATAGGGATGATGATCGCATGGGTTCTGACCCGCTAGTGAACGTGCACGACCTTGGCCACAAAAGTTTTTGTAAATTTGAACCATTTCGTTTATGTGTTGTGGTATTGATACCACGACATTTTACTGCACAAATTTTTGTATAGTAAGTAAAGGGATGATAGGGATGATGATCGCATGGGTTCTGACCCGCTAGTGAAAGTGCACGACCTTGGCCACAAAAGTATATGTAAATTTGAACCATTTCGTTTATGTGTTGTGGTATTGATACCACGACATTTTACAGCACAAATTTTTGTATAGTAAGTAAAAAGATGATAGGGATGATGATCGCATGGGTTCTGACCCGCTAGTGAACTTGCTCGACCTTGGCCACAAAAGTTTTTGTAAATTTGAACCATTTCGTTTATGTGTTGTGGTATTGATACCACGACATTTTACTGCACACATTTTTGTAAAGTAAGTAAAGGGATGATAGGGATGATGATCGCATGGGTCCTGACCCGCTAGTGAACGTGCACGACCCCGGCCACAAAAGTTTTTTTTTAAAAATTTTAACCATTTCGTTTATGTGTTGTGGTATTGATACCACGACATTTTACAGCACAAATTTTTGTATAGTAAGTAAAGGGATGATAGGGATGATGACGACATGGGTCCTGACCCGCTAGTGAACGTGCACGACCCTGGCGACAAAAGTTTTTGTAAATTTGAACCATTTCGTTTATGTGTTGTGGTATTGATACCACGACATTTTACAGCACAAATTTTTGTATAGTAAGCAAAGGGATGATAGGGATGATGATCGCATGGGTCCTGACCCCCTAGTAAACGTGCACGACCCTGGCCACAAAAGTTTTTTAAATTTGAACCATTTCGTTTATGTGTTGTGGTATTGATACCACGACATTTTACAGCACACATTTTTGTATAGTAAGTAAAGGGATGATAGGGATGATGATCGCATGGGTCCTGACCCGCTAGTGAACGTGCACGTCCCTGGCCACAAAAGTTTTTTTAAATTTTAACCATTTCGTTTATGTGTTGTGGTATTGATACCATGACATTTTACAGCACAAATTTTTGTATAGTAAGTAAAGGGATGATAGGGATGATGATCGCATGGGTCCTGACCCGTTAGTGAACGTGCACGACCCTGGCCACAAAAGTTTTTGTAAATTTGAATCATTTCGTTTATGTGTTGTGGTATTGATACCACGACATTTTACAGCACAAATTTTTGTATAGTAAGTAAAGGGATGATAGGGATGATGATCGCATGGGTCCTGACCCGCTAGTGAACGTGCACGACCCTGGCCACAAAAGTTTTTTAAATTTGAACCATTTCGTTTATGTGTTGTGGTATTGATACCACGACATTTTACAGCACAAATTTTTGTATAGTAAGTAAAAAGATGATAGGGATGATGATCGCATGGGTTCTGACCCGCTAGTGAACGTGCACGACCTTGGCCACAAAAGTTTTTGTAAATTTGAACCATTTCGTTTATGTGTTGTGGTATTGATACCACGACATTTTACAGCACAAATTTTTGTATAGTAAGTAAAGGGATGACAGGGATGATGATCGCATGGGTTCTGACCCGCTAGTGAACGTGCACGACCTTGGCCACAAAAGTTTTTGTAAATTTGAACCATTTCGTTTATGTGTTGTGGTATTGATACCACGAAATTTTACAGCACAAATTTTTGTATAGTAAGTAAAGGGATGATAGGGATGATGATCGCATTTGTCAGAACCCGCTAGTGAACGTGCACGACCCAGGCCACAAAAGTATTTGTAAATTTGAACCATTTCGTTTATGTGTTGTGGTATTGATACCACGACATTTTACAGCACAAATTTTTGTATAATAAGCAAACGGATGATAGGGATGATGTTCGCATGGGTCAGAACCCGCTAGTGAACGTTCACGACCCTGGCCACAAAAGTTTTTTTAAAAATTTGAACCATTTCGTTTATGTGTTGTGGTATTGATACCATGACATTTTACAGCACAAATTTTTGTATAGTAAGTAAAGGGATGATAGGGATGATGATCGCATGGGTCCTGACCCGTTAGTGAACGTGCACGACCCTGGCCACAAAAGTTTTTGTAAATTTGAACCATTTCGTTTGTGTTGTGGTATTGATACCACGACATTTTACAGCACAATTTTTGGTTTAGTAAGTAAAGGGATGATAGGGATGATGATCGCATTCGTCCTGACCCGCTAGTGAACGTGCACGACCCTGGCCTCAAAAGTTTTTGTAAATTTGAACCATTTCGTTTATGTGTTGTGGTATTGATACCACGACATTTTAGAGCACAAATTTTTGTATAGTAAGTAAAGGGATGATAGGGATGATGATCGCATGGGTCAGAACCCGCTAGTGAACGTGCACGACCCAGGCCACAAAAGTTTTTGTAAATTTGAACCATTTCGTTTATGTGTTGTTGTATTGATACCACGACATTTTACAGCACAAATTTTTGTATAATAAGTAAAGGGATGATAGGGATGATGATCGCATGGGTCAGAACCCGCTAGTGAACGTGCACGACCCTGGCCCAAAAGTTTTTTTTAAATTTGAACCATTTTGTTTATGTGTTGTGGTATTGATAGCACGACATTTTACAGCACAAATTTTTGTATAGTAAGTAAAGGGATGATAGGGATGATGATCGCATGGGTTCTGACCCGCTAGTGAACGTGCACGACCTTGGCCACAAAAGTTTTTGTAAATTTGAACCATTTCGTTTATGTGTTGTGGTATTGATACCACGACATTTTACAGCACACATTTTTGTATAGTAAGTAAAGGGATGATAGGGATGATGATCGCATGGGTCCTGACCCGCTAGTGAACGTGCACGACCCTGGCCACAAAAATTTTTTAAAAATTTGAACCATTTCGTTTATGTGTTGTGGTATTGATACCACGACATTTTACAGCACAAATTTTTGTATAGTAAGTAAAGGGATGATAGGGATGATGATCGCATGGGTCCTGACCCGCTAGTGAACGTGCACGACCCTGGCCACAATTTTTTTGTAAATTTGAACCATTTCGTTTGTGTTGTGGTATTGATACCACGACATTTTACAGCACAGATTTTTGTATAGTAAGTAAAGGGATGATAGGGATGATGATCGCATGCGTCCTGACCCGCTGTGAACGTGCACGACCCTGGCCACAAAAGTTTTTGTAAATTTGAACCATTTCGTTTATGTGTTGTGGTATTGATACCACGACATTTTACAGCACAATTTTTGGTTTAGTAAGTAAAGGGATGATAAGGATGGTGATCGCATGGGTCCTGACCCGCTAGTGAACGTGCACGACCCTGGCCACAAAAGTTATTCTAAATTTGAACCATTTCGTTTGTGTTGTGGTATTGATACCACGACATTTTACAGCACAAATTTTTGTATAGTAAGTAAAGGGATGATAGGAATGATGTTCGCATGGGTCCTGACCTGGTAGTGAACGTGCACGACCCTGGCCACAAAAGTTTTTGTAAATTTAACCATTTCGTTTATGTGTTGTGGTATTGATACCACGACATTTTACAGCACAAATTTTTGTATAATAAGTAAAGGGATGATAGGGATGATGATCGCATGGGTCAGAACCCGCTAGTGAACGTGCACGACCCTGGCCCAAAAGTTTTTTTTAAATTTGAACCATTTTGTTTATGTGTTGTGGTATTGATACCATGACATTTTACAGCACAAATTTTTGTATAGTAAGTAAAGGGATGATAGGGATGATGATCGCATGGGTCCTGACCCGTTAGTGAACGTGCACGACCCTGGCCACAAAAGTTTTTTAAATTTGAACCATTTCGTTTATGTGTTGTGGTATTGATACCACGACATTTTACAGCACAAATTTTTGTATAGTAAGTAAAAAGATGATAGGGATGATGATCGCATGGTTTCTGACCCGCTAGTGAACGTGCACGACCTTGGCCACAATAGTTTTTGTAAATTTGAACCATTTCGTTTATGTGTTGTGGTATTGATACCACGACATTTTACTGCACAAATTTTTGTATAGTAAGTAAAGGGATGATAGGGATGATGATCGCATGGGTTCTGACCCGCTAGTGAAAGTGCACGACCTTGGCCACAAAAGTATTTGTAAATTTGAACCATTTCGTTTGTGTTGTGGTATTGATACCACGACATTTTACAGCACAAATTTTTGTATAGTAAGTAAAGGGATGAAAGGGATGATGATCGCATTTGTCAGAACCCGCTAGTGAACGTGCACGACCCAGGCCACAAAAGTTTTTGTAAATTTGAACCATTTCGTTTGTGTTGTGGTATTGATACCACGACATTTTACAGCACAAATTTTTGTATAATAAGTAAACGGATGATAGGGATGATGTTCGCATGGGTCAGAACCCGCTAGTGAACGTGCACGACCCTGGCCACAAAAGTTTTTTTAAAAATTTGAACCATTTCGTTTATGTGTTGTGGTATTGATACCATGACATTTTACAGCACAAATTTTTGTATAGTAAGTAAAGGGATGATAGGGATGATGATCGCATGGGTCGTGACCCGCTAGTGAACGTGCACGACCCTGGCCACAAAAGTTTTTTGTAAATTTGAACCATTTCGTTTATGTGTTGTGGTATTGATAGCACGACATTTTACAGCACAAATTTTTGTATAGTAAGTAAAGGGATGATAGGGATGATGATCGCATGGGTTCTGACCCGCTAGTGAACGTGCACGACCTTGGCCACAAAAGTTTTTGTAAATTTAAACCATTTCGTTTATGTGTTGTGGTATTGATACCACGACATTTTACAGCACACATTTTTGTATAGTAAGTAAAGGGATGATAGGGATGATGATCGCATGGGTCCTGACTCGCTAGTGAACGTGCACGACCCTGGCCACAAAAGTTTTTTAAAAATTTGAACCATTTCGTTTATGTGTTGTGGTATTGATACCACGACATTTTAAAGCACAAATTTTTGTATAGTAAGTAAAGGGATGATAGGGATGATGATCGCATGGGTCCTGACCCGCTAGTGAACATGCACGACCCTGGCCACAGAAGTTTTTTAAATTTGAACCATTTCGTTTATGTGTTGTGGTATTGATACCACGACATTTTACAGCACAATTTTTGGTTTAGTAAGTAAAGGAATGATAAGGATGGTGATCGCATGGGTCCTGACCCGCTAGTGAACGTGCACGACCCTGGCCACAAAAGTTTTTGTAAATTATAACCATTTCGTTTGTGTTGTGGTATTGATACCACGACATTTTACAGCACAAATTTTTGTATAGTAAGTAAAGGGATGATAGGGATGATGATCGCATGGGTCCTGACCCGCTAGTGAACGTGCACGACCCTGGCCACAAAAGTTTTTGTAAATTTGAACCATTTTGTTTATGTGTTCTGGTATTAATACCACGACATTTTACAGCACAAATTTTTGTATAGTAAGTAAAGGGATGATAGGGATGATGTTCGCATGGGTCCTGACCCGCTAGTGAACGTGCACGACCCTGGCCACAAAAGTTTTTGTAAATTTGAACCATTTCGTTTATGTGTTGTGGTATTGATACCACGACATTTTACAGCACATATTTTTGTATAGTAAGTAAAGGGATGATAGGGATGATGATCGCATGGGTCCTGACCCGCTAGTGAACGTGCACGACCCTGGCCACAAAAGTTTTTGTAAATTTGAACCATTTCGTTTATGTGTTGTGGTATTGATACCACGACATTTTACAGCACAAATTTTTGTATAGTAAGTAAAGGGATGATAGGAATGATGTTCGCATGGGTCCTGACCTGGTAGTGAACGTGCACGACCCTGGCCACAAAAGTTTTTGTAAATTTAACCATTTCGTTTATGTGTTGTGGTATTGATACCACGACATTTTACAGCACAAATTTTTGTATAATAAGTAAACGGATGATAGGGATGATGTTCGCATGGGTCAGAACCCGCTAGTGAACGTGCACGACCCTGGCCACAAAAGTTTTTTTAAATTTGAACCATTTTGTTTATGTGTTGTGGTATTGATACCATGACATTTTACAGCACAAATTTTTGTATAGTAAGTAAAGGGATGATAGGGATGATGATCGCATGGGTCCTGACCCGTTAGTGAACGTGCACGACCCTGGCCACAAAAGTTTTTGTAAATTTGAATCATTTCGTTTATGTGTTGTGGTATTGATACCACGACATTTTACAGCACAAATTTTTGTATAGTAAGTAAAGGGATGATAGGGATGATGATCGCATGGGTCCTGACCCGCTAGTGAACGTGCACGACCCTGGCCACAAAAGTTTTTTAAATTTGAACCATTTCGTTTATGTGTTGTGGTATTGATACCACGACATTTTACAGCACAAATTTTTGTATAGTAAGTAAAGGGATGATAGGGATGATGATCGCATGGGTTCTGACCCGCTAGTGAACGTGCACGACCTTGGCCACAAAAGTTTTTGTAAATTTGAACCATTTCGTTTATGTGTTGTGGTATTGATACCACGACATTTTACAGCACAAATTTTTGTATAGTAAGTAAAGGGATGATAGGGATGATGATCGCATGGGTTCTGACCCGCTAGTGAACGTGCACGACCTTGGCCACAAAAGTTTTTGTAAATTTGAACCATTTCGTTTATGTGTTGTGGTATTGATACCACGACATTTTACAGCACAAATTTTTGTATAGTAAGTAAAGGGATGATAGGGATGATGATCGCATTTGTCAGAACCCGCTAGTGAACGTGCACGACCCAGGCCACAAAAGTTTTTGTAAATTTGAACCATTTCGTTTATGTGTTGTGGTATTGATACCACGACATTTTACAGCACAAATTTTTGTATAATAAGTAAACGGATGATAGGGATGATGTTCGCATGGGTCAGAACCCGCTAGTGAACGTGCACGACCCTGGCCACAAAAGTTTTTTTAAATTTGAACCATTTCGTTTATGTGTTGTGGTATTGATACCACGACATTTTACAGCACAAATTTGTGTATAGTAAGTAAAGGGATGATAGGGATGATGGTCGCATGGGTTCTGACCCGCTAGTGAACGTGCACGACCTTGGCCAGAAAAGTTTTTGTAAATTTGAACCATTTCGTTTATGTGTTGTGGTATTGATACCACGACATTTTACAGCACAAATTTTTGTATAGTAAGTAAAAGGATGATAGGGATGATGATCGCATGGGTCCTGACCCGCTAGTGAACGTGCACGACCCTGGCCACAAAAGTTTTTTAAATTTGAACCATTTCGTTTATGTGTTGTGGTATTGATACCACGACATTTTACAGCACAAATTTGTGTATAGTAAGTAAAGGGATGATAGGGATGATGGTCGCATGGGTTCTGACCCGCTAGTGAACGTGCACGACCTTGGCCAGAAAAGTTTTTTAAAAATTTGAACCATTTCGTTTATGTGTTGTGGTATTGATACCACGACATTTTAAAGCACAAATTTTTGTATAGTAAGTAAAGGGATGATAGGGATGATGATCGCATGGGTCCTGACCCGCTAGTGAACGTGCACGACCCTGGCCACAAAAGTATTTAAAAATTTGAACCATTTCGTTTATGTGTTGTGGTATTGATACCACGACATTTTACAGCACAAATTTTTGTAGAGTAAGTAAAGGGATGATAGGGATGATGATCACATGGGTCCTGACCCGCTAGTGAACGTGCACGACCCTGGCCACAAAAGTTTTTGTAAATTTGAACCATTTCGTTTATGTGTTGTGGTATTGATACCACGACATTTTACAGCACAAATTTTTGTATACTAAGTAAAGGGATGATAGGGATGATGATCGCATGGGTCCTGACCCGCTAGTGAACGTGCACGACCCAGGCCACAAAGTTTTTTAAATTTGAACCATTTCGTTTATGTGTTGTGGTATTGATACCACGACAATTTACAGCACAAACTTTTGTATAATAAGTAAACGGATGATAGGGATGATGTTCGCATGGGTCAGAACCCGCTAGTGAACGTGCACGACCCTGGCCACAAAAGTTTTTTTAAAAATTTGAACCATTTCGTTTATGTGTTGTGGTATTGATACCACGACATTTTACAGCACAAATTTTTGTATAGTATGTAAAGGGATGATAGGGATGATGTTCACATGGGTCCTGACCCGTTAGTGAACGTGCACGACCCTGGCCACAAAAGTTTTTGTAAATTTGAACCATTTCGTTTATGTGTTGTGGTATTGATACCACGACATTTTACAGCACAATTTTTGGTTTAGTAAGTAAAGGGATGATAGGGATGATGATCGCATGGGTCCTGACCCGCTACTGAACGTGCACGACCCTGGCCACAAAAGTTTTTGTAAATTTGAACCATTTCGTTTATGTGTTGTGGTATTGATACCACGACATTTTACAGCACAAATTTTTGTATAGTAAGTAAAGGGATGATAGGGATGATGTTCGCATGGGTCCTGACCCGCTAGTGGACGTGCACGACCTTGGCCACAAAAGTTTTTGTAAATTTGAACCATTTTGTTTATGTGTTCTGGTATTAATACCACGACATTTTACAGCACACATTTTTGTATAGTAAGTAAAGGGATGATAGGGATGATGTTCGCATGGGTCCTGACCCGCTAGTGAACGTGCACGACCCTGGCCACAAAAGTTTTTGTAAATTTGAACCATTTCGATTATGTGTTGTGGTATTGATACCACGACATTTTACAGCACAAATTTTTGTATAGTAAGTAAAGGGATGATAGGGATGATGATCGCATGGGTCCTGACCCGCTAGTGAACGTGCACGACCCTGGCCACAAAAGTTTTTTTAAAAATTTGAACCATTTCGTTTATGTGTTGTGGTATTGATACCACGACATTTTACAGCACAAATTTTTGTATAGTAAGTAAAGGGATGATAGGGATGATGTTCACATGGGTCCTGACCCGCTAGTGAACGTGCACGACCCTGGCCACAAAAGTTTTTGTAAATTTGAACCATTTCGTTTATGTGTTGTGGTATTGATACCACGACATTTTACAGCACAAATTTTTGTATAGTAAGTAAAGGGATGATAGGGATGATGATCGCATGGGTCCTGACCCGCTAGTGAACGTGCACGACCCAGGCCACAAAGTTTTTTAAATTTGAACCATTTCGTTTATGTGTTGTGGTATTGATACCACGACAATTTACAGCACAAACTTTTGTATAATAAGTAAACGGATGATAGGGATGATGTTCGCATGGGTCAGAACCCGCTAGTGAACGTGCACGACCCTGGCCACAAAAGTTTTTTTAAAAAT
Source organism: Thermobia domestica (assembly GCF_964235325.1). Taxonomy (NCBI): domain Eukaryota; kingdom Metazoa; phylum Arthropoda; class Insecta; order Zygentoma; family Lepismatidae; genus Thermobia; species Thermobia domestica. The sequence continues at coordinate 58,617,836 of NC_137470.1, read as the reverse complement.
TTGAACCATTTCGTTTATGTGTTGTGGTATTGATACCACGACATTTTACAGCACAAATTTTTGTATAGTAAGTAAAGGGATGATAGGGATGATGATCACATGGGTCCTGACCCGCTAGTGAACGTGCACGACCCTGGCCACAAAAGTTTTTGAAAATTTGAACCATTTCGTTTATGTGTTGTGGTATTGATACCACGACATTTTACAGCACAAATTTTTGTATACTAAGTAAAGGGATGATAGGGATGATGATCGCATGGGTCCTGACCCGCTAGTGAACGTGCACGACCCAGGCCACAAAGTTTTTTAAATTTGAACCATTTCGTTTATGTGTTGTGGTATTGATACCACGACAATTTACAGCACAAACTTTTGTATAATAAGTAAACGGATGATAGGGATGATGTTCGCATGGGTCAGAACCCGCTAGTGAACGTGCACGACCCTGGCCACAAAAGTTTTTTTAAAAATTTGAACCATTTCGTTTATGTGTTGTGGTATTGATACCACGACATTTTACAGCACAAATTTTTGTATAGTATGTAAAGGGATGATAGGGATGATGTTCACATGGGTCCTGACCCGTTAGTGAACGTGCACGACCCTGGCCACAAAAGTTTTTGTAAATTTGAACCATTTCGTTTATGTGTTGTGGTATTGATACCACGACATTTTACAGCACAATTTTTGGTTTAGTAAGTAAAGGGATGATAGGGATGATGATCGCATGGGTCCTGACCCGCTACTGAACGTGCACGACCCTGGCCACAAAATTTTTTGTAAATTTGAACCATTTCGTTTGTGTTGTGGTATTGATACCACGACATTTTACAGCACAAATTTTTGTATAGTAAGTAAAGGGATGATAGGGATGATGTTCGCATGGGTCCTGACCCGCTAGTGGACGTGCACGACCTTGGCCACAAAAGTTTTTGTAAATTTGAACCATTTTGTTTATGTGTTCTGGTATTAATACCACGACATTTTACAGCACACATTTTTGTATAGTAAGTAAAGGGATGATAGGGATGATGTTCGCATGGGTCCTGACCCGCTAGTGAACGTGCACGACCCTGGCCACAAAAGTTTTTGTAAATTTGAACCATTTCGTTTATGTGTTGTGGTATTGATACCACGACATTTTACAGCACAAATTTTTGTATAGTAAGTAAAGGGATGATAGGGATGATGATCGCATGAGTCCTGACCCGCTAGTGAACGTGCACGACCCTGGCCACAAAAGTTTTTGTAAATTTGAACCATTTCGTTTATGTGTTGTGGTATTGATACCACGACATTTTACAGCACAAATTTTTGTATAGTAAGTAAAGGGATGATAGGGATGATGTTCGCATGGGTCCTGACCCGCTAGTGAACGTGCACGACCCTGGCCACAAAAGTTTTTCTAAATTTGAACCATTTCGTTTGTGTTGTGGTATTGATACCACGACATTTTACAGCACAAATTTTTGTATAGTAAGTAAAGGGATGATAGGAATGATGTTCGCATGGGTCCTGACCTGGTAGTGAACGTGCACGACCCTGGCCACAAAAGTTTTTGTAAATTTAACCATTTCGTTTATGTGTTGTGGTATTGATACCACGACATTTTACAGCACAAATTTTTGTATAATAAGTAAACGGATGATAGGGATGATGTTCGCATGGGTCAGAACCCGCTAGTGAACGTGCACGACCCTGGCCACAAAAGTTTTTTTAAATTTGAACCATTTTGTTTATGTGTTGTGGTATTGATACCATGACATTTTACAGCACAAATTTTTGTATAGTAAGTAAAGGGATGATAGGGATGATGATCGCATGGGTCCTGACCCGTTAGTGAACGTGCACGACCCTGGCCACAAAAGTTTTTGTAAATTTGAATCATTTCGTTTATGTGTTGTGGTATTGATACCACGACATTTTACAGCACAAATTTTTGTATAGTAAGTAAAGGGATGATAGGGATGATGATCGCATGGGTCCTGACCCGCTAGTGAACGTGCACGACCCTGGCCACAAAAGTTTTTTAAATTTGAACCATTTCGTTTATGTGTTGTGGTATTGATACCACGACATTTTACAGCACAAATTTTTGTATAGTAAGTAAAGGGATGATAGGGATGATGATCGCATGGGTTCTGACCCGCTAGTGAACGTGCACGACCTTGGCCACAAAAGTTTTTGTAAATTTGAACCATTTCGTTTATGTGTTGTGGTATTGATACCACGACATTTTACAGCACAAATTTTTGTATAGTAAGTAAAGGGATGATAGGGATGATGATCGCATGGGTTCTGACCCGCCAGTGAACGTGCACGACCTTGGCCACAAAAGTTTTTGTAAATTTGAACCATTTCGTTTATGTGTTGTGGTATTGATACCACGACATTTTACAGCACAAATTTTTGTATAGTAAGTAAAGGGATGATAGGGATGATGATCGCATTTGTCAGAACCCGCTAGTGAACGTGCACGACCCAGGCCACAAAAGTTTTTGTAAATTTGAACCATTTCGTTTATGTGTTGTGGTATTGATACCACGACATTTTACAGCACAAATTTTTGTATAATAAGTAAACGGATGATAGGGATGATGTTCGCATGGGTCAGAACCCGCTAGTGAACGTGCACGACATTGGCCACAAAAGTTTTTTAAATTTGAACCATTTCGTTTATGTGTTGTGGTATTGATACCACGACATTTTACAGCACAAATTTGTGTATAGTAAGTAAAGGGATGATAGGGATGATGGTCGCATGGGTTCTGACCCGCTAGTGAACGTGCACGACCTTGGCCAGAAAAGTTTTTGTAAATTTGAACCATTTCGTTTATGTGTTGTGGTATTGATACCACGACATTTTACAGCACAAATTTTTGTATAGTAAGTAAAAGGATGATAGGGATGATGATCGCATGGGTCCTGACCCGCTAGTGAACGTGCACGACCCTGGCCACAAAAGTTTTTGTAAATTTGAACCATTTCGTTTATGTGTTGTGGTATTGATACCACGACATTTTACAGCACAAATTTGTGTATAGTAAGTAAAGGGATGATAGGGATGATGGTCGCAAGGGTTTTGACCCGCTAGTGAACGTGCACGACCTTGGCCAGAAAAGTTTTTTAAAAATTTGAACCATTTCGTTTATGTGTTGTGGTATTGATACCACGACATTTTAAAGCACAAATTTTTGTATAGTAAGTAAAGGGATGATAGGGATGATGATCGCATGGGTCCTGACCCGCTAGTGAACGTGCACGACCCTGGCCACAAAAGTTTTTTAAAAATTTGAACCATTTCGTTTATGTGTTGTGGTATTGATACCACGACATTTTACAGCACAAATTTTTGTATAGTAAGTAAAGGGATGATAGGGATGATGATCACATGGGTCCTGACCCGCTAGTGAACGTGCACGACCCTGGCCACAAAAGTTTTTGTAAATTTGAACCATTTCGTTTATGTGTTGTGGTATTGATACCACGACATTTTACAGCACAAATTTTTGTATACTAAGTAAAGGGATGATAAGGATGATGATCGCATGGGTCCTGACCCGCTAGTGAACGTGCACGACCCAGGCCACAAAGTTTTTTAAATTTGAACCATTTCGTTTATGTGTTGTGGTATTGATACCACGACAATTTACAGCACAAACTTTTGTATAATAAGTAAACGGATGATAGGGATGATGTTCGCATGGGTCAGAACCCGCTAGTGAACGTGCACGACCCTGGCCACAAAAGTTTTTTTAAAAATTTGAACCATTTCGTTTATGTGTTGTGGTATTGATACCACGATATTTTACAGCACAAATTTTTGTATAGTATGTAAAGGGATGATAGGGATGATGATCGCATGGGTCCTGACCCGCTACTGAACGTGCACGACCCTGGCCACAAAAGTTTTTGTAAATTTGAACCATTTCGTTTATGTGTTGTGGTATTGATACCACGACATTTTACAGCACAAATTTTTGTATAGTAAGTAAAGGGATGATAGGGATGATGTTCGCATGGGTCCTGACCCGCTAGTGGACGTGCACGACCTTGGCCACAAAAGTTTTTGTAAATTTGAACCATTTTGTTTATGTGTTCTGGTATTAATACCACGACATTTTACAGCACACATTTTTGTATAGTAAGTAAAGGGATGATAGGGATGATGTTCGCATGGGTCCTGACCCGCTAGTGAACGTGCACGACCCTGGCCACAAAAGTTTTTGTAAATTTGAACCATTTCGTTTATGTGTTGTGGTATTGATACCACGACATTTTACAGCACAAATTTTTGTATAGTAAGTAAAGGGATGATAGGGATGATGATCGCATGGGTCCTGACCCGCTAGTGAACGTGCACGACCCTGGCCACAAAAGTTTTTTAAAAATTTGAACCATTTCGTTTATGTGTTGTGGTATTGATACCACGACATTTTACAGCACAAATTTTTGTATAGTAAGTAAAGGGATGATAGGGATGATGTTCACATGGGTCCTGACCCGCTAGTGAACGTGCACGACCCTGGCCACAAAAGTTTTTGTAAATTTGAACCATTTCGTTTATGTGTTGTGGTATTGATACCACGACATTTTACAGCACAAATTTTTGTATAGTAAGTAAAGGGATGATAGGGATGATGATCGCATGGGTCCTGACCCGCTAGTGAACGTGCACGACCCAGGCCACAAAGTTTTTTAAATTTGAACCATTTCGTTTATGTGTTGTGGTATTGATACCACGACAATTTACAGCACAAACTTTTGTATAATAAGTAAACGGATGATAGGGATGATGTTCGCATGGGTCAGAACCCGCTAGTGAACGTGCACGACCCTGGCCACAAAAGTTTTTTTAAAAATTTGAACCATTTCGTTTATGTGTTGTGGTATTGATACCACGACATTTTACAGCACAAATTTTTGTATAGTAAGTAAAGGGATGATAGGGATGATGATCACATGGGTCCTGACCCGCTAGTGAACGTGCACGACCCTGGCCACAAAAGTTTTTGAAAATTTGAACCATTTCGTTTATGTGTTGTGGTATTGATACCACGACATTTTACAGCACAAATTTTTGTATACTAAGTAAAGGGATGATAGGGATGATGATCGCATGGGTCCTGACCCGCTAGTGAACGTGCACGACCCAGGCCACAAAGTTTTTTAAATTTGAACCATTTCGTTTATGTGTTGTGGTATTGATACCACGACAATTTACAGCACAAACTTTTGTATAATAAGTAAACGGATGATAGGGATGATGTTCGCATGGGTCAGAACCCGCTAGTGAACGTGCACGACCCTGGCCACAAAAGTTTTTTTAAAAATTTGAACCATTTCGTTTATGTGTTGTGGTATTGATACCACGACATTTTACAGCACAAATTTTTGTATAGTATGTAAAGGGATGATAGGGATGATGTTCACATGGGTCCTGACCCGTTAGTGAACGTGCACGACCCTGGCCACAAAAGTTTTTGTAAATTTGAACCATTTCGTTTATGTGTTGTGGTATTGATACCACGACATTTTACAGCACAATTTTTGGTTTAGTAAGTAAAGGGATGATAGGGATGATGATCGCATGGGTCCTGACCCGCTACTGAACGTGCACGACCCTGGCCACAAAAGTTTTTGTAAATTTGAACCATTTCGTTTGTGTTGTGGTATTGATACCACGACATTTTACAGCACAAATTTTTGTATAGTAAGTAAAGGGATGATAGGGATGATGTTCGCATGGGTCCTGACCCGCTAGTGGACGTGCACGACCTTGGCCACAAAAGTTTTTGTAAATTTGAACCATTTTGTTTATGTGTTCTGGTATTAATACCACGACATTTTACAGCACACATTTTTGTATAGTAAGTAAAGGGATGATAGGGATGATGTTCGCATGGGTCCTGACCCGCTAGTGAACGTGCACGACCCTGGCCACAAAAGTTTTTGTAAATTTGAACCATTTCGTTTATGTGTTGTGGTATTGATACCACGACATTTTACAGCACAAATTTTTGTATAGTAAGTAAAGGGATGATAGGGATGATGATCGCATGAGTCCTGACCCGCTAGTGAACGTGCACGACCCTGGCCACAAAAGTTTTTGTAAATTTGAACCATTTCGTTTATGTGTTGTGGTATTGATACCACGACATTTTACAGCACAAATTTTTGTATAGTAAGTAAAGGGATGATAGGGATGATGTTCGCATGGGTCCTGACCCGCTAGTGAACGTGCACGACCCTGGCCACAAAAGTTTTTCTAAATTTGAACCATTTCGTTTGTGTTGTGGTATTGATACCACGACATTTTACAGCACAAATTTTTGTATAGTAAGTAAAGGGATGATAGGAATGATGTTCGCATGGGTCCTGACCTGGTAGTGAACGTGCACGACCCTGGCCACAAAAGTTTTTGTAAATTTAACCATTTCGTTTATGTGTTGTGGTATTGATACCACGACATTTTACAGCACAAATTTTTGTATAATAAGTAAACGGATGATAGGGATGATGTTCGCATGGGTCAGAACCCGCTAGTGAACGTGCACGACCCTGGCCACAAAAGTTTTTTTAAATTTGAACCATTTTGTTTATGTGTTGTGGTATTGATACCATGACATTTTACAGCACAAATTTTTGTATAGTAAGTAAAGGGATGATAGGGATGATGATCGCATGGGTCCTGACCCGTTAGTGAACGTGCACGACCCTGGCCACAAAAGTTTTTGTAAATTTGAATCATTTCGTTTATGTGTTGTGGTATTGATACCACGACATTTTACAGCACAAATTTTTGTATAGTAAGTAAAGGGATGATAGGGATGATGATCGCATGGGTCCTGACCCGCTAGTGAACGTGCACGACCCTGGCCACAAAAGTTTTTTAAATTTGAACCATTTCGTTTATGTGTTGTGGTATTGATACCACGACATTTTACAGCACAAATTTTTGTATAGTAAGTAAAGGGATGATAGGGATGATGATCGCATGGGTTCTGACCCGCTAGTGAACGTGCACGACCTTGGCCACAAAAGTTTTTGTAAATTTGAACCATTTCGTTTATGTGTTGTGGTATTGATACCACGACATTTTACAGCACAAATTTTTGTATAGTAAGTAAAGGGATGATAGGGATGATGATCGCATGGGTTCTGACCCGCCAGTGAACGTGCACGACCTTGGCCACAAAAGTTTTTGTAAATTTGAACCATTTCGTTTATGTGTTGTGGTATTGATACCACGACATTTTACAGCACAAATTTTTGTATAGTAAGTAAAGGGATGATAGGGATGATGATCGCATTTGTCAGAACCCGCTAGTGAACGTGCACGACCCAGGCCACAAAAGTTTTTGTAAATTTGAACCATTTCGTTTATGTGTTGTGGTATTGATACCACGACATTTTACAGCACAAATTTTTGTATAATAAGTAAACGGATGATAGGGATGATGTTCGCATGGGTCAGAACCCGCTAGTGAACGTGCACGACATTGGCCACAAAAGTTTTTTAAATTTGAACCATTTCGTTTATATGTTGTGGTATTGATACCACGACATTTTACAGCACAAATTTGTGTATAGTAAGTAAAGGGATGATAGGGATGATGGTCGCATGGGTTCTGACCCGCTAGTGAACGTGCACGACCTTGGCCAGAAAAGTTTTTGTAAATTTGAACCATTTCGTTTATGTGTTGTGGTATTGATACCACGACATTTTACAGCACAAATTTTTGTATAGTAAGTAAAAGGATGATAGGGATGATGATCGCATGGGTCCTGACCCGCTAGTGAACGTGCACGACCCTGGCCACAAAAGTTTTTGTAAATTTGAACCATTTCGTTTATGTGTTGTGGTATTGATACCACGACATTTTACAGCACAAATTTGTGTATAGTAAGTAAAGGGATGATAGGGATGATGGTCGCAAGGGTTTTGACCCGCTAGTGAACGTGCACGACCTTGGCCAGAAAAGTTTTTTAAAAATTTGAACCATTTCGTTTATGTGTTGTGGTATTGATACCACGACATTTTAAAGCACAAATTTTTGTATAGTAAGTAAAGGGATGATAGGGATGATGATCGCATGGGTCCTGACCCGCTAGTGAACGTGCACGACCCTGGCCACAAAAGTTTTTTAAAAATTTGAACCATTTCGTTTATGTGTTGTGGTATTGATACCACGACATTTTACAGCACAAATTTTTGTATAGTAAGTAAAGGGATGATAGGGATGATGATCACATGGGTCCTGACCCGCTAGTGAACGTGCACGACCCTGGCCACAAAAGTTTTTGTAAATTTGAACCATTTCGTTTATGTGTTGTGGTATTGATACCACGACATTTTACAGCACAAATTTTTGTATACTAAGTAAAGGGATGATAAGGATGATGATCGCATGGGTCCTGACCCGCTAGTGAACGTGCACGACCCAGGCCACAAAGTTTTTTAAATTTGAACCATTTCGTTTATGTGTTGTGGTATTGATACCACGACAATTTACAGCACAAACTTTTGTATAATAAGTAAACGGATGATAGGGATGATGTTCGCATGGGTCAGAACCCGCTAGTGAACGTGCACGACCCTGGCCACAAAAGTTTTTTTAAAAATTTGAACCATTTCGTTTATGTGTTGTGGTATTGATACCACGATATTTTACAGCACAAATTTTTGTATAGTATGTAAAGGGATGATAGGGATGATGATCGCATGGGTCCTGACCCGTTAGTGAACGTGCACGACCCTGGCCACAAAAGTTTTTGTAAATTTGAACCATTTCGTTTATGTGTTGTGGTATTGATACCACGACATTTTACAGCACAATTTTTGGTTTAGTAAGTAAAGGGATGAAAGGGATGATGATCGCATGGGTCCTGACCCGCTAGTGAACGTGCACGACCCTGGCCACAAAAGTTTTTGTAAATTTGAACCATTTCGTTTATGTGTTGTGGTATTGATACCACGACATTTTACAGCACAAATTTTTGTATAGTAAGTAAAGGGATGATAGGGATGATGATCGCATGGGTCCTGACCCGCTAGTGGACGTGCACGACCTTGGCCACAAAAGTTTTTGTAAATTTGAACCATTTTGTTTATGTGTTCTGGTATTAATACCACGACATTTTACAGCACACATTTTTGTATAGTAAGTAAAGGGATGATAGGGATGATGTTCGCATGGGTCCTGACCCGCTAGTGAACGTGCACGACCCTGGCCACAAAAGTTTTTGTAAATTTGAACCATTTCGTTTATGTGTTGTGGTATTGATACCACGACATTTTACAGCACAAATTTTTGTATAGTAAGTAAAGGGATGATAGGGATGATGTTCGCATGGGTCCTGACCCGCTAGTGAACGTGCACGACCCTGGCCAGAAAAGTTTTTTAAATTTGAACCATTTCGTTTATGTGTTGTGGTATTGATACCACGACATTTTACAGCACAAATTTGTGTATAGTAAGTAAAGGGATGATAGGGATGATGGTCGCATGGGTTCTGGCCCGCTAGTGAACGTGCACGACCTTGGCCAGAAAAGTTTTTGTAAATTTGAACCATTTCGTTTATGTGTTGTGGTATTGATACCACGACATTTTACAGCACAAATTTTTCTATAGTAAGTAAAGGGATGAAAGGGATGATGATCGCATGGGTCCTGACCCGCTAGTGAACGTGCACGACCCTGGCCACAAAAGTTTTTTAAAAATTTGAACTATTTCGTTTATGTGTTGTGGTATTGATACCACGACATTTTACAGCACAAATTTTTGTATAGTAAGTAAAGGGATGATAGGGATGATGATCACATGGGTCCTGACCCGCTAGTGAACGTGCACGACCCTGGCCACAAAAGTTTTTTTAAATTTGAACCATTTCGTTTATGTGTTGTGGTATTGATACCACGACATTTTACAGCACAAATTTTTGTATAGTAAGTAAAGGGATGATAGGGATGATGATCGCATGGGTCCTGACCCGCTAGTGAACGTGCACGACCCAGGCCACAAAGTTTTTTAAATTTGAACCATTTCGTTTATGTGTTGTGGTATTGATACCACGACATTTTACAGCACAAACTTTTGTATAATAAGTAAACGGATGGTAGGGATGATGTTCGCATGGGTCCTGACCCGCTAGTGAACGTGCACGACCCTGGCCACAAAAGTTTTTTTTAAAAATTTGAACCATTTCGTTTATGTGTTGTGGTATTGGATACCATGACATTTTACAGCACAAATTTTTGTATAGTAAGTAAAGGGATGATAGGGATGATGATCGCATGGGTCCTGACCCGTTAGTGAACGTGCACGACCCTGGCCACAAAAGTTTTTGTAAATTTGAACCATTTCGTTTGTGTTGTGGTATTGATACCACGACATTTTACAGCACAAATTTTTGTTTAGTAAGTAAAGGGTTGATAGGGATGATGATCGCATGGGTCCTGACCCGCTAGTGAACGTGCACGACTTTGGCCACAAAAGTTTTTGTAAATTTGAACCATTTGGTTTATGTGTTCTGGTATTAATACCACGACATTTTACAGCACAAATTTTTGTATAGGAAGTAAAGGGATGATAGGGATGATGTTCGCATGGGTCCTGACCCGCTAGTGAACGTGCACGACCCTGGCCACTAAAGTTTTTGTAAATTTGAACCATTTCGTTTATGTGTTGTGGTATTGATACCACGACATTTTACAGCACAAATTTTTGTATAGTAAGTAAAGAGATGATAGGGATGATGATCGCATGAGTCCTGACCCGCTTGTGAACGTGCACGACCCTGGCCACAAAAGTTTTTGTAAATTTGAACCATTTCGTTTATGTGTTGTGGTATTGATACCACGACATTTTACAGCACAAATTTTTGTATAGTAAGTAAAGGGATGATAGGGATGATGATCGCATGGGTCAGAACCCGCTAGTGAACGTGCACGACCCAGGCCACAAAAGTTTTTGTAAATTTGAACCATTTCGTTTATGTGTTGTTGTATTGATACCACGACATTTTACAGCACAAATTTTTGTATAATAAGTAAACGGATGATAGGGATGATGTTCGCATGGGTCAGAACCCGCTAGTGAACGTGCACGACCCTGGCCACAAAAGTTTTTTTTAAAAATCTGAACCATTTCGTTTATGTGTTGTGGTATTGATACCATGACATTTTACAGCACAAATTTTTGTATAGTAAGTAAAGGGATGATAGGGATGATGATGGCATGGGTCCTGACCCGTTAGTGAACGTGCACGAACCTGGCCACAAAAGTTTTTGTAAATTTGAATCATTTCGTTTGTGTTGTGGTATTGATACCACGACATTTTACAGCACAAATTTTTGTATAGTAAGTAAAGGGATGATAGGGATGATGATCGCATGGGTCCTGACCCGCTAGTGAACGTGCACGACCCAGGCCCCAAAAGTTTTTTTAAATTTGAACCATTTCGTTTATGTGTTGTGGTATTGATACCACGACATTTTACAGCACAAATTTTTGTATAGTAAGTAAAGGGATGATAGGGATGATGTTCGCATGGGTCCTGACCCGCTAGTGGACGTGCACGATTTTGGCCACAAAAGTTTTTGTGAATTTGAACCATTTTGTTTATGTGTTCTGGTATTAATACCACGACATTTTACAGCACAAATTTTTGTATAGTAAGTAAAGGGATGATTGGGATGATGTTCGCATGGGTCCTGACCCGCTAGTGAACGTGCACGACCCTGGCCACAAAAGTTTTTCTAAATTTGAACCATTTCGTTTATGTGTTGTGGTATTGATACCACGACATTTTACAGCACAAATTTTTGTATAGTAAGTAAAGGGATGATAGGGATGATGATCGCATTCGTCCTGACCCGCTAGTGAACGTGCACGACCCTGGCCACAAAAGTTTTTGTAAATTTGAACCATTTCGTTTATGTGTTGTGGTATTGATACCACGACATTTTACAGCACAATTTTTGGTTTAGTAAGTAAAGGGATGATAAGGATGGTGATCGCATGGGTCCTGACCCGCTAGTGAACGTGCACGACCCTGGCCACAAAAGTTTTTGTAAATTTGAACCATTTCGTTTATGTGTTGTGGTATTGATACCACGACATTTTACAGCACAAATTTTTGTATAGTAAGTAAAGGGATGATAGGGATGATGTTCGCATGGGTCCTGACCCGCTAGTGAAAGTGCACGACCCTGGCCACAAAAGTTTTTGTAAATTTGAACCATTTCGTTTATGTGTTGTGGTATTGATACCACTACATTTTACAGCACAAATTTTTGTATAGTAAGTAAAGGGATGATAGGGATGATGATCGCATGCGTCCTGACCCGCTAGTGAACGTGCACGACCCTGGCCACAAAAGTTTTTGTAAATTTGAACCATTTCGTTTATGTGTTGTGGTATTGATACCACGACATTTTACAGCACAAATTTTTGTATAGTAAGTAAAGGGATGATAGGGATGATGATCGCATGGGTCCTGACCCGCTAGTGAACGTGCACGACCCTGGCCACAAAAGTTTTTGTAAATTTGAACCATTTCGTTTATGTGTTGTGGTATTGATACCACGACATTTTACAGCACAAATTTTTGTATAGTAAGTAAAGGGATGATAGGGATGATGATCGCATGGGTTCTGACCCGCTAGTGAAAGTGCACGACCTTGGCCACAAAAGTTTTTAAATTTGAACCATTTCGTTTATGTGTTGTGGTATTGATACCACGACATTTTACAGCACAAATTTTTGTATAGTAAGTAAAGGGTTGATAGGGATGATGTTCGCATGGGTCCTGACCCGCTAGTGAACGTGCACGACCCTTTCCACAAAAGTTTTTGTAAATTTGAACCATTTTGTTGATGTGTTCTGGTATTAATACCACGACATTTTACAGCACAAATTTTTGTATAGTAAGTAAAGGGATGATAGGGATGATGTTCGCATGGGTCCTGACCCGCTAGTGAACATGCACGACCCTGGCCACAAAAGTTTTTGTAAATTTGAACCATTTTGGTTTATGTGTTGTGGTATTGATACCACGACATTTTACAGCACACATTTTTGTATAGTAAGTAAAGGGATGATATGGATGATGATCGCATGGGTCCTGACCCGCTAGTGAACGTGCACGACCCTGGCCACAAAAGTTTTTGTAAATTTGAACCATTTCGTTTATGTGTTGTGGTATTGATACCACGACATTTTACAGCACATATTTTTGTATAGTAAGTAAAGGGATGATAGGGATGATGATCGCATGGGTCCTGACCCGCTAGTGAACGTGCACGACCCTGGCCACAAAAGTTTTTGTAAATTTGAACCATTTCGTTTATGTGTTGTGGTATTGATACCACGACATTTTACAGCACAAATTTTTGTATAGTAAGTAAAGGGATGATAGGGATGATGTTCGCATGGGTCCTGACCCGCTAGTGAACGTGCACGACCCTGGCCACAAAAGTTTTTGTAAATTTGAACCATTTTGTTTATGTGTTCTGGTATTAATACCACGACATTTTACAGCACAAATTTTTGTATAGTAAGTAAAGGGATGATAGGAATGATGTTCGCATGGGTCCTGACCCGCTAGTGAACGTGCACGACCCTGGCCACAAAAGTTTTTGTAAATTTGAACCATTTCTTTTGTGTTGTGGTATTGATACCACGACATTTTACAGCACAAATTTTTGTATAGTAAGTAAAGCGATGATAGGGATGATGATCGCATGGGTCCTGACCCGCTAGTGAACGTGCACGACCCTGGCCACAAAAGTTTTTGTAAATTTGAACCATTTCGTTTATGTGTTTTGTTATTGATACCACGACATTTTACAGCACAAATTTTTGTATAGTAAGTAAAGGGATGATAGGGATGATGATCGCATGGGTCCTGACCCGCTAGTGAACGTGCACGACCCTGGCCACAAAAGTTTTTGTAAATTTGAACCATTTCGTTTATGTGTTGTGGTATTGATACTACGACATTTTACAGCACAAATTTTTTTATAGTAAGTAAAGGGATGATAGGGATGATGATCGCATGGTTCCTGACCCGCTAGTGAACGTGCACGACCCTGGCCACAAAAGTTTTTTAAAAATTTGAACCATTTCGTTTATGTGTTGTGGTATTGATACCACGACATTTTACAGCACAAATTTTTGTATAGTAAGTAAAGGGATGATAGGGATGATGATCGCATGGGTCCTGACCCGCTAGTGAACGTGCACGACCCAGGCCACAAAGTTTTTTAAATTTGAACCATTTCGTTTATGTGTTGTGGTATTGATACCACGACATTTTACAGCACAAACTTTTGTATAATAAGTAAACGGATGGTAGGGATGATGTTCGCATGGGTCCTGACCCGCTAGTGAACGTGCACGACCCTGGCCACAAAAGTTTTTTTTAAAAATTTGAACCATTTCGTTTATGTGTTGTGGTATTGGATACCATGACATTTTACAGCACAAATTTTTGTATAGTAAGTAAAGGGATGATAGGGATGATGATCGCATGGGTCCTGACCCGTTAGTGAACGTGCACGACCCTGGCCACAAAAGTTTTTGTAAATTTGAACCATTTCGTTTGTGTTGTGGTATTGATACCACGACATTTTACAGCACAAATTTTTGTTTAGTAAGTAAAGGGTTGATAGGGATGATGATCGCATGGGTCCTGACCCGCTAGTGAACGTGCACGACTTTGGCCACAAAAGTTTTTGTAAATTTGAACCATTTGGTTTATGTGTTCTGGTATTAATACCACGACATTTTACAGCACAAATTTTTGTATAGGAAGTAAAGGGATGATAGGGATGATGTTCGCATGGGTCCTGACCCGCTAGTGAACGTGCACGACCCTGGCCACTAAAGTTTTTGTAAATTTGAACCATTTCGTTTATGTGTTGTGGTATTGATACCACGACATTTTACAGCACAAATTTTTGTATAGTAAGTAAAGGGATGATAGGGATGATGATCGCATGAGTCCTGACCCGCTTGTGAACGTGCACGACCCTGGCCACAAAAGTTTTTGTAAATTTGAACCATTTCGTTTATGTGTTGTGGTATTGATACCACGACATTTTACAGCACAAATTTTTGTATAGTAAGTAAAGGGATGATAGGGATGATGATCGCATGGGTCAGAACCCGCTAGTGAACGTGCACGACCCAGGCCACAAAAGTTTTTGTAAATTTGAACCATTTCGTTTATGTGTTGTTGTATTGATACCACGACATTTTACAGCACAAATTTTTGTATAATAAGTAAACGGATGATAGGGATGATGTTCGCATGGGTCAGAACCCGCTAGTGAACGTGCACGACCCTGGCCACAAAAGTTTTTTTTAAAAATCTGAACCATTTCGTTTATGTGTTGTGGTATTGATACCATGACATTTTACAGCACAAATTTTTGTATAGTAAGTAAAGGGATGATAGGGATGATGATGGCATGGGTCCTGACCCGTTAGTGAACGTGCACGAACCTGGCCACAAAAGTTTTTGTAAATTTGAATCATTTCGTTTGTGTTGTGGTATTGATACCACGACATTTTACAGCACAAATTTTTGTATAGTAAGTAAAGGGATGATAGGGATGATGATCGCATGGGTCCTGACCCGCTAGTGAACGTGCACGACCCAGGCCCCAAAAGTTTTTTTAAATTTGAACCATTTCGTTTATGTGTTGTGGTATTGATACCACGACATTTTACAGCACAAATTTTTGTATAGTAAGTAAAGGGATGATAGGGATGATGTTCGCATGGGTCCTGACCCGCTAGTGGACGTGCACGATTTTGGCCACAAAAGTTTTTGTGAATTTGAACCATTTTGTTTATGTGTTCTGGTATTAATACCACGACATTTTACAGCACAAATTTTTGTATAGTAAGTAAAGGGATGATTGGGATGATGTTCGCATGGGTCCTGACCCGCTAGTGAACGTGCACGACCCTGGCCACAAAAGTTTTTCTAAATTTGAACCATTTCGTTTATGTGTTGTGGTATTGATACCACGACATTTTACAGCACAAATTTTTGTATAGTAAGTAAAGGGATGATAGGGATGATGATCGCATTCGTCCTGACCCGCTAGTGAACGTGCACGACCCTGGCCACAAAAGTTTTTGTAAATTTGAACCATTTCGTTTATGTGTTGTGGTATTGATACCACGACATTTTACAGCACAATTTTTGGTTTAGTAAGTAAAGGGATGATAAGGATGGTGATCGCATGGGTCCTGACCCGCTAGTGAACGTGCACGACCCTGGCCACAAAAGTTTTTGTAAATTTGAACCATTTCGTTTATGTGTTGTGGTATTGATACCACGACATTTTACAGCACAAATTTTTGTATAGTAAGTAAAGGGATGATAGGGATGATGTTCGCATGGGTCCTGACCCGCTAGTGAAAGTGCACGACCCTGGCCACAAAAGTTTTTGTAAATTTGAACCATTTCGTTTATGTGTTGTGGTATTGATACCACTACATTTTACAGCACAAATTTTTGTATAGTAAGTAAAGGGATGATAGGGATGATGATCGCATGCGTCCTGACCCGCTAGTGAACGTGCACGACCCTGGCCACAAAAGTTTTTGTAAATTTGAACCATTTCGTTTATGTGTTGTGGTATTGATACCACGACATTTTACAGCACAAATTTTTGTATAGTAAGTAAAGGGATGATAGGGATGATGATCGCATGGGTCCTGACCCGCTAGTGAACGTGCACGACCCTGGCCACAAAAGTTTTTGTAAATTTGAACCATTTCGTTTATGTGTTGTGGTATTGATACCACGACATTTTACAGCACAAATTTTTGTATAGTAAGTAAAGGGATGATAGGGATGATGATCGCATGGGTTCTGACCCGCTAGTGAAAGTGCACGACCTTGGCCACAAAAGTTTTTAAATTTGAACCATTTCGTTTATGTGTTGTGGTATTGATACCACGACATTTTACAGCACAAATTTTTGTATAGTAAGTAAAGGGTTGATAGGGATGATGTTCGCATGGGTCCTGACCCGCTAGTGAACGTGCACGACCCTTTCCACAAAAGTTTTTGTAAATTTGAACCATTTTGTTGATGTGTTCTGGTATTAATACCACGACATTTTACAGCACAAATTTTTGTATAGTAAGTAAAGGGATGATAGGGATGATGTTCGCATGGGTCCTGACCCGCTAGTGAACATGCACGACCCTGGCCACAAAAGTTTTTGTAAATTTGAACCATTTTGGTTTATGTGTTGTGGTATTGATACCACGACATTTTACAGCACACATTTTTGTATAGTAAGTAAAGGGATGATATGGATGATGATCGCATGGGTCCTGACCCGCTAGTGAACGTGCACGACCCTGGCCACAAAAGTTTTTGTAAATTTGAACCATTTCGTTTATGTGTTGTGGTATTGATACCACGACATTTTACAGCACATATTTTTGTATAGTAAGTAAAGGGATGATAGGGATGATGATCGCATGGGTCCTGACCCGCTAGTGAACGTGCACGACCCTGGCCACAAAAGTTTTTGTAAATTTGAACCATTTCGTTTATGTGTTGTGGTATTGATACCACGACATTTTACAGCACAAATTTTTGTATAGTAAGTAAAGGGATGATAGGGATGATGTTCGCATGGGTCCTGACCCGCTAGTGAACGTGCACGACCCTGGCCACAAAAGTTTTTGTAAATTTGAACCATTTTGTTTATGTGTTCTGGTATTAATACCACGACATTTTACAGCACAAATTTTTGTATAGTAAGTAAAGGGATGATAGGAATGATGTTCGCATGGGTCCTGACCCGCTAGTGAACGTGCACGACCCTGGCCACAAAAGTTTTTGTAAATTTGAACCATTTCTTTTGTGTTGTGGTATTGATACCACGACATTTTACAGCACAAATTTTTGTATAGTAAGTAAAGCGATGATAGGGATGATGATCGCATGGGTCCTGACCCGCTAGTGAACGTGCACGACCCTGGCCACAAAAGTTTTTGTAAATTTGAACCATTTCGTTTATGTGTTTTGTTATTGATACCACGACATTTTACAGCACAAATTTTTGTATAGTAAGTAAAGGGATGATAGGGATGATGATCGCATGGGTCCTGACCCGCTAGTGAACGTGCACGACCCTGGCCACAAAAGTTTTTGTAAATTTGAACCATTTCGTTTATGTGTTGTGGTATTGATACTACGACATTTTACAGCACAAATTTTTTTATAGTAAGTAAAGGGATGATAGGGATGATGATCGCATGGTTCCTGACCCGCTAGTGAACGTGCACGACCCTGGCCACAAAAGTTTTTTAAAAATTTGAACCATTTCGTTTATGTGTTGTGGTATTGATACCACGACATTTTACAGCACAAATTTTTTTATAGTAAGTAAAGGGATGATAGGGATGATGATCGCATGGGTCCTGACCCGCTAGTAAACGTGCACG
The DNA here is from genome assembly GCF_964235325.1 of Thermobia domestica. Lineage (NCBI taxonomy): Eukaryota > Metazoa > Arthropoda > Insecta > Zygentoma > Lepismatidae > Thermobia > Thermobia domestica. The sequence goes on along the minus strand of NC_137470.1, from coordinate 58,599,348 downwards.
ACCCTGGCCACAAAAGTTTTTGTAAATTTGAACCATTTCGTTTATGTGTTGTGGTATTGATACCACGACATTTTACAGCACACATTTTTGTATAGTAAGTTAAGGGATGATAGGGATGATGATCGCATGGGTCCTGACCCGCTAGTGAACGTGCACGACCCTGGCCACAAAAGTTTTTGTAAATTTGAACCATTTCGTTTATGTGTTGTGGTATTGATACCACGACATTTTACAGCACACATTTTTGTAAAGTAAGTAAAGGTATGATAGGGATGATGTTCGCATGGGTCCTGACCCACTAGTGAACGTGCACGACCCTGGCCACAAAAGTTTTTTTTAAAAATTTTAACCATTTCGTTTATGTGTTGTGGTATTGATACCACGACATTTTACAGCACAAATTTTTGTATAGTAAGTAAAGGGATGATAGGGATGATGATCGCATGGGTCCTGACCCGCTAGTGAACGTGCACGACCCTGGCCACAAAAGTTTTTTAAATTTGAACCATTTCGTTTATGTGTTGTGGTATTGATACCACGACATTCTACAGCACAAATTTTTGTATAGTAAGTAAAAAGATGATAGGGATGATGATCGCATGGGTTCTGACCCGCTAGTGAACGTGCACGACCTTGGCCACAAAAGTTTTTGTAAATTTGAACCATTTCGTTTATGTGTTGTGGTATTGATACCACGACAGTTTACAGCACAAATTTTTGTATAGTAAGTAAAGGGATGATAGGGATGATGATCGCATGGGTTCTGACCCGCTAGTGAACGTGCACGACCTTGGCCACAAAAGTTTTTGTAAATTTGAACCATTTCGTTTATGTGTTGTGGTATTGATACCACGACATTTTACAGCACAAATTTTTGTATAGTAAGTAAAGGGATGATAGGGATGATGATCGCATTTGTCAGAACCCGCTAGTGAACGTGCACGACCCAGGCCACAAAAGTATTTGTAAAATTGAACCATTTCGTTTATGTGTTGTGGTATTGATACCACGACATTTTACAGCACAAATTTTTGTATAATAAGTAAACGGATGATAGGGATGATGTTCGCATGGGTCAGAACCCGCTAGTGAACGTGCACGACCCTAGCCACAAAAGTTTTTTTAAAAATTTGAACCATTTCGTTTATGTGTTGTGGTATTGATACCATGACATTTTACAGCACAAATTTTTGTATAGTAAGTAAAGGGATGATAGGGATGATGATCGCATGGGTCCTGACCCGTTAGTGAACGTGCACGACCCTGGCCACAAAAGTTTTTGTAAATTTGAATCATTTCGTTTATGTGTTGTGGTTCTGATACCACGACATTTTACAGCACAAATTTTTGTATAGTAAGTAAAGGGATGACAGGGATGATGATCGCATGGGTCCTGACCCGCTAGTGAACGTGCACGACCCTGGTTACAAAAAGGTTTTTAAATTTGAACCATTTCGTTTATGTGTTGTGGTATTGATACCACGACATTTTACAGCACAAATTTGTGTATAGTAAGTAAAGGGATGATAGGGATGATGGTCGCATGGGTTCTGACCCGCTAGTGAACGTGCACGACCTTGGCCACAAAAGTTTTTGTAAATTTGAACCATTTCTTTTATGTGTTGTGGTATTGATACCACGACATTTTACAGCACACATTTTTGTATAGTAAGTAAAGGGATGATAGGGATGATGATCGCATGGGTCCTGACCCGCTAGTGAACATGCACGACCCTGGCCACAAAAGTTTTTTAAAAATTTGAACCATTTCGTTTATGTGTTGTGGTATTGAAACCACGACATTTTACAGCACAAATTTTTGTATAGTAAGTAAAGGGATGATAGGGATGATGATCACATGGGTCCTGACCCGCTAGTGAACGTGCACGACCCTGGCCACAAAAGTTTTTGTAAATTTGAACCATTTCGTTTATGTGTTGTGGTATTGATACCACGACATTTTACAGCACAATTTTTTGTATACTAAGTAAAGGGATTATAGGGATGATGATCGCATCGGTCCTGACCCGCTAGTGAACGTGCACGACCCAGGCCACAAAGTTTTTTAAATTTGAACCATTTCGTTTATGTGTTGTGGTATTGATACCACGACAATTTACAGCACAAACTTTTGTATAATAAGTAAACGGATGATAGGGATGATCTTCGCATGGGTCAGAACCCGCTAGTGAACGTGCACGACCCTGGTCACAAAAGTTTTTGTAAATTTGAACCATTTCGTTTATGTGTTGTGGTATTGAAACCACGACATTTTACAGCACAAATTTTTGTATAGTAAGTAAAGGGATGATAGGGATGATGATCACATGGGTCCTGACCCGCTAGTGAACGTGCACGACCCTGGCCACAAAAGTTTTTGTAAATTTGAACCATTTCGTTTATGTGTTGTGGCATTGATACCACGACATTTTACAGCACAAATTTTTGTATACTAAGTAAAGGGATTATAGGGATGATGATCGCATGGGTCCTGACCCGCTAGTGAACGTGCACGACCCAGGCCACAAAGTTTTTTAAATTTGAACCATTTCGTTTATGTGTTGTGGTATTGATACCACGACAATTTACAGCACAAACTTTTGTATAATAAGTAAACGGATGATAGGGATGATGTTCGCATGGGTCAGAACCCGCTAGTGAACGTGCACGACCCTGGCCACAAAAGTTTTTTTAAAAATTTGAACCATTTCGTTTATGTGTTGTGGTATTGATACCATGAAATTTTACAGCACAAATTTTTGTATAGTAAGTAAAGGGATGATAGGGATGATGATCGCATGGGTCCTGACCCGTTAGTGAACGTGCACGACCCTGGCCACAAAAGTTTTTGTAAATTTGAACCATTTCGTTTATGTGTTGTGGTATTGATACCACGACATTTTACAGCACAATTTTTGTATAGTAAGTAAAGGGATGATAGGGATGATGATCGCATGAGTCCTGACCCGCTAGTGAACGTGCACGACTCTGGCCACACAAGTTTTTGTAAATTTGAACCATTTCGTTTATGTGTTGTGTTATTGATACCACGACATTTTACAGCACACATTTTTGTATAGTAAGTAAAGGGATGATAGGGATGATGATCGCATGGGTCCTGACCCGCTAGTGAACGTGCACGACCCTGGCCACAAAAGTTTTTGTAAATTTGAACCATTTCGTTTATGTGTTGTGGTATTGATACCACGACATTTTACTGCACAAATTTTTGTATAGTAAGTAAAGGGATGATAGGGATGATGATCGCATGGGTCCTGACCCGCTAGTGAACGTGCACGACCCTGGCCACAAAAGTTTTTGTAAATTTGAACCATTTCGTTTATGTGTTGTGGTATTGATACCACTACATTTTACAGCACAAATTTTTGTATAGTAAGTAAAGGGATAATAGGGATGATGATCGCATGCGTCCTGACCCGCTAGTGAACGTGCACGACCCTGGCCACAAAAGTTTTTGTAAATTTGAACCATTTCGTTTATGTGTTGTGGTATTGATACCACGACATTTTACAGCACAAATTTTTGTATAGTAAGTAAAGGGATGATAGGGATGATGATCGCATGGGTCCTGACCCGCTAGTGAACGTGCACGACCCTGGCCACAAAAGTTTTTGTAAATTTGAACCATTTCGTTTATGTGTTGTGGTATTGATACCACGACATTTTACAGCACAAATTTTTGTATAGTAAGTTAAGGGATGATAGGGATGATGATCGCATGGGTTCTGACCCGCTAGTGAACGTGCACGACCTTGGCCACAAAAGTTTTTAAATTTGAACCATTTCGTTTATGTGTTGTGGTATTGATACCACGACATTTTACAGCACAAATTTTTGTATAGTAAGTAAAGGGATGATAGGGATGATGTTCGCATGGGTCCTGACCCGCTAGTGAACGTGCACGACCCTTTCCACAAAAGTTTTTGTAAATTTGAACCATTTTGTTGATGTGTTCTGGTATTAATACCACGACATTTTACAGCACAAATTTTTGTATAGTAAGTAAAGGGATGATAGGGATGATGTTCGCATGGGTCCTGACCCGCTAGTGAACGTGCACGACCCTGGCCACAAAAGTTTTTGTAAATTTGAACCATTTCGTTTATGTGTTGTGGTATTGATACCACGACATTTTACAGCACACATTTTTGTATAGTAAGTAAAGGGATGATATGGATGATGATCGCATGGGTCCTGACCCGCTAGTGAACGTGCACGACCCTGGCCACAAAAGTTTTTGTAAATTTGAACCATTTCGTTTATGTGTTGTGGTATTGATACCACGACATTTTACAGCACATATTTTTGTATTGTAAGTAAAGGGATGATAGGGATGATGATCGCATGGGTCCTGACCCGCTAGTGAACGTGCACGACCCTGGCCACAAAAGTTTTTGTAAATTTGAACCATTTCGTTTATGTGTTGTGGTATTGATACCACGACATTTTACAGCACAAATTTTTGTATAGTAAGTAAAGGGATGATAGGGATGATGTTCGCATGGGTCCTGACCCGCTAGTGAACGTGCACGACCCTGGCCACAAAAGTTTTTGTAAATTTGAACCATTTTGTTTATGTGTTCTGGTATTAATACCACGACATTTTACAGCACAAATTTTTGTATAGTAAGTAAAGGGATGATAGGAATGATGTTCGCATGGGTCCTGACCCGCTAGTGAACGTGCACGACCCTGGCCACAAAAGTTTTTGTAAATTTGAACCATTTCTTTTGTGTTGTGGTATTGATACCACGACATTTTACAGCACAAATTTTTGTATAGTAAGTAAAGCGATGATAGGGATGATGATCGCATGGGTCCTGACCCGCTAGTGAACGTGCACGACCCTGGCCACAAAAGTTTTTGTAAATTTGAACCATTTCGTTTATGTGTTTTGGTATTGATACCACGACATTTTACAGCACAAATTTTTGTATAGTAAGTAAAGGGATGATAGGGATGATGATCGCATGGGTCCTGACCCGCTAGTGAACGTGCACGACCCTGGCCACAAAAGTTTTTGTAAATTTGAACCATTTCGTTTATGTGTTGTGGTATTGATACTACGACATTTTACAGCACAAATTTTTTGATAGTAAGTAAAGGGATGATAGGGATGATGTTCGCATGGGTCCTGACCCGCTAGTGAACGTGCACGACCCTGGCCACAAAAGTTTTTGTAAATTTGAACCATTTCGTTTATGTGTTGTGGTATTGATACCACGACATTTTACAGCACAAATTTTTGTATAGTAAGTTAAGGGATGATAGGGATGATGATCGCATGGGTTCTGACCCGCTAGTGAACGTGCACGACCTTGGCCACAAAAGTTTTTAAATTTGAACCATTTCGTTTATGTGTTGTGGTATTGATACCACGACATTTTACAGCACAAATTTTTGTATAGTAAGTAAAGGGATGATAGGGATGATGTTCGCATGGGTCCTGACCCGCTAGTGAACGTGCACGACCCTTTCCACAAAAGTTTTTGTAAATTTGAACCATTTTGTTGATGTGTTCTGGTATTAATACCACGACATTTTACAGCACAAATTTTTGTATAGTAAGTAAAGGGATGATAGGGATGATGTTCGCATGGGTCCTGACCCGCTAGTGAACGTGCACGACCCTGGCCACAAAAGTTTTTGTAAATTTGAACCATTTCGTTTATGTGTTGTGGTATTGATACCACGACATTTTACAGCACACATTTTTGTATAGTAAGTAAAGGGATGATATGGATGATGATCGCATGGGTCCTGACCCGCTAGTGAACGTGCACGACCCTGGCCACAAAAGTTTTTGTAAATTTGAACCATTTCGTTCATGTGTTGTGGTATTGATACCACGACATTTTACAGCACATATTTTTGTATAGTAAGTAAAGGGATGATAGGGATGATGATCGCATGGGTCCTGACCCGCTAGTGAACGTGCACGACCCTGGCCACAAAAGTTTTTGTAAATTTGAACCATTTCGTTTATGTGTTGTGGTATTGATACCACGACATTTTACAGCACAAATTTTTGTATAGTAAGTAAAGGGATGATAGGGATGATGTTCGCATGGGTCCTGACCCGCTAGTGAACGTGCACGACCCTGGCCACAAAAGTTTTTGTAAATTTGAACCATTTTGTTTATGTGTTCTGGTATTAATACCACGACATTTTACAGCACAAATTTTTGTATAGTAAGTAAAGGGATGATAGGAATGATGTTCGCATGGGTCCTGACCCGCTAGTGAACGTGCACGACCCTGGCCACAAAAGTTTTTTAAATTTGAACCATTTCGTTTATGTGTTGTGGTATTGATACCACGACATTCTACAGCACAAATTTTTGTATAGTAAGTAAAAAGATGATAGGGATGATGATCGCATGGGTTCTGACCCGCTAGTGAACGTGCACGACCTTGGCCACAAAAGTTTTTGTAAATTTGAACCATTTCGTTTATGTGTTGTGGTATTGATACCACGACAGTTTACAGCACAAATTTTTGTATAGTAAGTAAAGGGATGATAGGGATGATGATCGCATGGGTTCTGACCCGCTAGTGAACGTGCACGACCTTGGCCACAAAAGTTTTTGTAAATTTGAACCATTTCGTTTATGTGTTGTGGTATTGATACCACGACATTTTACAGCACAAATTTTTGTATAGTAAGTAAAGGGATGATAGGGATGATGATCGCATTTGTCAGAACCCGCTAGTGAACGTGCACGACCCAGGCCACAAAAGTATTTGTAAAATTGAACCATTTCGTTTATGTGTTGTGGTATTGATACCACGACATTTTACAGCACAAATTTTTGTATAATAAGTAAACGGATGATAGGGATGATGTTCGCATGGGTCAGAACCCGCTAGTGAACGTGCACGACCCTGGCCACAAAAGTTTTTTTAAAAATTTGAACCATTTCGTTTATGTGTTGTGGTATTGATACCATGACATTTTACAGCACAAATTTTTGTATAGTAAGTAAAGGGATGATAGGGATGATGATCGCATGGGTCCTGACCCGTTAGTGAACGTGCACGACCCTGGCCACAAAAGTTTTTGTAAATTTGAATCATTTCGTTTATGTGTTGTGGTTCTGATACCACGACATTTTACAGCACAAATTTTTGTATAGTAAGTAAAGGGATGACAGGGATGATGATCGCATGGGTCCTGACCCGCTAGTGAACGTGCACGACCCTGGTTACAAAAAGGTTTTTAAATTTGAACCATTTCGTTTATGTGTTGTGGTATTGATACCACGACATTTTACAGCACAAATTTGTGTATAGTAAGTAAAGGGATGATAGGGATGATGGTCGCATGGGTTCTGACCCGCTAGTGAACGTGCACGACCTTGGCCACAAAAGTTTTTGTAAATTTGAACCATTTCTTTTATGTGTTGTGGTATTGATACCACGACATTTTACAGCACACATTTTTGTATAGTAAGTAAAGGGATGATAGGGATGATGATCGCATGGGTCCTGACCCGCTAGTGAACATGCACGACCCTGGCCACAAAAGTTTTTTAAAAATTTGAACCATTTCGTTTATGTGTTGTGGTATTGAAACCACGACATTTTACAGCACAAATTTTTGTATAGTAAGTAAAGGGATGATAGGGATGATGATCACATGGGTCCTGACCCGCTAGTGAACGTGCACGACCCTGGCCACAAAAGTTTTTGTAAATTTGAACCATTTCGTTTATGTGTTGTGGTATTGATACCACGACATTTTACAGCACAATTTTTTGTATACTAAGTAAAGGGATTATAGGGATGATGATCGCATCGGTCCTGACCCGCTAGTGAACGTGCACGACCCAGGCCACAAAGTTTTTTTAAATTTGAACCATTTCGTTTATGTGTTGTGGTATTGATACCACGACAATTTACAGCACAAACTTTTGTATAATAAGTAAACGGATGATAGGGATGATCTTCGCATGGGTCAGAACCCGCTAGTGAACGTGCACGACCCTGGCCACAAAAGTTTTTGTAAATTTGAACCATTTCGTTTATGTGTTGTGGTATTGAAACCACGACATTTTACAGCACAAATTTTTGTATAGTAAGTAAAGGGATGATAGGGATGATGATCACATGGGTCCTGACCCGCTAGTGAACGTGCACGACCCTGGCCACAAAAGTTTTTGTAAATTTGAACCATTTCGTTTATGTGTTGTGGCATTGATACCACGACATTTTACAGCACAAATTTTTGTATACTAAGTAAAGGGATTATAGGGATGATGATCGCATGGGTCCTGACCCGCTAGTGAACGTGCACGACCCAGGCCACAAAGTTTTTTAAATTTGAACCATTTCGTTTATGTGTTGTGGTATTGATACCACGACAATTTACAGCACAAACTTTTGTATAATAAGTAAACGGATGATAGGGATGATGTTCGCATGGGTCAGAACCCGCTAGTGAACGTGCACGACCCTGGCCACAAAAGTTTTTTTAAAAATTTGAACCATTTCGTTTATGTGTTGTGGTATTGATACCATGAAATTTTACAGCACAAATTTTTGTATAGTAAGTAAAGGGATGATAGGGATGATGATCGCATGGGTCCTGACCCGTTAGTGAACGTGCACGACCCTGGCCACAAAAGTTTTTGTAAATTTGAACCATTTCGTTTATGTGTTGTGGTATTGATACCACGACATTTTACAGCACAATTTTTGTATAGTAAGTAAAGGGATGATAGGGATGATGATCGCATGAGTCCTGACCCGCTAGTGAACGTGCACGACTCTGGCCACAAAAGTTTTTGTAAATTTGAACCATTTCGTTTATGTGTTGTGTTATTGATACCACGACATTTTACAGCACACATTTTTGTATAGTAAGTAAAGGGATGATAGGGATGATGATCGCATGGGTCCTGACCCGCTAGTGAACGTGCACGACCCTGGCCACAAAAGTTTTTGTAAATTTGAACCATTTCGTTTATGTGTTGTGGTATTGATACCACGACATTTTACTGCACAAATTTTTGTATAGTAAGTAAAGGGATGATAGGGATGATGATCGCATGGGTCCTGACCCGCTAGTGAACGTGCACGACCCTGGCCACAAAAGTTTTTGTAAATTTGAACCATTTCGTTTATGTGTTGTGGTATTGATACCACTACATTTTACAGCACAAATTTTTGTATAGTAAGTAAAGGGATAATAGGGATGATGATCGCATGCGTCCTGACCCGCTAGTGAACGTGCACGACCCTGGCCACAAAAGTTTTTGTAAATTTGAACCATTTCGTTTATGTGTTGTGGTATTGATACCACGACATTTTACAGCACAAATTTTTGTATAGTAAGTAAAGGGATGATAGGGATGATGATCGCATGGGTCCTGACCCGCTAGTGAACGTGCACGACCCTGGCCACAAAAGTTTTTGTAAATTTGAACCATTTCGTTTATGTGTTGTGGTATTGATACCACGACATTTTACAGCACAAATTTTTGTATAGTAAGTTAAGGGATGATAGGGATGATGATCGCATGGGTTCTGACCCGCTAGTGAACGTGCACGACCTTGGCCACAAAAGTTTTTAAATTTGAACCATTTCGTTTATGTGTTGTGGTATTGATACCACGACATTTTACAGCACAAATTTTTGTATAGTAAGTAAAGGGATGATAGGGATGATGTTCGCATGGGTCCTGACCCGCTAGTGAACGTGCACGACCCTTTCCACAAAAGTTTTTGTAAATTTGAACCATTTTGTTGATGTGTTCTGGTATTAATACCACGACATTTTACAGCACAAATTTTTGTATAGTAAGTAAAGGGATGATAGGGATGATGTTCGCATGGGTCCTGACCCGCTAGTGAACGTGCACGACCCTGGCCACAAAAGTTTTTGTAAATTTGAACCATTTCGTTTATGTGTTGTGGTATTGATACCACGACATTTTACAGCACACATTTTTGTATAGTAAGTAAAGGGATGATATGGATGATGATCGCATGGGTCCTGACCCGCTAGTGAACGTGCACGACCCTGGCCACAAAAGTTTTTGTAAATTTGAACCATTTCGTTTATGTGTTGTGGTATTGATACCACGACATTTTACAGCACATATTTTTGTATAGTAAGTAAAGGGATGATAGGGATGATGATCGCATGGGTCCTGACCCGCTAGTGAACGTGCACGACCCTGGCCACAAAAGTTTTTGTAAATTTGAACCATTTCGTTTATGTGTTGTGGTATTGATACCACGACATTTTACAGCACAAATTTTTGTATAGTAAGTAAAGGGATGATAGGGATGATGTTCGCATGGGTCCTGACCCGCTAGTGAACGTGCACGATCCTGGCCACAAAAGTTTTTGTAAATTTGAACCATTTTGTTTATGTGTTCTGGTATTAATACCACGACATTTTACAGCACAAATTTTTGTATAGTAAGTAAAGGGATGATAGGAATGATGTTCGCATGGGTCCTGACCCGCTAGTGAACGTGCACGACCCTGGCCACAAAAGTTTTTGTAAATTTGAACCATTTCTTTTGTGTTGTGGTATTGATACCACGACATTTTACAGCACAAATTTTTGTATAGTAAGTAAAGCGATGATAGGGATGATGATCGCATGGGTCCTGACCCGCTAGTGAACGTGCACGACCCTGGCCACAAAAGTTTTTGTAAATTTGAACCATTTCGTTTATGTGTTTTGGTATTGATACCACGACATTTTACAGCACAAATTTTTGTATAGTAAGTAAAGGGATGATAGGGATGATGATCGCATGGGTCCTGACCCGCTAGTGAACGTGCACGACCCTGGCCACAAAAGTTTTTGTAAATTTGAACCATTTCGTTTATGTGTTGTGGTATTGATACTACGACATTTTACAGCACAAATTTTTTTATAGTAAGTAAAGGGATGATAGGGATGATGTTCGCATGGGTCCTGACCCGCTAGTGAACGTGCACGACCCTGGCCACAAAAGTTTTTGTAAATTTGAACCATTTCGTTTATGTGTTGTGGTATTGATACCACGACATTTTACAGCACAAATTTTTGTATAGTAAGTTAAGGGATGATAGGGATGATGATCGCATGGGTTCTGACCCGCTAGTGAACGTGCACGACCTTGGCCACAAAAGTTTTTAAATTTGAACCATTTCGTTTATGTGTTGTGGTATTGATACCACGACATTTTACAGCACAAATTTTTGTATAGTAAGTAAAGGGATGATAGGGATGATGTTCGCATGGGTCCTGACCCGCTAGTGAACGTGCACGACCCTTTCCACAAAAGTTTTTGTAAATTTGAACCATTTTGTTGATGTGTTCTGGTATTAATACCACGACATTTTACAGCACAAATTTTTGTATAGTAAGTAAAGGGATGATAGGGATGATGTTCGCATGGGTCCTGACCCGCTAGTGAACGTGCACGACCCTGGCCACAAAAGTTTTTGTAAATTTGAACCATTTCGTTTATGTGTTGTGGTATTGATACCACGACATTTTACAGCACACATTTTTGTATAGTAAGTAAAGGGATGATATGGATGATGATCGCATGGGTCCTGACCCGCTAGTGAACGTGCACGACCCTGGCCACAAAAGTTTTTGTAAATTTGAACCATTTCGTTTATGTGTTGTGGTATTGATACCACGACATTTTACAGCACATATTTTTGTATAGTAAGTAAAGGGATGATAGGGATGATGATCGCATGGGTCCTGACCCGCTAGTGAACGTGCACGACCCTGGCCACAAAAGTTTTTGTAAATTTGAACCATTTCGTTTATGTGTTGTGGTATTGATACCACGACATTTTACAGCACAAATTTTTGTATAGTAAGTAAAGGGATGATAGGGATGATGTTCGCATGGGTCCTGACCCGCTAGTGAACGTGCACGACCCTGGCCACAAAAGTTTTTGTAAATTTGAACCATTTTGTTTATGTGTTCTGGTATTAATACCACGACATTTTACAGCACAAATTTTTGTATAGTAAGTAAAGGGATGATAGGAATGATGTTCGCATGGGTCCTGACCCGCTAGTGAACGTGCACGACCCTGGCCACAAAAGTTTTTGTAAATTTGAACCATTTCTTTTGTGTTGTGGTATTGATACCACGACATTTTACAGCACAAATTTTTGTATAGTAAGTAAAGCGATGATAGGGATGATGATCGCATGGGTCCTGACCCGCTAGTGAACGTGCACGACCCTGGCCACAAAAGTTTTTGTAAATTTGAACCATTTCGTTTATGTGTTTTGGTATTGATACCACGACATTTTACAGCACAAATTTTTGTATAGTAAGTAAAGGGATGATAGGGATGATGATCGCATGGGTCCTGACCCGCTAGTGAACGTGCACGACCCTGGCCACAAAAGTTTTTGTAAATTTGAACCATTTCGTTTATGTGTTGTGGTATTGATACTACGACATTTTACAGCACAAATTTTTTTATAGTAAGTAAAGGGATGATAGGGATGATGATCGCATGGTTCCTGACCCGCTAGTGAACGTGCACGACCCTGGCCACAAAAGTTTTTTAAAAATTTGAACCATTTCGTTTATGTGTTGTGGTATTGATACCACGACATTTTACAGCACAAATTTTTTTATAGTAAGTAAAGGGATGATAGGGATGATGATCGCATGGGTCCTGACCCGCTAGTAAACGTGCACGACCCTGGCCACAAAAGTTTTTGTAAATTTGAACCATTTCGTTTATGTGTTGTGGTATTGATACCACGACATTTTACAGCACAAATTTTTGTATAGTAAGTAAAGGGATGATAGGGATTATGATCGCATGGGTTCTGACCCGCTAGTGAACGTGCTAGACCTTGGCCACAAAAGTTTTTGTAAATTTGAACCATTTCGTTTATGTGTTGTGGTATTGATACCACGACATTTTACAGCACACATTTTTGTATAGTAAGTAAAGGGATGATAGGGATGATGATCGCATGGGTCCTGACCCGCTAGTGAACGTGCACGACCCTGGCCACAAAAGTTTTTTAAAAATTTGAACCATTTCGTTTATGTGTTGTGGTATTGATACCACGACATTTTACAGCACAATTTTGTGTATAGTAAGTAAAGGGATGATAGGGATGATGATCGCATGGGTCCTGACCCGCTAGTAAACGTGCACGACCCTGGCCACAAAAGTTTTTGTAAATTTGAACCATTTCGTTTATGTGTTGTGGTATTGATACCACGACATTTTACAGCACAAATTTTTGTATAGTAAGTAAAGGGATGATAGGGATTATGATCGCATGGGTTCTGACCCGCTAGTGAACGTGCTAGACCTTGGCCACAAAAGTTTTTGTAAATTTGAATCATTTCGTTTATGTGTTGTGGTATTGATACCACGACATTTTACAGCACACATTTTTGTATAGTAAGTAAAGGGATGATAGGGATGATGATCGCATGGGTCCTGACCCGCTAGTGAACGTGCACGACCTTGGCCACAAAAGTTTTTGTAAATTTGAACCATTTCGTTTATGTGTTGTGGTATTGATACCACGACATTTTACAGCACAAATTTTTGTATAGTAAGTAAAGGGATGATAGGGATGATGATCGCATTTGTCAGAACCCGCTAGTGAACGTGCACGACCCAGGCCAAAAAAGTTTTTGTAAATTTGAACCATTTCGTTTATGTGTTGTGGTATTGATACCACGACATTTTACAGCACAAATTGTTGTATAATAAGTAAACGGATGATAGGGATGATGTTCGCATGGGTCAGAACCCGCTAGTGAACGTGCACGACCCTGGCCACAAAAGTTTTTGTAAATTTGAACCATTTTGTTTATGTGTTCTGGTATTAATACCACGACATTTTACAGCACAAATTTTTGTATAGTAAGTAAAGGGATGATAGGGATGATGTTCGCATGGGTCCTGACCCGCTAGTGAACGTGCACGACCCTGGCCACAAAAGTTTTTGTAAATTTGAACCATTTCGTTTATGTGTTGTGGTATTGATACCACGACATTTTACAGCACAAATTTTTGTATAGTAAGTAAAGGGATGATAGGGATGATGATCGCATGGGTCCTGACCCGCTAGTGAACGTGCACGACCTTGGCCAGAAAAGTTTTTTTTTTAAAAATGTCAACCATTTCGTTTATGTGTTGTGGTATTGATACCATGACATTTTACAGCACAAATTTTTGTATAGTAAGTAAAGGGATGATAGGGATGATGTTCGCATGGGTCCTGACCCGCTAGTGAACGTGCACGACCCTGGCCACAAAAGTTTTTGTAAATTTGAACCATTTTGTTTATGTGTTCTGCTATTAATACCATTACATTTTACAGCACAAATTTTTGTATAGTAAGTAAAGGGATGATAGGAATGATGTTCGCATGGGTCCTGACCCGCTAGTGAACGTGCACGACCCTGGCCACAAAAGTTTTTGTAAATTTGAACCATTTCGTTTATGTGTTGTGGTATTGATACCACGACATTTTACAGCACACATTTTTGTAAAGTAAGTAAAGGGATGATAGGGATGATGTTCGCATGGGTCCTGACCCGCTAGTGAACGTGCACGACCCTGGCCACAAAAGTTTTTTTTTAAAAAATTTTAACCATTTCGTTTATGTGTTGTGGTATTGATACCACGACATTTTACAGCACAAATTTTTGTATAGTAAGTAAAGGGATGATAGGGATGATGACGACATGGGTCCTGACACGCTAGTGAACGTGCACGACCCTGGCGACAAAAGTTTTTGTAAATTTGAACCATTTCGTTTATGTGTTGTGGTATTGATACCACGACATTTTACAGCACAATTTTTTGTATAGTAAGTAAAAAGATGATAGGGATGATGATCGCATGGGTCCTGACCCGCTAGTAAACGTGCACGACCCTGGCCACAAAAGTTTTTGTAAATTTGAACCATTTCGTTTATGTGTTGTGGTATTGATAGCACGACATTTTACAGCACAAATTTTTGTATAATAAGTAAACGGATGATAGGGATGATGTTCGCATGGGTCAGAACCCGCTAGTGAACGTGCACGACCCTGGCCACAAAAGTTTTTGTAAATTTGAACCATTTCGTTTATGTGTTGTGGTATTGATACCATGACATTTTACAGCACAAATTTTTGTATAGTAAGTAAAGGGATGATAGGGATGATGATCGCATGGGTCCTGACCCGTTAGTGAACGTGCACGACCCTGGCCACAAAAGTTTTTGTAAATTTGAATCATTTCGTTATGTGTTGTGGTATTGATACCACGACATTTTACAGCACAAATTTTTGTATAGTAAGTAAAGGGATGATAGGGATGATGATCGCATGGGTCCTGACCCGCTAGTGAACGTGCACGACCCTGGCCACAAAAGTTTTTTAAATTTGAACCATTTCGTTTATGTGTTGTGGTATTGATACCACGACATTTTACAGCACAAATTTTTGTATAGTAAGTAAAAATATGATAGGGATGATGATCGCATGGGTTCTGACCCGCTAGTGAACGTGCACGACCTTGGCCACAAAAGTTTTTGTAAATTTGAACCATTTCGTTTATGTGTTGTGGTATTGATACCACGACATTTTACAGCACAAATTTTTGTATAGTAAGTAAAGGGATGATAGGGATGATGATCGCATGGGTTCTGACCCGCTAGTGAACGTGCACGACCTTGGCCACAAAAGTTTTTGTAAATTTGAACCATTTCGTTTATGTGTTGTGGTATTGATACCACGACATTTTACAGCACAAATTTTTGTATAGTAAGTAAAGGGATGATAGGGATGATGATCGCATTTGTCAGAAAACGCTAGTGAACGTGCACGACCCAGGCCACAAAAGTATTTGTAAATTTGAACCATTTCGTTTATGTGTTGTGGTATTGATACCACGACATTTTACAGCACAAATTTTTGTATAATAAGTAAACGGATGATAGGGATGATGTTCGCATGGGTCAGAACCCGCTGGTGAACGTGCACGACCCTGGCCACAAAAGTTTTTTTAAAAATTTGAACCATTTCGTTTATGTGTTGTGGTATTGATACCATGACATTTTACAGCACAAATTTTTGTATAGTAAGTAAAGGGATGATAGGGATGATGATCGCATGGGTCCTGACCCGTTAGTGAACGTGCACGACCCTGGCCACAAAAGTTTTTGTAAATTTGAATCATTTCGTTTATGTGTTGTGGTTCTGATACCACGACATTTTACAGCACAAATTTTTGTATAGTAAGTAAAGGGATGACAGGGATGATGATCGCATGGGTCCTGACCCGCTAGTGAACGTGCACGACCCTGGTTAAAAAGGTTTTTAAATTTGAACCATTTCGTTTATGTGTTGTGGTATTGATACCACGACATTTTACAGCACAAATTTGTGTATAGT
This sequence comes from Thermobia domestica, assembly GCF_964235325.1. NCBI lineage: Eukaryota > Metazoa > Arthropoda > Insecta > Zygentoma > Lepismatidae > Thermobia > Thermobia domestica. Next base: position 58,582,926 of record NC_137470.1, on the reverse strand, counting down.
AAGTAAAGGGATGATAGGGATGATGGTCGCATGGGTTCTGACCCGCTAGTGAACGTGCACGACCTTGGCCACAAAAGTTTTTGTAAATTTGAACCATTTCTTTTATGTGTTGTGGTATTGATACCACGACATTTTACAGCACACATTTTTGTATAGTAAGTAAAGGGATGATATGGATGATGATCGCATGGGTCCTGACCCGCTAGTGAACGTGCACGACCCTGGCCACAAAAGTTTTTGTAAATTTGAACCATTTCGTTTATGTGTTGTGGTATTGATACCACGACATTTTACAGCACATATTTTTGTATAGTAAGTAAAGGGATGATAGGGATGATGATCGCATGGGTCCTGACCCGCTAGTGAACGTGCACGACCCTGGCCACAAAAGTTTTTTAAATTTGAACCATTTCGTTTATGTGTTGTGGTATTGATACCACGACATTTTACAGCACAAATTTTTGTATAGTAAGTAAAGGGATGATAGGGATGATGTTCGCATGGGTCCTGACCCGCTAGTGAACGTGCACGACCCTGGCCACAAAAGTTTTTGTAAATTTGAACCATTTCGTTTATGTGTTCTGGTATTAATACCACGACATTTTACAGCACAAATTTTTGTATAGTAAGTAAAGGGATGATAGGAATGATGTTCGCATGGGTCCTGACCCGCTAGTGAACGTGCACGACCCTGGCCACAAAAGTTTTTGTAAATTTGAACCATTTCTTTTGTGTTGTGGTATTGATACCACGACATTTTACAGCACAAATTTTTGTATAGTAAGTAAAGCGATGATAGGGATGATGATCGCATGGGTCCTGACCCGCTAGTGAACGTGCACGACCCTGGCCACAAAAGTTTTTGTAAATTTGAACCATTTCGTTTATGTGTTTTGGTATTGATACCACGACATTTTACAGCACAAATTTTTGTATAGTAAGTAAAGGGATGATAGGGATGATGATCGCATGGGTCCTGTCCCGCTAGTGAACGTGCACTACCCTGGCCACAAAAGTTTTTGTAAATTTGAACCATTTCGTTTATGTGTTGTGGTATTGATACTACGACATTTTACAGCACAAATTTTTTTATAGTAAGTAAAGGGATGATAGGGATGATGATCGCATGGTTCCTGACCCGCTAGTGAACGTGCACGACCCTGGCCACAAAAGTTTTTTAAAAATTTGAACCATTTCGTTTATGTGTTGTGGTATTGATACCACGACATTTTACAGCACAAATTTTTTTATAGTAAGTAAAGGGATGATAGGGATGATGATCGCATGGGTCCTGACCCGCTAGTAAACGTGCACGACCCTGGCCACAAAAGTTTTTGTAAATTTGAACCATTTCGTTTATGTGTTGTGGTATTGATACCACGACATTTTACAGCACAAATTTTTGTATAGTAAGTAAAGGAATGATAGGGATTATGATCGCATGGGTTCTGACCCGCTAGTGAACGTGCTAGACCTTGGCCACAAAAGTTTTTGTAAATTTTAACCATTTCGTTTATGTGTTGTGGTATTGATACCACGACATTTTACAGCACAAATTTTTGTATAGTAAGTAAAGGGATGATAGGGATGATGATCGCATGGGTCCTGACCCGCTAGTGAACGTGCACGACCCTGGCCACAAAAGTTTTTTAAATTTGAACCATTTCGTTTATGTGTTGTGGTATTGATACCACGACATTTTACAGCACAAATTTTTGTATAGTAAGTAAAAAGATGATAGGGATGATGATCGCATGGGTTCTGACCCGCTAGTGAACGTGCACGACCTTGGCCACAAAAGTTTTTGTAAATTTGAACCATTTCGTTTATGTGTTGTGGTATTGATACCACGACATTTTACAGCACAAATTTTTGTATAGTAAGTAAAGGGATGATAGGGATGATGATCGCATGGGTTCTGACCCGCTAGTGAACGTGCACGACCTTGGCCACAAAAGTTTTTGTAAATTTGAACCATTTCGTTTATGTGTTGTGGTATTGATACCACGACATTTTACAGCACAAATTTTTGTATAGTAAGTAAAGGGATGATAGGGATGATGATCGCATTTGTCAGAACCCGCTAGTGAACGTGCACGACCCAGGCCACAAAAGTATTTGTAAATTTGAACCATTTCGTTTATGTGTTGTGGTATTGATACCACGACATTTTACAGCACAAATTTTTGTATAATAAGTAAACGGATGATAGGGATGATGTTCGCATGGGTCAGAACCCGCTAGTGAACGTGCACGACCCTGGCCACAAAAGTTTTTTTAAAAATTTGAACCATTTCGTTTATGGGTTGTGGTATTGATACCATGACATTTTACAGCACAAATTTTTGTATAGTAAGTAAAGGGATGATAGGGATGATGATCGCATGGGTCCTGACCCGTTAGTGAACGTGCACGACCCTGGCCACAAAAGTTTTTGTAAATTTGAATCATTTCGTTTATGTGTTGTGGTTCTGATACCACGACATTTTACAGCACAAATTTTTGTATAGTAAGTAAAGGGATGACAGGGATGATGATCGCATGGGTCCTGGCCCGCTAGTGAACGTGCACGACCCTGGCCACAAAAGTTTTTGTAAATTTGAACCATTTCGTTTATGTGTTGTGGTATTGATACCACGACATTTTACAGCACATATTTTTGTATAGTAAGTAAAGGGATGATAGGGATGATGATCGCATGGGTCCTGACCCGCTAGTGAACGTGCACGACCCTGGCCACAAAAGTTTTTTAAATTTGAACCATTTCGTTTATGTGTTGTGGTATTGATACCACGACATTTTACAGCACAAATTTTTGTATAGTAAGTAAAGGGATGATAGGGATGATGTTCGCATGGGTCCTGACCCGCTAGTGAACGTGCACGACCCTGGCCACAAAAGTTTTTGTAAATTTGAACCATTTCGTTTATGTGTTCTGGTATTAATACCACGACATTTTACAGCACAAATTTTTGTATAGTAAGTAAAGGGATGATAGGAATGATGTTCGCATGGGTCCTGACCCGCTAGTGAACGTGCACGACCCTGGCCACAAAAGTTTTTGTAAATTTGAACCATTTCTTTTGTGTTGTGGTATTGATACCACGACATTTTACAGCACAAATTTTTGTATAGTAAGTAAAGCGATGATAGGGATGATGATCGCATGGGTCCTGACCCGCTAGTGAACGTGCACGACCCTGGCCACAAAAGTTTTTGTAAATTTGAACCATTTCGTTTATGTGTTTTGGTATTGATACCACGACATTTTACAGCACAAATTTTTGTATAGTAAGTAAAGGGATGATAGGGATGATGATCGCATGGGTCCTGACCCGTTAGTGAACGTGCACGACCCTGGCCACAAAAGTTTTTGTAAATTTGAATCATTTCGTTTATGTGTTGTGGTTCTGATACCACGACATTTTACAGCACAAATTTTTGTATAGTAAGTAAAGGGATGATAGGGATGATGATCGCATGGGTCCTGACCCGTTAGTGAACGTGCACGACCCTGGCCACAAAAGTTTTTGTAAATTTGAACCATTTCGTTTGTGTTGTGGTATTGATACCACGACATTTTACAGCACAATTTTTGGTTTAGTAAGTAAAGGGATGATAGGGATGATGATCGCATTCGTCCTGACCCGCTAGTGAACGTGCACGACCCTGGCCTCAAAAGTTTTTGTAAATTTGAACCATTTCGTTTATGTGTTGTGGTATTGATACCACGACATTTTAGACCACAAATTTTTGTATAGTAAGTAAAGGGATGATAGGGATGATGATCGCATGGGTCAGAACCCGCTAGTGAACGTGCACGACCCAGGCCACAAAAGTTTTTGTAAATTTGAACCATTTCGTTTATGTGTTGTTGTATTGATACCACGACATTTTACAGCACAAACTTTTGTATAATAAGTAAACGGATGATAGGGATGATGTTCGCATGGGTCAGAACCCGCTAGTGAACGTGCACGACCCTGGCCACAAAAGTTTTTTAAAAATTTGAACCATTTCGTTTATGTGTTGTGGTATTGATACCACGACATTTTACAGCACAAATTTTTGTATAGTAAGTAAAGGGATGATAGGGATGATGATCGCATGGGTCCTGACCCGCTAGTAAACGTGCACGACCCTGGCCACAAAAGTTTTTGTAAATTTGAACCATTTCGTTTATGTGTTGTGGTATTGATAGCACGACATTTTACAGCACAAATTTTTGTATAGTAAGTAAAGGGATGATAGGGATGATGATCGCATGGGTTCTGACCCGCTAGTGAACGTGCACGACCTTGGCCACAAAAGTTTTTGTAAATTTGAACCATTTCGCTTATGTGTTGTGGTATTGATACCACGACATTTTACAGCACACATTTTTGTATAGTAAGTAAAGGGATGATAGGGATGATGATCGCATGGGTCCTGACCCGCTAGTGAACGTGCACGACCCTGGCCACAAAAGTTTTTTAAAAATTTGAACCATTTCGTTTATGTGTTGTGGTATTGATACCACGACATTTTACAGCACAAATTTTTGTATAGTAAGTAAAGGGATGATAGGGATGATGATCGCATGGGTCCTGACCCGCTAGTGAACGTGCACGACCCTGGCCACAATTTTTTTGTAAATTTGAACCATTTCGTTTATGTGTTGTGGTATTGAAACCACGACAATTTACAGCACAAACTTTTGTATAATAAGTAAAGGGATGATAGGGATGATGTTCGCATGGGTCAGAACCCGCTAGTGAACGTGCACGACCCTGGCCACAAAAGTTTTTTTAAAAATTTGAACCATTTCGTTTATGTGTTGTGGTATTGATACCATGACATTTTACAGCACAAATTTTTGTATAGTAAGTAAAGGGATGATAGGGATGATGATCGCATGGGTCCTGACCCGTTAGTGAACGTGCACGACCCTGGCCACAAAAGTTTTTGTAAATTTGAACCATTTCGTTTGTGTTGTGGTATTGATACCACGACATTTTACAGCACAATTTTTGGTTTAGTAAGTAAAGGGATGATAGGGATGATGATCGCATTCGTCCTGACCCGCTAGTGAACGTGCACGACCCTGGCCTCAAAAGTTTTTGTAAATTTGAACCATTTCGTTTATGTGTTGTGGTATTGATACCACGACATTTTAGAGCACAAATTTTTGTATAGTAAGTAAAGGGATGATAGGGATGATGATCGCATGGGTCAGAACCCGCTAGTGAACGTGCACGACCCAGGCCACAAAAGTTTTTGTAAATTTGAACCATTTCGTTTATGTGTTGTGGTATTGATACCACGACATTTTACAGCACAATTTTTGGTTTAGTAAGTAAAGGGATGATAAGGATGGTGATCGCATGGGTCCTGACCCGCTAGTGAACGTGCACGACCCTGGCCACAAAAGTTATTCTAAATTTGAACCATTTCGTTTGTGTTGTGGTATTGATACCACGACATTTTACAGCACAAATTTTTGTATAGTAAGTAAAGGGATGATAGGAATGATGTTCGCATGGGTCCTGACCTGGTAGTGAACGTGCACGACCCTGGCCACAAAAGTTTTTGTAAATTTAACCATTTCGTTTATGTGTTGTGGTATTGATACCACGACATTTTACAGCACAAATTTTTGTATAATAAGTAAAGGGATGATAGGGATGATGATCGCATGGGTCAGAACCCGCTAGTGAACGTGCACGACCCTGGCCCAAAAGTTTTTGTAAATTTGAACCATTTCTTTTATGTGTTGTGGTATTGATACCACGACATTTTACAGCACACATTTTTGTATAGTAAGTAAAGGGATGATATGGATGATGATCGCATGGGTCCTGACCCGCTAGTGAACGTGCACGACCCTGGCCACAAAAGTTTTTGTAAATTTGAACCATTTCGTTTATGTGTTGTGGTATTGATACCACGACATTTTACAGCACATATTTTTGTATAGTAAGTAAAGGGATGATAGGGATGATGATCGCATGGGTCCTGACCCGCTAGTGAACGTGCACGACCCTGGCCACAAAAGTTTTTTAAATTTGAACCATTTCGTTTATGTGTTGTGGTATTGATACCACGACATTTTACAGCACAAATTTTTGTATAGTAAGTAAAGGGATGATAGGGATGATGTTCGCATGGGTCCTGACCCGCTAGTGAACGTGCACGACCCTGGCCACAAAAGTTTTTGTAAATTTGAACCATTTCGTTTATGTGTTCTGGTATTAATACCACGACATTTTACAGCACAAATTTTTGTATAGTAAGTAAAGGGATGATAGGAATGATGTTCGCATGGGTCCTGACCCGCTAGTGAACGTGCACGACCCTGGCCACAAAAGTTTTTGTAAATTTGAACCATTTCTTTTGTGTTGTGGTATTGATACCACGACATTTTACAGCACAAATTTTTGTATAGTAAGTAAAGCGATGATAGGGATGATGATCGCATGGGTCCTGACCCGCTAGTGAACGTGCACGACCCTGGCCACAAAAGTTTTTGTAAATTTGAACCATTTCGTTTATGTGTTTTGGTATTGATACCACGACATTTTACAGCACAAATTTTTGTATAGTAAGTAAAGGGATGATAGGGATGATGATCGCATGGGTCCTGTCCCGCTAGTGAACGTGCACTACCCTGGCCACAAAAGTTTTTGTAAATTTGAACCATTTCGTTTATGTGTTGTGGTATTGATACTACGACATTTTACAGCACAAATTTTTTTATAGTAAGTAAAGGGATGATAGGGATGATGATCGCATGGTTCCTGACCCGCTAGTGAACGTGCACGACCCTGGCCACAAAAGTTTTTTAAAAATTTGAACCATTTCGTTTATGTGTTGTGGTATTGATACCACGACATTTTACAGCACAAATTTTTTTATAGTAAGTAAAGGGATGATAGGGATGATGATCGCATGGGTCCTGACCCGCTAGTAAACGTGCACGACCCTGGCCACAAAAGTTTTTGTAAATTTGAACCATTTCGTTTATGTGTTGTGGTATTGATACCACGACATTTTACAGCACAAATTTTTGTATAGTAAGTAAAGGAATGATAGGGATTATGATCGCATGGGTTCTGACCCGCTAGTGAACGTGCTAGACCTTGGCCACAAAAGTTTTTGTAAATTTTAACCATTTCGTTTATGTGTTGTGGTATTGATACCACGACATTTTACAGCACAAATTTTTGTATAGTAAGTAAAGGGATGATAGGGATGATGATCGCATGGGTCCTGACCCGCTAGTGAACGTGCACGACCCTGGCCACAAAAGTTTTTTAAATTTGAACCATTTCGTTTATGTGTTGTGGTATTGATACCACGACATTTTACAGCACAAATTTTTGTATAGTAAGTAAAAAGATGATAGGGATGATGATCGCATGGGTTCTGACCCGCTAGTGAACGTGCACGACCTTGGCCACAAAAGTTTTTGTAAATTTGAACCATTTCGTTTATGTGTTGTGGTATTGATACCACGACATTTTACAGCACAAATTTTTGTATAGTAAGTAAAGGGATGATAGGGATGATGATCGCATGGGTTCTGACCCGCTAGTGAACGTGCACGACCTTGGCCACAAAAGTTTTTGTAAATTTGAACCATTTCGTTTATGTGTTGTGGTATTGATACCACGACATTTTACAGCACAAATTTTTGTATAGTAAGTAAAGGGATGATAGGGATGATGATCGCATTTGTCAGAACCCGCTAGTGAACGTGCACGACCCAGGCCACAAAAGTATTTGTAAATTTGAACCATTTCGTTTATGTGTTGTGGTATTGATACCACGACATTTTACAGCACAAATTTTTGTATAATAAGTAAACGGATGATAGGGATGATGTTCGCATGGGTCAGAACCCGCTAGTGAACGTGCACGACCCTGGCCACAAAAGTTTTTTTAAAAATTTGAACCATTTCGTTTATGGGTTGTGGTATTGATACCATGACATTTTACAGCACAAATTTTTGTATAGTAAGTAAAGGGATGATAGGGATGATGATCGCATGGGTCCTGACCCGTTAGTGAACGTGCACGACCCTGGCCACAAAAGTTTTTGTAAATTTGAATCATTTCGTTTATGTGTTGTGGTTCTGATACCACGACATTTTACAGCACAAATTTTTGTATAGTAAGTAAAGGGATGACAGGGATGATGATCGCATGGGTCCTGGCCCGCTAGTGAACGTGCACGACCCTGGCCACAAAAGTTTTTGTAAATTTGAACCATTTCGTTTATGTGTTGTGGTATTGATACCACGACATTTTACAGCACACATTTTTGTATAGTAAGTAAAGGGATGATAGGGATGATGATCGCATGGGTCCTGACCCGCTAGTGAACATGCACGACCCTGGCCACAAAAGTTTTTTAAAAATTTGAACCATTTCGTTTATGTGTTGTGGTATTGAAACCACGACATTTTACAGCACAAATTTTTGTAATGTAAGTAAAGGGATGATAGGGATGATGATCACATGGGTCCTGACCCGCTAGTGAACGTGCACGACCCTGGCCACAAAAGTTTTTGTAAATTTGAACCATTTCTTTTATGTGTTGTGGTATTGATACCACGACATTTTACAGCACAAATTTGTGTATAGTAAGTAAAGGGATGATAGGGATGATGGTCGCATGGGTTCTGACTCGCTAGTGAACGTGCACGACCTTGGCCACAAAAGTTTTTGTAAATTTGAACCATTTCTTTTATGTGTTGTGGTATTGATACCACGACATTTTACAGCACACATTTTTGTATAGTAAGTAAAGGGATGATAGGGATGATGATCGCATGGGTCCTGACCCGCTAGTGAACATGCACGACCCTGGCCACAAAAGTTTTTTAAAAATTTGAACCATTTCGTTTATGTGTTGTGGTATTGAAACCACGACATTTTACAGCACAAATTTTTGTATAGTAAGTAAAGGGATGATAGGGATGATGATCACATGGGTCCTGACCCGCTAGTGAACGTGCACGACCCTGGCCACAAAAGTTTTTGTAAATTTGAACCATTTCGTTTATGTGTTGTGGTATTGATACCACGACATTTTACAGCACAATTTTTTGTATACTAAGTAAAGGGATTATAGGGATGATGATCGCATGGGTCCTGACCCGCTAGTGAACGTGCACGACCCAGGCCACAAAGTTTTTTAAATTTGAACCATTTCGTTTATGTGTTGTGGTATTGATACCACGACAATTTACAGCACAAACTTTTGTATAATAAGTAAACGGATGATAGGGATGATGTTCGCATGGGTCAGAACCCGCTAGTGAACGTGCACGACCCTGGCCACAAAAGTTTTTGTAAATTTGAACCATTTCGTTTATGTGTTGTGGTATTGAAACCACGACATTTTACAGCACAAATTTTTGTATAGTAAGTAAAGGGATGATAGGGATGATGATCACATGGGTCCTGACCCGCTAGTGAACGTGCACGACCCTGGCCACAAAAGTTTTTGTAAATTTGAACCATTTCGTTTATGTGTTGTGGCATTGATACCACGACATTTTACAGCACAAATTTTTGTATACTAAGTAAAGGGATTATAGGGATGATGATCGCATGGGTCCTGACCCGCTAGTGAACGTGCACGACCCAGGCCACAAAGTTTTTTAAATTTGAACCATTTCGTTTATGTGTTGTGGTATTGATACCACGACAATTTACAGCACAAACTTTTGTATAATAAGTAAACGGATGATAGGGATGATGTTCGCATGGGTCAGAACCCGCTAGTGAACGTGCACGACCCTGGCCACAAAAGTTTTTTTAAAAATTTGAACCATTTCGTTTATGTGTTGTGGTATTGATACCATGACATTTTACAGCACAAATTTTTGTATAGTAAGTAAAGGGATGATAGGGATGATGATCGCATGGGTCCTGACCCGTTAGTGAACGTGCACGACCCTGGCCACAAAAGTTTTTGTAAATTTGAACCATTTCGTTTATGTGTTGTGGTATTGATACCACGACATTTTACAGCACAATTTTTGTATAGTAAGTAAAGGGATGATAGGGATGATGATCGCATGAGTCCTGACCCGCTAGTGAACGTGCACGACTCTGGCCACAAAAGTTTTTGTAAATTTGAACCATTTCGTTTATGTGTTGTGTTATTGATACCACGACATTTTACAGCACACATTTTTGTATAGTAAGTAAAGGGATGATAGGGATGATGATCGCATGGGTCCTGACCCGCTAGTGAACGTGCACGACCCTGGCCACAAAAGTTTTTGTAAATTTGAACCATTTCGTTTATGTGTTGTGGTATTGATACCACGACATTTTACTGCACAAATTTTTGTATAGTAAGTAAAGGGATGATAGGGATGATGATCGCATGGGTCCTGACCCGCTAGTGAACGTGCACGACCCTGGCCACAAAAGTTTTTGTAAATTTGAACCATTTCGTTTATGTGTTGTGGTATTGATACCACTACATTTTACAGCACAAATTTTTGTATAGTAAGTAAAGGGATGATAGGGATGATGATCGCATGCGTCCTGACCCGCTAGTGAACGTGCACGACCCTGGCCACAAAAGTTTTTGTAAATTTGAACCATTTCGTTTATGTGTTGTGGTATTGATACCACGACATTTTACAGCACAAATTTTTGTATAGTAAGTAAAGGGATGATAGGGATGATGATCGCATGGGTCCTGACCCGCTAGTGAACGTGCACGACCCTGGCCACAAAAGTTTTTGTAAATTTGAACCATTTCGTTTATGTGTTGTGGTATTGATACCACGACATTTTACAGCACAAATTTTTGTATAGTAAGTAAACGGATGATAGGGATGATGTTCGCATGGGTCAGAACCCGCTAGTGAACGTGCACGACCCTGGCCACAAAAGTTTTTGTAAATTTGAACCATTTCGTTTATGTGTTGTGGTATTGAAACCACGACATTTTACAGCACAAATTTTTGTATAGTAAGTAAAGGGATGATAGGGATGATGATCACATGGGTCCTGACCCGCTAGTGAACGTGCACGACCCTGGCCACAAAAGTTTTTGTAAATTTGAACCATTTCGTTTATGTGTTGTGGCATTGATACCACGACATTTTACAGCACAAATTTTTGTATACTAAGTAAAGGGATTATAGGGATGATGATCGCATGGGTCCTGACCCGCTAGTGAACGTGCACGACCCAGGCCACAAAGTTTTTTAAATTTGAACCATTTCGTTTATGTGTTGTGGTATTGATACCACGACAATTTACAGCACAAACTTTTGTATAATAAGTAAACGGATGATAGGGATGATGTTCGCATGGGTCAGAACCCGCTAGTGAACGTGCACGACCCTGGCCACAAAAGTTTTTTTAAAAATTTGAACCATTTCGTTTATGTGTTGTGGTATTGATACTATGACATTTTACAGCACAAATTTTTGTATAGTAAGTAAAGGGATGATAGGGATGATGATCGCATGGGTCCTGACCCGTTAGTGAACGTGCACGACCCTGGCCACAAAAGTTTTTGTAAATTTGAACCATTTCGTTTATGTGTTGTGGTATTGATACCACGACATTTTACAGCACAATTTTTGTATAGTAAGTAAAGGGATGATAGGGATGATGATCGCATGAGTCCTGACCCGCTAGTGAACGTGCACGACTCTGGCCACAAAAGTTTTTGTAAATTTGAACCATTTCGTTTATGTGTTGTGTTATTGATACCACGACATTTTACAGCACACATTTTTGTATAGTAAGTAAAGGGATGATAGGGATGATGATCGCATGGGTCCTGACCCGCTAGTGAACGTGCACGACCCTGGCCACAAAAGTTTTTGTAAATTTGAACCATTTCGTTTATGTGTTGTGGTATTGATACCACGACATTTTACTGCACAAATTTTTGTATAGTAAGTAAAGGGATGATAGGGATGATGATCGCATGGGTCCTGACCCGCTAGTGAACGTGCACGACCCTGGCCACAAAAGTTTTTGTAAATTTGAACCATTTCGTTTATGTGTTGTGGTATTGATACCACTACATTTTACAGCACAAATTTTTGTATAGTAAGTAAAGGGATGATAGGGATGATGATCGCATGCGTCCTGACCCGCTAGTGAACGTGCACGACCCTGGCCACAAAAGTTTTTGTAAATTTGAACCATTTCGTTTATGTGTTGTGGTATTGATACCACGACATTTTACAGCACAAATTTTTGTATAGTAAGTAAAGGGATGATAGGGATGATGATCGCATGGGTCCTGACCCGCTAGTGAACGTGCACGACCCTGGCCACAAAAGTTTTTGTAAATTTGAACCATTTCGTTTATGTGTTGTGGTATTGATACCACGACATTTTACAGCACAAATTTTTGTATAGTAAGTAAAGGGATGATAGGGATGATGATCGCATGTGTTCTGACCCGCTAGTGAACGTGCACGACCTTGGCCACAAAAGTTTTTAAATTTGAACCATTTCGTTTATGTGTTGTGGTATTGATACCACGACATTTTACAGCACAAATTTTTGTATAGTAAGTAAAGGGATGATAGGGATGATGTTCGCATGGGTCCTGACCCGCTAGTGAACGTGCACGACCCTTTCCACAAAAGTTTTTGTAAATTTGAACCATTTTGTTGATGTGTTCTGGTATTAATACCACGACATTTTACAGCACAAATTTTTGTATAGTAAGTAAAGGGATGATAGGGATGATGTTCGCATGGGTCCTGACCCGCTAGTGAACGTGCACGACCTTGGCCACAAAAGTTTTTGTAAATTTGAACCATTTCGTTTATGTGTTGTGGTATTGATACCACGATATTTTACAGCACAAATTTTTGTATAGTAAGTAAAGGGATGATAGGGATGATGTTCGCATGGGTCCTGACCCGCTAGTGAACGTGCACGACCCTGGCCACAAAAGTTTTTGTAAATTTGAACCATTTTGTTTATGTGTTCTGGTATTAATACCACGACATTTTACAGCACAAATTTTTGTATAGTAAGTAAAGGGATGATAGGAATGATGTTCGCATGGGTCCTGACCCGCTAGTGAACGTGCACGACCCTGGCCACAAAAGTTTTTGTAAATTTGAACCATTTCTTTTGTGTTGTGGTATTGATACCACGACATTTTACAGCACAAATTTTTGTATAGTAAGTAAAGCGATGATAGGGATGATGATCGCATGGGTCCTGACCCGCTAGTGAACGTGCACGACCCTGGCCACAAAAGTTTTTGTAAATTTGAACCATTTCGTTTATGTGTTTTGGTATTGATACCACGACATTTTACAGCACAAATTTTTGTATAGTAAGTAAAGGGATGATAGGGATGATGATCGCATGGGTCCTGACCCGCTAGTGAACGTGCACGACCCTGGCCACAAAAGTTTTTGTAAATTTGAACCATTTCGTTTATGTGTTGTGGTATTGATACTACGACATTTTACAGCACAAGTTTTTTTATAGTAAGTAAAGGGATGATAGGGATGATGATCGCATGGTTCCTGACCCGCTAGTGAACGTGCACGACCCTGGCCACAAAAGTTTTTTAAAAATTTGAACCATTTCGTTTATGTGTTGTGGTATTGATAGCACGACATTTTACAGCACAAATTTTTTTATAGTAAGTAAAGAGATGATAGGGATGATGATCGCATGGGTCCTGACCCGCTAGTAAACGTGCACGACCCTGGCCACAAAAGTTTTTGTAAATTTGAACCATTTCGTTTATGTGTTGTGGTATTGATACCACGACATTTTACAGCACAAATTTTTGTATAGTAAGTAAAGGGATGATAGGGATTATGATCGCATGGTTTCTGAACCGCTAGTGAACGTGCTAGACCTTGGCCACAAAAGTTTTTGTAAATTTGAACCATTTCGTTTATGTGTTGTGGTATTGATACCACGACATTTTACAGCACACATTTTTGTATAGTAAGTAAAGGGATGATAGGGATGATGATCGCATGGGTCCTGACCCGCTAGTGAACGTGCACGACCCTGGCCACAAAAGTTTTTTAAAAATTTGAACCATTTCGTTTATGTGTTGTGGTATTGATACCACGACATTTTACAGCACAAATTTTTTTATAGTAAGTAAAGGGATGATAGGGATGATGATCGCATGGGTCCTGACCCGCTAGTAAACGTGCACGACCCTGGCCACAAAAGTTTTTGTAAATTTGAACCATTTCGTTTATGTGTTGTGGTATTGATACCACGACATTTTACAGCACAAATTTTTGTATAGTAAGTAAAGGGATGATAGGGATTATGATCGCATGGGTTCTGACCCGCTAGTGAACGTGCTAGACCTTGGCCACAAAAGTTTTTGTAAATTTGAACCATTTCGTTTATGTGTTGTGGTATTGATACCACGACATTTTACAGCACACATTTTTGTATAGTAAGTAAAGGGATGATAGGGATGATGATCGCATGGGTCCTGACCCGCTAGTGAACGTGCACGACCTTGGCCACAAAAGTTTTTGTAAATTTGAACCATTTCGTTTATGTGTTGTGGTATTGATACCACGACATTTTACAGCACAAATTTTTGTATAGTAAGTAAAGGGATGATAGGGATGATGATCGCATTTGTCAGAACCCGCTAGTGAACGTGCACGACCCAGGCCAAAAAAGTTTTTGTAAATTTGAACCATTTCGTTTATGTGTTGTGGTATTGATACCACGACATTTTACAGCACAAATTGTTGTATAATAAGTAAACGGATGATAGGGATGATGTTCGCATGGGTCAGAACCCGCTAGTGAACGTGCACGACCCTGGCCACAAAAGTTTTTTTTAAAAAATTGAACCATTTCGTTTATGTGTTGTGGTATTGATACCACGACATTTTACAGCACAAATTTTTGTATAGTAAGTAAAGGGATGATAGGGATGATGATCGCATGGGTCCTGACCCGCTAGTGAACGTGCACGACCCTGGCCACAAAAGTTTTTGTAAATTTGAACCATTTCGTTTATGTGTTGTGGTATTGATACCACGACATTTTACAGCACAGATTTTTGTATAGTAAGTAAAGGGATGATAGGGATGATGATCGCATGGGTACTGACCCGCTAGTGAACGTGCACGACTCTGGCCACAAAAGTTTTTGTAAATTTGAACCATTTCGTTTATGTGTTGTGGTATTGATACCACGACATTTTACAGCACAGATTTTTGTATTGTAAGTAAAGGGATGATAGGGATGATGTTCGCATGGGTCCTGACCCGCTAGTGGACGTGCACGACCTTGGCCACAAAAGTTTTTGTAAATTTGAACCATTTTGTTTATGTGTTCTGGTATTAATACCACGACATTTTACAGCACAAATTTTTGTATAGTAAGTAAAGGGATGATAGGGATGATGATCGCATGGGTCCTGACCCGCTAGTGAACGTGCACGACCCTGGCCACAAAAGTTTTTGTAAATTTGAACCATTTCGTTTATGTGTTGTGGTATTGATACCACGACATTTTACAGCACAAATTTTTGTATAGTAAGTAAAGGGATGATAGGGATTATGATCGCATGGGTTCTGACCCGCTAGTGAACGTGCTAGACCTTGGCCACAAAAGTTTTTGTAAATTTGAACCATTTCGTTTATGTGTTGTGGTATTGATACCACGACATTTTACAGCACACATTTTTGTATAGTAAGTAAAGGGATGATAGGGATGATGATCGCATGGGTCCTGACCCGCTAGTGAACGTGCACGACCCTGGCCACAAAAGTTTTTTAAAAATTTGAACCATTTCGTTTATGTGTTGTGGTATTGATACCACGACATTTTACAGCACAAATTTTTTTATAGTAAGTAAAGGGATGATAGGGATGATGATCGCATGGGTCCTGACCCGCTAGTAAACGTGCACGACCCTGGCCACAAAAGTTTTTGTAAATTTGAACCATTTCGTTTATGTGTTGTGGTATTGATACCACGACATTTTACAGCACAAATTTTTGTATAGTAAGTAAAGGGATGATAGGGATTATGATCGCATGGGTTCTGACCCGCTAGTGAACGTGCTAGACCTTGGCCACAAAAGTTTTTGTAAATTTGAACCATTTCGTTTATGTGTTGTGGTATTGATACCACGACATTTTACAGCACACATTTTTGTATAGTAAGTAAAGGGATGATAGGGATGATGATCGCATGGGTCCTGACCCGCTAGTGAACGTGCACGACCTTGGCCACAAAAGTTTTTGTAAATTTGAACCATTTCGTTTATGTGTTGTGGTATTGATACCACGACATTTTACAGCACAAATTTTTGTATAGTAAGTAAAGGGATGATAGGGATGATGATCGCATGGGTCCTGACCCGCTAGTGAACGTGCACGACCCTGGCCACAAAAGTTTTTGTAAATTTGAACCACTTCGTTTATGTGTTGTGGTATTGATACCACGACATTTTACAGTACAAATTTTTGTATAGTAAGTAAAGGGATGATAGGGATGATGATTGCATGGGTTCTGACCCGCTAGTGAACGTGCACGACCTTGGCCACAAAAGTTTTTGTAAATTTGAACCATTTCGTTTATGTGTTGTGGTATTGATACCACGACATTTTACAGCACAAATTTTTGTATAGTAAGTAAAGGGATGATAGAGATGATGTTCGCATGGGTCCTGACCCGCTAGTGAACGTGCACGACTCTGGCGACAAAAGTTTTTGTAAATTTGAACCATTTTGTTTATGTGTTCTGGTATTAATACCACGACATTTTACAGCACAAATTTTTGTATAGTAAGTAAAGGGATGATAGGGATGATGTTCGCATGGGTCCTGACCCGCTAGTGAACGTGCACGACCCTGGCCACAAAAGTTTTTTGTAAATTTGAACCATTTCGTTTATGTGTTGTGGTATTGATACCACGACATTTTACAGCACAAATTTTTGTATAGTAAGTAAAGGGATGATAGGGATGATGATCGCATGGGTTCTGACCCGCTAGTGAACGTGCACGACCCTGGCCACAAAAGTTTTTGTAAATTTGAACCATTTCGTTTATGTGTTGTGGTATTGATACCACGACATTTTACAGCACAAATTTTTGTATAGTAAGTAAAGTGATGATAGGGATGATGTTCGCATGGGTCCTGACCCGCTAGTGAACGTGCACGACGTTGGCCACAAAAGTTTTTGTAAATTTGAACCATTTTGTTTATGTGTTTTGGTATTAATACCACGACATTTTACAGCACAAAATTTTGTATAGTAAGTAAACGGATGATAGGGATGATGATCGCATGGGTCCTGACCCGCTAGTGAACGTGCACGACCCTGGCCACAAAAGATTTTGTAAATTTGAACCATTTCGTTTATGTGTTGTGGTATTGATACCACGACATTTTACAGCACATATTTTTGTATAGTAAGTAAAGGGATGAAAGGGATGATGTTCGCATGGGTCCTGACCCGCTAGTGAACGTGCACGACCCTGGCCACAAAAGTTTTTGTAAATTTCAACCATTTTGTTTATGTGTTCTGGTATTAATACCACGACATTTTACAGCACAAATTTTTGTATAGTAAGTAAAGGGATGATAGGGATGATGATCGCATGGGTCCTGACCCGCTAGTGAACGTGCACGACCCTGGCCACAAAAGTTTTTGTAAATTTGAACCATTTCGTTTATATGTTGTGGTATTGATACCACGACATTTTACAGCACAAATTTTTGTATAGTAAGTAAAGGGATGATAGGGATGATGATCGCATGGGTCCTGACCCGCTAGTGAACGTGCACGACCCTGGCCACAAAAGTTTTTGTAAATTTGAACCATTTCGTTTATGTGTTGTGGTATTGATACCACTACATTTTACAGCACAAATTTTTGTATAGTAAGTAAAGGGATGATAGGGATGATGATCGCATGCGTCCTGACCCGCTAGTGAACGTGCACGACCCTGGCCACAAAAGTTTTTGTAAATTTGAACCATTTCGTTTATGGGTTGTGGTATTGATACCACGACATTTTACAGCACAAATTTTTGTATAGTAAGTAAAGGGATGATAGGGATGATGATCGCATGGGTCCTGACCCGCTAGTGAACGTGCACGACCCTGGCCAGAAAATTTTTTGTAAATTTGAACCATTTCGTTTATGTGTTGTGGTATTGATACCACGACATTTTACAGTACAAATTTTTGTATAGTAAGTAAAGGGATGATAGGGATGATGATCGCATGGGTTCTGTCCCGCTAGTGAACGTGCACGACCTTGGCCACAAAAGTTTTTGTAAATTTGAACCATTTCGTTTATGTGTTGTGGTATTGATACCACGACATTTTACAGCACAAATTTTCGTATAGTAAGTAAAGGGATGATAGGGATGATGTTCGCATGGGTCCTGACCCGCTAGTGAACGTGCACGACACTGGCCACAAAAGTTTTTGTAAATTTGAACCATTTTGTTTATGTGTTCTGGTATTAATACCACGACATTTTACAGCACAAATTTTTGTATAGTAAGTAAAGGGATGATAGGGATGATGATCGCATGGGTCCTGACCCGCTAGTGAACGTGCACGACCCTGGCCACAAAAGTTTTTGTAAATTCTAACCATTTCGTTTATGTGTTGTGGTATTGATACCACGACATTTTACAGCACACATTTTTGTATGGTAAGTAAAGGGATAATAGGGATGATGATCGCATGGGTACTGACCCGCTAGTGAACGTGCACGACCCTGGCCACAAAAGTTTTTGTAAATTTGAACCATTTCGTTTGTGTTGTGGTATTGATACCACGACATTTTACAGCACAAATTTTTGTATAGTAAGTAAAGTAATGATAGGGATGATGATCGCATGGGTCCTGACCCGCTAGTGAACGTGCACGATCCTGGCCACAAAAGTTTTTGTAAATTTGAACCATTTCGTTTATGTGTTGTGGTATTGATACCACTACATTTTACAGCACAAATTTTTGTATAGTAAGTAAAGGGATGATAGGGATGATGTTCGCATGGGTCCTGACCCGCTAGTGAACGTGCACGACCCTGGCCACAAAAGTTTTTTGTAAATTTGAACCATTTCGTTTATGTGTTGTGGTATTGATACCACGACATTTTACAGCACAAATTTTTGTATAGTAAGTAAAGGGATGATAGGGATGATGATCGCATGGGTTCTGACCCGCTAGTGAACGTGCACGACCCTGGCCACAAAAGTTTTTGTAAATTTGAACCATTTCGTTTATGTGTTGTGGTATTGATACCACGACATTTTACAGCACAAATTTTTGTATAGTAAGTAAAGTGATGATAGGGATGATGTTCGCATGGGTCCTGACCCGCTAGTGAACGTGCACGACGTTGGCCACAAAAGTTTTTGTAAATTTGAACCATTTTGTTTATGTGTTTTGGTATTAATACCACGACATTTTACAGCACAAAATTTTGTATAGTAAGTAAACGGATGATAGGGATGATGATCGCATGGGTCCTGACCCGCTAGTGAACGTGCACGACCCTGGCCACAAAAGATTTTGTAAATTTGAACCATTTCGTTTATGTGTTGTGGTATTGATACCACGACATTTTACAGCACATATTTTTGTATAGTAAGTAAAGGGATGATAGGGATGATGTTCGCATGGGTCCTGACCCGCTAGTGAACGTGCACGACCCTGGCCACAAAAGTTTTTGTAAATTTCAACCATTTTGTTTATGTGTTCTGGTATTAATACCACGACATTTTACAGCACAAATTTTTGTATAGTAAGTAAAGGGATGATAGGGATGATGATCGCATGGGTCCTGACCCGCTAGTGAACGTGCACGACCCTGGCCACAAAAGTTTTTGTAAATTTGAACCATTTCGTTTATATGTTGTGGTATTGATACCACGACATTTTACAGCACAAATTTTTGTATAGTAAGTAAAGGGATGATAGGGATGATGATCGCATGGGTCCTGACCCGCTAGTGAACGTGCACGACCCTGGCCACAAAAGTTTTTGTAAATTTGAACCATTTCGTTTATGTGTTGTGGTATTGATACCACTACATTTTACAGCACAAATTTTTGTATAGTAAGTAAAGGGATGATAGGGATGATGATCGCATGCGTCCTGACCCGCTAGTGAACGTGCACGACCCTGGCCACAAAAGTTTTTGTAAATTTGAACCATTTCGTTTATGGGTTGTGGTATTGATACCACGACATTTTACAGCACAAATTTTTGTATAGTAAGTAAAGGGATGATAGGGATGATGATCGCATGGGTCCTGACCCGCTAGTGAACGTGCACGACCCTGGCCAGAAAATTTTTTGTAAATTTGAACCATTTCGTTTATGTGTTGTGGTATTGATACCACGACATTTTACAGTACAAATTTTTGTATAGTAAGTAAAGGGATGATAGGGATGATGATCGCATGGGTTCTGTCCCGCTAGTGAACGTGCACGACCTTGGCCACAAAAGTTTTTGTAAATTTGAACCATTTCGTTTATGTGTTGTGGTATTGATACCACGACATTTTACAGCACAAATTTTCGTATAGTAAGTAAAGGGATGATAGGGATGATGTTCGCATGGGTCCTGACCCGCTAGTGAACGTGCACGACACTGGCCACAAAAGTTTTTGTAAATTTGAACCATTTTGTTTATGTGTTCTGGTATTAATACCACGACATTTTACAGCACAAATTTTTGTATAGTAAGTAAAGGGATGATAGGGATGATGATCGCATGGGTCCTGACCCGCTAGTGAACGTGCACGACCCTGGCCACAAAAGTTTTTGTAAATTCTAACCATTTCGTTTATGTGTTGTGGTATTGATACCACGACATTTTACAGCACACATTTTTGTATGGTAAGTAAAGGGATAATAGGGATGATGATCGCATGGGTACTGACCCGCTAGTGAACGTGCACGACCCTGGCCACAAAAGTTTTTGTAAATTTGAACCATTTCGTTTGTGTTGTGGTATTGATACCACGACATTTTACAGCACAAATTTTTGTATAGTAAGTAAAGTAATGATAGGGATGATGATCGCATGGGTCCTGACCCGCTAGTGAACGTGCACGATCCTGGCCACAAAAGTTTTTGTAAATTTGAACCATTTCGTTTATGTGTTGTGGTATTGATACCACTACATTTTACAGCACAAATTTTTGTATAGTAAGTAAAGGGATGATAGGGATGATGACCGCATGCGTCCTGACCCGCTAGTGAACGTGCACGACCCTGGCCACAAAAGTTTTTGTAAATTTGAACCATTTCGTTTATGTGTTGTGGTATTGATACCACGACATTTTACAGCACAAATTTTTGTATAGTAAGTAAAGGGATGATAGGGATGATGATCGCATGGGTCCTGACCCGCTAGTGAAAGTGCACGACCCTGGCCACAAAAGTTTTTGTAAATTTGAACCATTTCGTTTATGTGTTGTGGTATTAATACCACGACATTTTACAGCACAAATTTTTGTATAGTAAGTAAAGGGATGATAGGGATGATGTTCGCATGGGTCCTGACCCGCTAGTGAACGTGCACGACCCTGGCCACAAAAGTTTTTGTAAATTTGAACCATTTCGTTTATGTGTTGTGGTATTGATACCACGACATTTTACAGCACAAATTTTTGTATAGTAAGTTAAGGGATGATAGGGATGATGATCGCATGGGTTCTGACCCGCTAGTGAACGTGCACGACCCTGGCCACAAAAGTTTTTGTAAATTTGAACCATTTTGTTTATGTGTTGTGGTATTGATACCACGACATTTTACAGCACAAATTTTTGTATAGTAAGTAAAGGGATGATAGGGATGATGATCGCATGGGTCCTGACCCGCTAGTGAACGTGCACGACCCTGGCCACAAAAGTTTTTGTAAATTTGAACCATTTCGTTTATATGTTGTGGTATTGATACCACGACATTTTACAGCACAAATTTTTGTATAGTAAGTAAAGGGATGATAGGGATGATGATCGCATGGGTCCTGACCCGATAGTGAACGTGCACGCCCCTGGCCACAAAAGTTTTTGTAAATTTGAACCATTTCGTTTATGTGTTGTGGTATTGATACCACTACATTTTACAGCACAAATTTTTGTATAGTAAGTAAAGGGATGATAGGGATGATGATCGCATGCGTCCTGACCCGATAGTGAACGTGCACGACCCTGGCCAGAAAAGTTTTTGTAAATTTGAACCATTTCGTTTATGTGTTGTGGTATTGATACCACGACATTTTACAGTACAAATTTTTGTATAGTAAGTAAAGGGATGATAGGGATGATGATCGCAGGGGTTCTGACCCGCTAGTGAACGTGCACGACCCTGGCCACAAAAGTTTTTGTAAATTTGAACCATTTCGTTTATGTGTTGTGGTATTGATACCACGACATTTTACAGCACAAATTTTCGTATAGTAAGTAAAGGGATGATAGGGATGATGTTCGCATGGGTCCTGACCCGCTAGTGAACGTGCACGACACTGGCCACAAAAGTTTTTGTAAATTTGAACCATTTTGTTTATGTGTTCTGGTATTAATACCACGACATTTTACAGCACAAATTTTTGTATAGTAAGTAAAGGGATGATAGGGATGATGATCGCATGGGTCCTGACCCGCTAGTGAACGTGCACGACCCTGGCCACAAAAGTTTTTGTAAATTCTAACCATTTCGTTTATGTGTTGTGGTATTGATACCACGACATTTTACAGCACACATTTTTGTATGGTAAGTAAAGGGATAATAGGGATGATGATCGCATGGGTCCTGACCCGCTAGTGAACGTGCACGACCCTGGCCACAAAAGTTTTTGTAAATTTGAACCATTTCGTTTGTGTTGTGGTATTGATACCACGACATTTTACAGCACAAATTTTTGTATAGTAAGTAAAGTAATGATAGGGATGATGATCGCATGGGTCCTGACCCGCTAGTGAACGTGCACGACCCTGGCCACAAAAGTTTTTGTAAATTTGAACCATTTCGTTTATGTGTTGTGGTATTGATACCACTACATTTTACAGTACAAATTTTTGTATAGTAAGTAAAGGGATGATAGGGATGATGATTGCATGGGTTCTGACCCGCTAGTGAACGTGCACGACCTTGGCCACAAAAGTTTTTGTAAATTTGAACCATTTCGTTTATGTGTTGTGGTATTGATACCACGACATTTTACAGCACAAATTTTTGTATAGTAAGTAAAGGGATGATAGGGATGATGATCGCATGCGTCCTGACCCGCTAGTGAACGTGCACGACCCTGGCCACAAAAGTTTTTGTAAATTTGAACCATTTCGTTTATGGGTTGTGGTATTGATACCACGACATTTTACAGCACAAATTTTTGTATAGTAAGTAAAGGGATGATAGGGATGATGATCGCATGGGTCCTGACCCGCTAGTGAACGTGCACGACCCTGGCCAGAAAATTTTTTGTAAATTTGAACCATTTCGTTTATGTGTTGTGGTATTGATACCACGACATTTTACAGTACAAATTTTTGTATAGTAAGTAAAGGGATGATAGGGATGATGATCGCATGGGTTCTGTCCCGCTAGTGAACGTGCACGACCTTGGCCACAAAAGTTTTTGTAAATTTGAACCATTTCGTTTATGTGTTGTGGTATTGATACCACGACATTTTACAGCACAAATTTTCGTATAGTAAGTAAAGGGATGATAGGGATGATGTTCGCATGGGTCCTGACCCGCTAGTGAACGTGCACGACACTGGCCACAAAAGTTTTTGTAAATTTGAACCATTTTGTTTATGTGTTCTGGTATTAATACCACGACATTTTACAGCACAAATTTTTGTATAGTAAGTAAAGGGATGATAGGGATGATGATCGCATGGGTCCTGACCCGCTAGTGAACGTGCACGACCCTGGCCACAAAAGTTTTTGTAAATTCTAACCATTTCGTTTATGTGTTGTGGTATTGATACCACGACATTTTACAGCACACATTTTTGTATGGTAAGTAAAGGGATAATAGGGATGATGATCGCATGGGTACTGACCCGCTAGTGAACGTGCACGACCCTGGCCACAAAAGTTTTTGTAAATTTGAACCATTTCGTTTGTGTTGTGGTATTGATACCACGACATTTTACAGCACAAATTTTTGTATAGTAAGTAAAGTAATGATAGGGATGATGATCGCATGGGTCCTGACCCGCTAGTGAACGTGCACGATCCTGGCCACAAAAGTTTTTGTAAATTTGAACCATTTCGTTTATGTGTTGTGGTATTGATACCACTACATTTTACAGCACAAATTTTTGTATAGTAAGTAAAGGGATGATAGGGATGATGTTCGCATGGGTCCTGACCCGCTAGTGAACGTGCACGACCCTGGCCACAAAAGTTTTTTGTAAATTTGAACCATTTCGTTTATGTGTTGTGGTATTGATACCACGACATTTTACAGCACAAATTTTTGTATAGTAAGTAAAGGGATGATAGGGATGATGATCGCATGGGTTCTGACCCGCTAGTGAACGTGCACGACCCTGGCCACAAAAGTTTTTGTAAATTTGAACCATTTCGTTTATGTGTTGTGGTATTGATACCACGACATTTTACAGCACAAATTTTTGTATAGTAAGTAAAGTGATGATAGGGATGATGTTCGCATGGGTCCTGACCCGCTAGTGAACGTGCACGACGTTGGCCACAAAAGTTTTTTAAATTTGAACCATTTTGTTTATGTGTTTTGGTATTAATACCACGACATTTTACAGCACAAAATTTTGTATAGTAAGTAAACGGATGATAGGGATGATGATCGCATGGGTCCTGACCCGCTAGTGAACGTGCACGACCCTGGCCACAAAAGATTTTGTAAATTTGAACCATTTCGTTTATGTGTTGTGGTATTGATACCACGACATTTTACAGCACATATTTTTGTATAGTAAGTAAAGGGATGATAGGGATGATGTTCGCATGGGTCCTGACCCGCTAGTGAACGTGCACGACCCTGGCCACAAAAGTTTTTGTAAATTTCAACCATTTTGTTTATGTGTTCTGGTATTAATACCACGACATTTTACAGCACAAATTTTTGTATAGTAAGTAAAGGGATGATAGGGATGATGATCGCATGGGTCCTGACCCGCTAGTGAACGTGCACGACCCTGGCCACAAAAGTTTTTGTAAATTTGAACCATTTCGTTTATATGTTGTGGTATTGATACCACGACATTTTACAGCACAAATTTTTGTATAGTAAGTAAAGGGATGATAGGGATGATGATCGCATGGGTCCTGACCCGCTAGTGAACGTGCACGACCCTGGCCACAAAAGTTTTTGTAAATTTGAACCATTTCGTTTATGTGTTGTGGTATTGATACCACTACATTTTACAGCACAAATTTTTGTATAGTAAGTAAAGGGATGATAGGGATGATGATCGCATGCGTCCTGACCCGCTAGTGAACGTGCACGACCCTGGCCACAAAAGTTTTTGTAAATTTGAACCATTTCGTTTATGGGTTGTGGTATTGATACCACGACATTTTACAGCACAAATTTTTGTATAGTAAGTAAAGGGATGATAGGGATGATGATCGCATGGGTCCTGACCCGCTAGTGAACGTGCACGACCCTGGCCAGAAAATTTTTTGTAAATTTGAACCATTTCGTTTATGTGTTGTGGTATTGATACCACGACATTTTACAGTACAAATTTTTGTATAGTAAGTAAAGGGATGATAGGGATGATGATCGCATGGGTTCTGTCCCGCTAGTGAACGTGCACGACCTTGGCCACAAAAGTTTTTGTAAATTTGAACCATTTCGTTTATGTGTTGTGGTATTGATACCACGACATTTTACAGCACAAATTTTCGTATAGTAAGTAAAGGGATGATAGGGATGATGTTCGCATGGGTCCTGACCCGCTAGTGAACGTGCACGACACTGGCCACAAAAGTTTTTGTAAATTTGAACCATTTTGTTTATGTGTTCTGGTATTAATACCACGACATTTTACAGCACAAATTTTTGTATAGTAAGTAAAGGGATGATAGGGATGATGATCGCATGGGTCCTGACCCGCTAGTGAACGTGCACGACCCTGGCCACAAAAGTTTTTGTAAATTCTAACCATTTCGTTTATGTGTTGTGGTATTGATACCACGACATTTTACAGCACACATTTTTGTATGGTAAGTAAAGGGATAATAGGGATGATGATCGCATGGGTACTGACCCGCTAGTAAACGTGCACGACCCTGGCCACAAAAGTTTTTGTAAATTTGAACCATTTCGTTTGTGTTGTGGTATTGATACCACGACATTTTACAGCACAAATTTTTGTATAGTAAGTAAAGTAATGATAGGGATGATGATCGCATGGGTTCTGACCCGCTAGTGAACGTGCACGATCCTGGCCACAAAAGTTTTTGTAAATTTGAACCATTTCGTTTATGTGTTGTGGTATTGATACCACTACATTTTACAGCACAAATTTTTGTATAGTAAGTAAAGGGATGATAGGGATGATGACCGCATGCGTCCTGACCCGCTAGTGAACGTGCACGACCCTGGCCACAAAAGTTTTTGTAAATTTGAACCATTTCGTTTATGTGTTGTGGTATTGATACCACGACATTTTACAGCACAAATTTTTGTATAGTAAGTAAAGGGATGATAGGGATGATGATCGCATGGGTCCTGACCCGCTAGTGAAAGTGCACGACCCTGGCCACAAAAGTTTTTGTAAATTTGAACCATTTCGTTTATGTGTTGTGGTATTAATACCACGACATTTTACAGCACAAATTTTTGTATAGTAAGTAAAGGGATGATAGGGATGATGTTCGCATGGGTCCTGACCCGCTAGTGAACGTGCACGACCCTGGCCACAAAAGTTTTTGTAAATTTGAACCATTTCGTTTATGTGTTGTGGTATTGATACCACGACATTTTACAGCACAAATTTTTGTATAGTAAGTTAAGGGATGATAGGGATGATGATCGCATGGGTTCTGACCCGCTAGTGAACGTGCACGACCCTGGCCACAAAAGTTTTTGTAAATTTGAACCATTTTGTTTATGTGTTGTGGTATTGATACCACGACATTTTACAGCACAAATTTTTGTATAGTAAGTAAAGGGATGATAGGGATGATGATCGCATGGGTCCTGACCCGCTAGTGAACGTGCACGACCCTGGCCACAAAGGTTTTTGTAAATTTGAACCATTTCGTTTATATGTTGTGGTATTGATACCACGACATTTTACAGCACAAATTTTTGTATAGTAAGTAAAGGGATGATAGGGATGATGATCGCATGGGTCCTGACCCGATAGTGAACGTGCACGCCCCTGGCCACAAAAGTTTTTGTAAATTTGAACCATTTCGTTTATGTGTTGTGGTATTGATACCACTACATTTTACAGCACAAATTTTTGTATAGTAAGTAAAGGGATGATAGGGATGATGATCGCATGCGTCCTGACCCGATAGTGAACGTGCACGACCCTGGCCAGAAAAGTTTTTGTAAATTTGAACCATTTCGTTTATGTGTTGTGGTATTGATACCACGACATTTTACAGTACAAATTTTTGTATAGTAAGTAAAGGGATGATAGGGATGATGATCGCAGGGGTTCTGACCCGCTAGTGAACGTGCACGACCCTGGCCACAAAAGTTTTTGTAAATTTGAACCATTTCGTTTATGTGTTGTGGTATTGATACCACGACATTTTACAGCACAAATTTTCGTATAGTAAGTAAAGGGATGATAGGGATGATGTTCGCATGGGTCCTGACCCGCTAGTGAACGTGCACGACACTGGCCACAAAAGTTTTTGTAAATTTGAACCATTTTGTTTATGTGTTCTGGTATTAATACCACGACATTTTACAGCACAAATTTTTGTATAGTAAGTAAAGGGATGATAGGGATGATGATCGCATGGGTCCTGACCCGCTAGTGAACGTGCACGACCCTGGCCACAAAAGTTTTTGTAAATTCTAACCATTTCGTTTATGTGTTGTGGTATTGATACCACGACATTTTACAGCACACATTTTTGTATGGTAAGTAAAGGGATAATAGGGATGATGATCGCATGGGTCCTGACCCGCTAGTGAACGTGCACGACCCTGGCCACAAAAGTTTTTGTAAATTTGAACCATTTCGTTTGTGTTGTGGTATTGATACCACGACATTTTACAGCACAAATTTTTGTATAGTAAGTAAAGTAATGATAGGGATGATGATCGCATGGGTCCTGACCCGCTAGTGAACGTGCACGACCCTGGCCACAAAAGTTTTTGTAAATTTGAACCATTTCGTTTATGTGTTGTGGTATTGATACCACTACATTTTACAGCACAAATTTTTGTATAGTAAGTAAAGGGATGATAGGGATGATGACCGCATGCGTCCTGACCCGCTAGTGAACGTGCACGACCCTGGCCACAAAAGTTTTTGTAAATTTGAACCATTTCGTTTATGTGTTGTGGTATTGATACCACGACATTTTACAGCACAAATTTTTGTATAGTAAGTAAAGGGATGATAGGGATGATGTTCGCATGGGTCCTGACCCGCTAGTGAAAGTGCACGACCCTGGCCACAAAAGTTTTTGTAAATTTGAACCATTTCGTTTATGTGTTGTGGTATTGATACCACGACATTTTACAGTACAAATTTTTGTATAGTAAGTAAAGGGATGATAGGGATGATGATTGCATGGGTTCTGACCCGCTAGTGAACGTGCACGACCTTGGCCACAAAAGTTTTTGTAAATTTGAACCATTTCGTTTATGTGTTGTGGTATTGATACCACGACATTTTACAGCACAAATTTTTGTATAGTAAGTAAAGGGATGATAGAGATGATGTTCGCATGGGTCCTGACCCGCTAGTGAACATGCACGACCCTGGCCACAAAAGTTTTTGTAAATTTGAACCATTTTGTTTGTGTTCTGGTATTAATACCACGACATTTTACAGCACAAATTTTTGTATAGTAAGTAAAGGGATGATAGGGATGATGTTCGCATGGGTCCTGACCCGCTAGTGAACGTGCACGACCCTGGCCACAAAAGTTTTTGTAAATTTGAACCATTTCGTTTATGTGTTGTGGTATTGATACCACGACATTTTACAGCACAAATTTTTGTATAGTAAGTAAAGGGATGATAGGGATGATGATCGCATGGGTTCTGACCCGCTAGTGAACGTGCACGACCCTGGCCACAAAAGTTTTTGTAAATTTGAACCATTTTGTTTATGTGTTGTGGTATTGATACCACGACATTTTACAGCACAAATTTTTGTATAGTAAGTAAAGGGATGATAGGGATGATGATCGCATGGGTCCTGACCCGCTAGTGAACGTGCACGACCCTGGCCACAAAAGTTTTTGTAAATTTGAACCATTTCGTTTATATGTTGTGGTATTGATACCACGACATTTTACAGCACAAATTTTTGTATAGTAAGTAAAGGGATGATAGGGATGATGATCGCATGGGTCCTGACCCGATAGTGAACGTGCACGACCCTGGCCACAAAAGTTTTTGTAAATTTGAACCATTTCGTTTATGTGTTGTGGTATTGATACCACTACATTTTACAGCACAAATTTTTGTATAGTAAGTAAAGGGATGATAGGGATGATGATCGCATGCGTCCTGACCCGATAGTGAACGTGCACGACCCTGGCCAGAAAAGTTTTTGTAAATTTGAACCATTTCGTTTATGTGTTGTGGTATTGATACCACGACATTTTACAGTACAAATTTTTGTATAGTAAGTAAAGGGATGATAGGGATGATGATCGCATGGGTTCTGACCCGCTAGTGAACGTGCACGACCCTGGCCACAAAAGTTTTTTTAAATTTGAACCATTTTGTTTATGTGTTCTGGTATTAATACCACGACATTTTACAGCACAAATTTTTGTATAGTAAGTAAAGGGATGATAGGGATGATGTTCGCATGGGTCCTGACCCGCTAGTGAACGTGCACGACCCTGGCCACAAAAGTTTTTGTAAATTTGAACCATTTCGTTTATGTGTTGTGGTATTGATACCACGACATTTTACAGCACACATTTTTGTATAGTAAGTAAAGGGATGATAGGGATGATGATCGCATGGGTAGTGACCCGCTAGTGAACGTGCATGACCCTGGCCTCAAAAGTTTTTGTAAATTTGAACCATTTCGTTTATGTGTTGTGGTATTGATACCACGACATTTTACAGCACAAATTTTTGTATAGTAAGTAAAGGGATGATAGGGATGATGATCGCATGGGTTCTGACCCGCTAGTGAACGTGCACGACCCTGGCCACAAAAGTTTTTGTAAATTTGAACCATTTCGTTTATGTGTTGTGGTATTGATACCACGACATTTTACAGCACAAATTTTTGTATAGTAAGTAAAGTAATGATAGGGATGATGTTCGCATGGGTCCTGACCCGCTAGTGAACGTGCACGACCCTGGCCACAAAAGTTTTTGTATATTTGAACCATTTTGTTTATGTGTTTTGGTATTAATACCACGACATTTTACAGCACAAATTTTTGTATAGTAAGTAAAGGGATGATAGGAATGATGTTCGCATGGGTCCTCACCCGCTAGCGAACGTGCACGACCCTGGCCACAAAAGTTTTTCTAAGTTTGAACCATTTCGTTTGTGTTGTGGTATTGATACCACGACATTTTACAGCACAAATTTTTGTATAGTAAGTAAAGGGATGATAGGGATGATGATCGCATGCGTCCTGACCCGCTAGTGAACGTGCACGACCCTGGCCACAAAAGTTTTTGTAAATTTGAACCATTTCGTTTATGTGTTGTGGTATTGATACCACGACATTTTACAGTACAATTTTTTGTATAGTAAGTAAAGGGATGATAGGGATGATGATCGCATGGGTTCTGGACCGCTAGTGAACGTGCACGACCTTGGCCACAAAAGTTTTTGTTAATTTGAACCATTTCGTTTATGTGTTGTGGTATTGATACCACGACATTTTACAGCACAAATTTTTGTATAGTAAGTAAAGGGATGATAGGGATGATGTTCGCATGGGTCCTGACCCGCTAGTGAACGTGCACGACCCTGGCCACAAAAGTTTTTGTAAATTTGAACCATTTTGTTTATGTGTTCTGGTATTAATACCACGACATTTTACAGCACAAATTTTTGTATAGTAAGTAAAGGGATGATAGGGATGATGATCGCATGGGTCCTGACCCGCTAGTGAACGTGCACGACCATGGCCACAAAAGTTTTTGTAAATTTGAACCATTTCGTTTATGTGTTGTGGTATTGATACCACGAAATTTTACAGCACACATTTTTGTACAGTAAGTAAAGGGATGATAGGGATGATGGTCGCATGGGTCCTGACCCGCTAGTGAACATGCACGACCCTGGCCACAAAAGTTTTTGTAAATTTGAACCATTTCGTTTATGTGTTGTGGTATTGATACCACGACATTTTACAGCACAAATTTTTGTATAGTAAGTAAAGGGATGATAGGGATGATGATCGCATGGGTTCTGACCCGCTAGTGAACGTGCTAGACCTTTGCCACAAAAGTTTTTGTAAATTTGAACCATTTCGTTTATGTGTTGTGGTATTGATACCACGACATTTTACAGCACACATTTTTGTATGGTAAGTAAAGGGATGATAGGGATGATGATCGCATGGGTCCTGACCCGCTAGTGAACGTGCACGACCCTGGCCACAAAAGTTTTTGGAAATTTGAACCATTTCGTTTGTGTTGTGGTATTGATACCACGACATTTTACAGCACAAATTTTTGTATAGTAAGTAAAGGGATGATAGGGATGATGATCGCATGGGTCCTGACCCGCTAGTGAACGTGCACGACCCTGGCCACAAAAGTTTTTGTAAATTTGAACCATTTCGATTATGTGTTGTGGTATTGATACCACTACATTTTACAGCACAAATTTTTGTATAGTAAGTAAAGGGATGATAGGGATGATGATCGCATGCGTCCTGACCCGATAGTGAACGTGCACGACCCTGGCCACAAAAGTTTTTGTAAATTTGAACCATTTCGTTTATGTGTTGTGGTATTGATACCACGACATTTTACAGCACAAATTTTTGTATAGTAAGTAAAGGGATGATAGGGATGATGATCGCATGGGTCCTGACCCGCTAGTGAACGTGCACGACCCTGGCCACAAAAGTTTTTGTAAATTTGAACCATTTCGTTTATGTGTTGTGGTATTGATACCACGACATTTTACAGCACAAATTTTTGTATAGTAAGTAAAGGGATGATAGGGATGATGATTGCATGGGTTCTGACCCGCTAGTGAACGTGCACGACCTTGGCCACAAAAGTTTTTGTAAATTTGAACCATTTCGTTTATGTGTTGTGGTATTGATACCACGACATTTTACAGCACAAATTTTTGTATAGTAAGTAAAGGGATGATAGAGATGATGTTCGCGTGGGTCCTGACCCGCTAGTGAACGTGCACGACCCTGGCCACAAAAGTTTTTGCAAATTTGAACCATTTTGTTTATGTGTTCTGGTATTAATACCACGACATTTTACAGCACAAATTTTTGTATAGTAAGTAAAGGGATGATAGGGATGATGTTCGCATGGGTCCTGACCCGCTAGTGAACGTGCACGACCCTGGCCACAAAAGTTTTTGTAAATTTGAACCATTTCGTTTATGTGTTGTGGTATTGATACCACGACATTTTACAGCACACATTTTTGTATAGTAAGTAAAGGGATGATAGGGATGATGATCGCATGGGTCCTGACCCGCTAGTGAACGTGCATGACCCTGGCCACAAAAGTTTTTGTAAATTTGAACCATTTCGTTTATGAGTTGTGGTATTGATACCACGACATTTTACAGCACAAATTTTTGTATAGTAAGTAAAGGGATGATAGGGATGATGATCGCATGGGTCCTGACCCGCTAGTGAACGTGCACGACCCTGGCCACAAAAGTTTTTCTAAGTTTGAACCATTTCGTTTATGTGTTGTGGTATTGATACACGACATTTTACAGCACAAATTTTTGTATAGTAAGTAAAGGGATGATAGGGATGATGATCGCATGGGTCCTGACCCGCTAGTGAACGTGCACGACCCTGGCCACAAAAGTTTTTGTAAATTTGAACCATTTCGTTTATGTGTTTTGGTATTGATACCACGACATTTTACAGCACAAATTTTTGTATAGTAAGTAAAGGGATGATAGGGATGATGATCGCATGGGTCCTGACCCGCTAGTGAACGTGCACGACCCTGGCCACAAAAGTTTTTGTAAATTTGAACCATTTCGTTTATGTGTTGTGGTATTGATACCACGACATTTTACAGTACAAATTTTTGTATAGTAAGTAAAGGGATGATAGGGATGATGATCGCATGGGTTCTGACCCGCTAGTGAACGTGCACGACCTTGGCCACAAAAGTTTTTGTAAATTTGAACCATTTCGTTTATGTGTTGTGGTATTGATACCACGACATTTTACAGCACAAATTTTTGTATAGTAAGTAAAGGGATGATAGGGATGATGTTCGCATGGGTCCTGACCCGCTAGTGAACGTGCACGACCCTGGCCACATAAGTTTTTGTAAATTTGAACCATTTTGTTTATGTGTTCTGGTATTAATACCACGACATTTTACAGCACAAATTTTTGTATAGTAAGTAAAGGGATGATAGGGATGATGTTCGCATGGGTCCTGACCCGCTAGTGAACGTGCACGACCCTGGCCACAAAAGTTTTATGTAAATTTGAACCATTTCGTTTATGTGTTGTGGTATTGATACCACGACATTTTACAGCACACATTTTTGTATAGTAAGTAAAGGGATGATAGGGATGATGTTCGCATGGGTCCTGACCCGCTAGTGAACGTGCACGACCCTGGCCACAAAAGTTTTTGTAAATTTGAACCATTTTGTTTATGTGTTCTGGTATTAATACCACGACATTTTACAGCACAAATTTTTGTATAGTAAGTAAAGGGATGATAGGGATGATGGTCGCATGGGTCCTGACCCGCTAGTGAACGTGCACGACCCTGGCCACAGAAGTTTTGTAAATTTGAACCATTTCGTTTATGTGTTGTGGTATTGATACCACGACATTTTACAGCACAAATTTTTGTATAGTAAGTAAAGGGTTGATAGGGATGATGATCGCATGGGTCCTGACCCGCTAGTAAACGTGCACGACCCTGGCCACAAAAGTTTTTGTAAATTTGAACCATTTCGTTTATGTGTTGTGGTATTGATACCACGACATTTTACAGCACAAATTTTTGTATAGTAAGTAAAGGGATGATAGGGATGATGATCGCATGGGTTCTGACCTGCTAGTGAACGTGCTAGACCTTGGCCACAAAAGTTTTTGTAAATTTGAACCATTTCGTTTATGTGTTGTGGTATTGATACCACGACATTTTACAGCACAAATTTTTGTATAGTAAGTAAAGGGATGATAGGGATGATGATCGCATGGGTCCTGACCCGCTAGTGAACGTGCACGACCCTGGCCACAAAAGTTTTTGTAAATTTGAACCATTTCGTTTATGTGTTGTGGTATTGATACCACGACATTTTACAGCACAAATTTTTGTATAGTAAGTAAAGGGATGATAGGGATGATGATCGCATAGGTCCTGACCCGCTAGTGAACGTGCACGACCCTGGCCACAAAAGTTTTTGTAAATTTGAACCATTTCGTTTATGTGTTGTGGTATTGATACCACTACATTTTGCAGCACAAATTTTTGTATAGTAAGTAAAGGGGTGATAGGGATGATGATCGCATGCGTCCTGACCCGCTAGTGAACGTGCACGACCCTGGCCACAAAAGTTTTTGTAAATTTGAACCATTTCGTTTATGTGTTGTGGTATTGATACTACGACATTTTACAGCACAAATTTTTGTATAGTAAGTAAAGGGATGATAGGGATGATGATCGCATGGGTCCTGACCCGCTAGTGAACGTGCACGACCCTGGCCAGAAAAGTTTTTGTAAATTTGAACCATTTCGTTTATGTGTTGTGGTATTGATACCACGACATTTTACAGTACAAATTTTTGTATAGTAAGTAAAGGGATGATAGGGATGATGATCGCATGGGTTCTGACCCGCTAGTGAATGTGCACGACCTTGGCCACAAAAGTTTTTGTAAATTTGAACCATTTCGTTTATGTGTTGTGGTATTGATACCACGACATTTTACAGCACAAATTTTTGTATAGTAAGTAAAGGGATGATAGGGATGATGTTCGCATGGGTCCTGACCCGCTAGTGAACGTGCACGACCCTGGCCACAAAAGTTTCTGTAAATTTGAACCATTTTGTTTATGTGTTCTGGTATTAATACCACGACATTTTACAGCACAAATTTTTGTATAGTAAGTAAAGGGATGATAGGGATGATGTTCGCATGGGTCCTGACCCGCTAGTGAACGTGCACGACCCTGGCCACA
The DNA here is from genome assembly GCF_964235325.1 of Thermobia domestica. Taxonomy (NCBI): domain Eukaryota; kingdom Metazoa; phylum Arthropoda; class Insecta; order Zygentoma; family Lepismatidae; genus Thermobia; species Thermobia domestica. Next base: position 58,547,398 of record NC_137470.1, on the reverse strand, counting down.
AAAGTTTTTGTAAATTTGAACCATTTCGTTTATGTGTTGTGGTATTGATACCACGACATTTTACAGCACACATTTTTGTATAGTAAGTAAAGGGATGATAGGGATGATGATCGCATGGGTCCTGACCCGCTAGTGAACGTGCATGACCCTGGCCACAAAAGTTTTTGTAAATTTGAACCATTTCGTTTATGTGTTGTGGTATTGATACCACGACATTTTACAGCACAAACTTTTGTATAGTAAGTAAAGGGATGATAGGGATGATGTTCGCATGGGTCCTGACCCGCTAGTGAACGTGTACGACCCTGGCCACAAAAGTTTTTGTAAATTTGAACAATTTGGTTTATGTGTTGTGGTATTCATACCACGACATTTTACAGCACAAATTTTGTATAGTAAGTAAAGGGATGATAGGAATGATGTTCGCATGGGTCCTGACCCGCTAGTGAACGTGCACGACCCTGGCCACAAAAGTTTTTCTAAGTTTGAACCATTTCGTTTATGTGTTGTGGTATTGATACCACGACATTTTACAGTACAAATTTTTGTATAGTAAGTAAAGGGATGATAGGGATGATGATCGCATGGGTTCTGGACCGCTAGTGAACGTGCACGACCCTGGCCACAAAAGTTTTTCTAAGTTTGAACCATTTGGTTTATGTGTTGTGGTATTGATACCACGACATTTTACAGTACAAATTTTTGTATAGTAAGTAAAGGGATGATAGGGATGATGTTCGCATGGGTCCTGACCCGGTAGTGAACGTGCACGACCCTGGCCACAAAAGTTTTTTTAAATTTGAACCATTTTGTTTGTGTTCTGGTATTAATACCACGACATTTTACAGCACAAATTTTTGTATAGTAAGTAAAGGGATGATGATCGCATGGGTCCTGACCCGCTAGTGAACGTGCACGACCCTGGCCACAAAAGTTTTTGTAAATTTGAACCATTTCGTTTATGTGTTGTGGTATTGATACCACGACATTTCACTGCACAAATTTTTGTATAGTAAGTAAAGGGATGATAGGGATGATGATCGCATGGGTCCTGACCCGCTAGTGAACGTGCACGACCCTGGCCACAAAAGTTTTTGTAAATTTGAACCATTTCGTTTATGTGTTGTGGTATTGATACCACGACATTTTACAGCACAAATTTTTGTATAGTAAGTAAAGGGATGATAGGGATGATGATCGCATGCGTTCTGACCCGCTAGTGAACGTGCACGACCCTGGCCACAAAAGTTTTTGTAAATTTGAACCATTTCGTTTATGTGTTGTGGTATTGATACCACGACATTTCACAGCACAAATTTTTGTATAGTAAGTAAAGGGATGATAGGGATGATGATCGCATGGGTCCTGACCCGCTAGTGAACGTGCACGACCCTGGCCACAAAAGTTTTTGTAAATTTGAACCATTTCGTTTGTGTTGTGGTATTGATACCACGACATTTTACAGTACAAATTTTTGTATAGTAAGTAAAGGGATGATAGGGATGATGATTGCATGGGTTCTGACCCGCTAGTGAACGTGCACGACCTTGGCCACAAAAGTTTTTGTAAATTTGAACCATTTCGATTATGTGTTGTGGTATTGATACCACGACATTTTACAGCACAAATTTTTGTATACTAAGTAAAGGGATGATAGGGATGATGTTCGCATGGGCCCTGACCCGCTAGTGAACGTGCACGACCCTGGCCACAAAAGTTTTTGTAAATTTGAACCATTTTGTTTATGTGTTCTGTTATTAATACCACGACATTTTACAGCACAAATTTTTGTATAGTAAGTAAAGGGATGATAGGGATGATGATTGCATGGGTTCTGACCCGCTAGTGAACGTGCACGACCTTGGCCACAAAAGTTTTTGTAAATTTGAACCATTTCGATTATGTGTTGTGGTATTGATACCACGACATTTTACAGCACAAATTTTTGTATAGTAAGTAAAGGGATGATAGGGATGATGATCGCATGGGTCCTGACCCGCTAGTGAACGTGCACGACCCTGGCCACAAAAGTTTTTGTAAATTTGAACCATTTCGTTTGTGTTGTGGTATTGATACCACGACATTTTACAGCACAAATTTTTGTATAGTAAGTAAAGGGATGATAGGGATGTGATCGCATGGGTCCTAACCCGCTAGTGAACGTGCACGACCCTGGCCACAAAAGTTTTTGTAAATTTGAACCATTTCGTTTATGTGTTGTGGTATTGATACCACTACGTTTTACAGCACAAATTTTTGTACAGTAAGTAAAGGGATGATAGGGATGATGATCGCATGCGTCCTGACCCGCTAGTGAACGTGCACGACCCTGGCCACAAAAGTTTTTGTAAATTTGAACCATTTCGTTTATGTGTTGTGGTATTGATACCACGACATTTTACAGCACAAATTTTTGTATAGTAAGTAAAGGGATGATAGGGATGATGATCGCATGGGTCCTGACCCGCTAGTGAACGTGCACGACCCTGGCCACAAAAGTTTTTTTTAAATTTGAACCATTTCGTTTATGTGTTGTGGTATTGATACCACGACATTTTACAGTACAAATTTTTGTATAGTAAGTAAAGGGATGATAGGGATGATGAGTGCATGGGTCCTGACCCGCTAGTGAACGTGCACGACCTTGGCCACAAAAGTTTTTGTAAATTTGAACCATTTCGTTTATGTGTTGTGGTATTGATACCACGACATTTTACAGCACACATTTTTGTATAGTAAGTAAAGGGATGATAGGGATGATGATCGCATGGGTCCTGACCCGCTAGTGAACGTGCATGACCCTGGCCACAAAAGTTTTTGTAAATTTGAACCATTTCGTTTATGAGTTGTGGTATTGATACCACGACATTTTACAGCACAAATTTTTGTATAGTAAGTAAAGGGATGATAGGGATGATGATCGCATGGGTTCTGACCCGCTAGTGAACGTACACGACCCTGGCCACAAAAGTTTTTGTATATTTGAACCATTTCGTTTATGTGTTGTGGTATTGATACCACGACATTTTACAGCACAAATTTTTGTATAGTAAGTAAAGGGAAGATAGGGATGATATTCGCATGGGTCCTGACCCGCTAGTGAACGTGCACGACACTGGCCACAAAAGTTTTAGTAAATTTGAACCATTTTGTTTATGTGTTCTGGTATTAATACCACGAAATTTTACAGCACAAATTTTTGTATAGTAAGTAAAGGGATGATAGGAATGATGTTCGCATGGGTCCTGACCCGCTAGTGAACGTGCACGACCCTGGCCACAAAAGTTTTTCTAAGTTTGAACCATTTCGTTTATGTGTTGTGGTATTGATACCACGACATTTTACAGCACAAATTTTTGTATAGTAAGTAAGGGGATGATAGGGATGATGATCGCATGGGTCCTGACCCGCTAGTGAACGTGCACGACCCTGGCCACAAAAGTTTTTGTAAATTTGAACCATTTCGTTTATGTGTTTTGGTATTGATACCACGACATTTTACAGCACAAATTATTGTATAGTAAGTAAAGGGATGATAGGGATGATGATCGCATGGGTCCTGACCCGCTAGTGAACGTGCACGACCCTGGCCACAAAAGTTTTTGTAAATTTGAACCATTTCGTTTATGTGTTGTGGTATTGATACCACGACATTTTACAGCACACATTTTTGTATAGTAAGTAAAGGGATGATAGGGATGATGATCGCATGGGTCCTGACCCGCTAGTGAACGTGCATGACCCTGGCCACAAAAGTTTTTGTAAATTTGAACCATTTCGTTTATGTGTTGTGGTATTGATACCACGACATTTTACAGCACAAACTTTTGTATAGTAAGTAAAGGGATGATAGGGATGATGTTCGCATGGGTCCTGACCCGCTAGTGAACGTGTACGACCCTGGCCACAAAAGTTTTTGTAAATTTGAACAATTTGGTTTATGTGTTGTGGTATTCATACCACGACATTTTACAGCACAAATTTTGTATAGTAAGTAAAGGGATGATAGGAATGATGTTCGCATGGGTCCTGACCCGCTAGTGAACGTGTACGACCCTGGCCACAAAAGTTTTTGTAAATTTGAACAATTTGGTTTATGTGTTGTGGTATTCATACCACGACATTTTACAGCACAAATTTTGTATAGTAAGTAAAGGGATGATAGGAATGATGTTCGCATGGGTCCTGACCCGCTAGTGAACGTGCACGACCCTGGCCACAAAAGTTTTTCTAAGTTTGAACCATTTCGTTTATGTGTTGTGGTATTGATACCACGACATTTTACAGTACAAATTTTTGTATAGTAAGTAAAGGGATGATAGGGATGATGATCGCATGGGTTCTGGACCGCTAGTGAACGTGCACGACCCTGGCCACAAAAGTTTTTCTAAGTTTGAACCATTTCGTTTATGTGTTGTGGTATTGATACCACGACATTTTACAGTACAAATTTTTGTATAGTAAGTAAAGGGATGATAGGGATGATGTTCGCATGGGTCCTGACCCGGTAGTGAACGTGCACGACCCTGGCCACAAAAGTTTTTTTAAATTTGAACCATTTTGTTTGTGTTCTGGTATTAATACCACGACATTTTACAGCACAAATTTTTGTATAGTAAGTAAAGGGATGATGATCGCATGGGTCCTGACCCGCTAGTGAACGTGCACGACCCTGGCCACAAAAGTTTTTGTAAATTTGAACCATTTCGTTTATGTGTTGTGGTATTGATACCACGACATTTCACTGCACAAATTTTTGTATAGTAAGTAAAGGGATGATAGGGATGATGATCGCATGGGTCCTGACCCGCTAGTGAACGTGCACGACCCTGGCCACAAAAGTTTTTGTAAATTTGAACCATTTCGTTTATGTGTTGTGGTATTGATACCACGACATTTTACAGCACAAATTTTTGTATAGTAAGTAAAGGGATGATAGGGATGATGATCGCATGCGTTCTGACCCGCTAGTGAACGTGCACGACCCTGGCCACAAAAGTTTTTGTAAATTTGAACCATTTCGTTTATGTGTTGTGGTATTGATACCACGACATTTCACAGCACAAATTTTTGTATAGTAAGTAAAGGGATGATAGGGATGATGATCGCATGGGTCCTGACCCGCTAGTGAACGTGCACGACCCTGGCCACAAAAGTTTTTGTAAATTTGAACCATTTCGTTTATGTGTTGTGGTATTGATACCACGACATTTTACAGTACAAATTTTTGTATAGTAAGTAAAGGGATGATAGGGATGATGATTGCATGGGTTCTGACCCGCTAGTGAACGTGCACGACCTTGGCCACAAAAGTTTTTGTAAATTTGAACCATTTCGATTATGTGTTGTGGTATTGATACCACGACATTTTACAGCACAAATTTTTGTATACTAAGTAAAGGGATGATAGGGATGATGTTCGCATGGGCCCTGACCCGCTAGTGAACGTGCACGACCCTGGCCACAAAAGTTTTTGTAAATTTGAACCATTTTGTTTATGTGTTCTGTTATTAATACCACGACATTTTACAGCACAAATTTTTGTATAGTAAGTAAAGGGATGATAGGGATGATGATTGCATGGGTTCTGACCCGCTAGTGAACGTGCACGACCTTGGCCACAAAAGTTTTTGTAAATTTGAACCATTTCGATTATGTGTTGTGGTATTGATACCACGACATTTTACAGCACAAATTTTTGTATAGTAAGTAAAGGGATGATAGGGATGATGATCGCATGGGTCCTGACCCGCTAGTGAACGTGCACGACCCTGGCCACAAAAGTTTTTGTAAATTTGAACCATTTCGTTTGTGTTGTGGTATTGATACCACGACATTTTACAGCACAAATTTTTGTATAGTAAGTAAAGGGATGATAGGGATGTGATCGCATGGGTCCTAACCCGCTAGTGAACGTGCACGACCCTGGCCACAAAAGTTTTTGTAAATTTGAACCATTTCGTTTATGTGTTGTGGTATTGATACCACTACGTTTTACAGCACAAATTTTTGTACAGTAAGTAAAGGGATGATAGGGATGATGATCGCATGCGTCCTGACCCGCTAGTGAACGTGCACGACCCTGGCCACAAAAGTTTTTGTAAATTTGAACCATTTCGTTTATGTGTTGTGGTATTGATACCACGACATTTTACAGCACAAATTTTTGTATAGTAAGTAAAGGGATGATAGGGATGATGATCGCATGGGTCCTGACCCGCTAGTGAACGTGCACGACCCTGGCCACAAAAGTTTTTTTTAAATTTGAACCATTTCGTTTATGTGTTGTGGTATTGATACCACGACATTTTACAGTACAAATTTTTGTATAGTAAGTAAAGGGATGATAGGGATGATGAGTGCATGGGTCCTGACCCGCTAGTGAACGTGCACGACCTTGGCCACAAAAGTTTTTGTAAATTTGAACCATTTCGTTTATGTGTTGTGGTATTGATACCACGACATTTTACAGCACACATTTTTGTATAGTAAGTAAAGGGATGATAGGGATGATGATCGCATGGGTCCTGACCCGCTAGTGAACGTGCATGACCCTGGCCACAAAAGTTTTTGTAAATTTGAACCATTTCGTTTATGAGTTGTGGTATTGATACCACGACATTTTACAGCACAAATTTTTGTATAGTAAGTAAAGGGATGATAGGGATGATGATCGCATGGGTTCTGACCCGCTAGTGAACGTGCACGACCCTGGCCACAAAAGTTTTTGTAAATTTGAACCATTTCGTTTATGTGTTGTGGTATTGATACCACGACATTTTACAGCACAAATTTTTGTATAGTAAGTAAAGGGAAGATAGGGATGATATTCGCATGGGTCCTGACCCGCTAGTGAACGTGCACGACACTGGCCACAAAAGTTTTAGTAAATTTGAACCATTTTGTTTATGTGTTCTGGTATTAATACCACGAAATTTTACAGCACAAATTTTTGTATAGTAAGTAAAGGGATGATAGGAATGATGTTCGCATGGGTCCTGACCCGCTAGTGAACGTGCACGACCCTGGCCACAAAAGTTTTTCTAAGTTTGAACCATTTCGTTTATGTGTTGTGGTATTGATACCACGACATTTTACAGCACAAATTTTTGTATAGTAAGTAAGGGGATGATAGGGATGATGATCGCATGGGTCCTGACCCGCTAGTGAACGTGCACGACCCTGGCCACAAAAGTTTTTGTAAATTTGAACCATTTCGTTTATGTGTTTTGGTATTGATACCACGACATTTTACAGCACAAATTATTGTATAGTAAGTAAAGGGATGATAGGGATGATGATCGCATGGGTCCTGACCCGCTAGTGAACGTGCACGACCCTGGCCACAAAAGTTTTTGTAAATTTGAACCATTTCGTTTATGTGTTGTGGTATTGATACCACGACATTTTACAGTACAAATTTTTGTATAGTAAGTAAAGGGATGATAGGGATGATGATCGCATGGGTTCTGACCCGCTAGTGAACGTGCACGACCTTGGCCACAAAAGTTTTTGTAAATTTGAACCATTTCGTTTATGTGTTGTGGTATTGATACCACGACATTTTACAGCTCAAATTTTTGTATAGTAAGTAAAGGGATGATAGGGATGATGTTCGCATGGGTCCTGACCCGCTAGTGAACGTGCACGACCCTGGCCACAAAAGTTTTTGTTAATTTGAACCATTTTGTTTATGTGTTCTGGTATTAATACCACGACATTTTACAGCACAAATTTTTTATAGTAAGTAAAGGGATGATAGGGATGATGTTCGCATGGGTCCTGACCCGCTAGTGAACGTGCACGACCCTGGCCACAAAAGTTTTTGTAAATTTGAACCATTTCGTTTATGTGTTGTGGTATTGATACCACGACATTTTACAGCACACATTTTTGTATAGTAAGTAAAGGGATGATAGGGATGATGATCGCATGGGTCCTGACCCGCTAGTGAACGTGCACGACCCTGGCCACAAAAGTTTTTGTAAATTTGAACCATTTCGTTTATGTGTTGTGGTATTGATACCACGACATTTTACATTACAAATTTTTTTATAGTAAGTAAAGGGATGATAGGGATGATGATCGCATGGGTCCTGACCCGCTAGTGAACGTGCACGACCCTGGCCACAAAAGTTTTTAAAAAATTTGAACTATTTCGTTTATGTGTTGTGGTATTGATACCACGACATTTTACAGCACAAATTTTTGTATAGTAAGTAAAGGGATGATAGGGAAGATGATCGCATGGGTCCTGACCCGCTAGTAAACGTGCACGACCCTGGCCACAAAAGTTTTTGTAAATTTGAACCATTTTGTTTATGTGTTGTGGTATTGATACCACGACATTTTGCAGCACAAATTTTTGTATAGTAAGTAAAGGGATGATAGGGATGATGATCGCATGGGTTCTGACCCGCTAGTGAACGTGCTAGACCTTGGCCACAAAAGTTTTTGTAAATTTGAACCATTTCGTTTATGTGTTGTGGTATTGATACCACGACATTTTACAGCACACATTTTTGTATAGTAAGTAAAGGGATGATAGGGATGATGATCGCATGGGTCCTGACCCGCTAGTGAACGTGCACGACCCTGGCCACAAAAGTATTTGTAAATTTGAACCATTTCGTTTGTGTTGTGGTATTGATACCACGACATTTTACAGTACAAATTTTTGTATAGTAAGTAAAGGGATGATAGGGATGATGATCGCATGGGTTCTGACCCGCTAGTGAACGTGCACGACCTTGGCCACAAAAGTTTTTGTAAATTTGAACCATTTCGTTTATGTGTTGTGGTATTGATACCACGACATTTTACAGCACAAATTTTTGTATAGTAAGTAAAGGGATGATAGGGATGATGTTCGCATGGGTCCTGACCCGCTAGTGAACGTGCACGACCCTGGCCACAAAAGTTTTAGTAAATTTGAACCATTTTGTTTATGTGTTCTGGTATTAATACCACGACATTTTACAGCACAAATTTTTGTATAGTAAGTAAAGGGATGATAGGGATGATGTTCGCATGGGTCCTGACCCGCTAGTGAACGTGCACGACCCTGGCCACAAAAGTTTTTGTAAATTTGAACCATTTCGTTTATGTGTTGTGGTATTGATACCACGACATTTTACAGCACACATTTTTGTATAGTAAGTAAAGGGATGATAGGGATGATGATCGCATGGGTCCTGACCCGCTAGTGAACGTGCACGACCCTGGCCACAAAAGTTTTTATAAATTTGAACCATTTCGTTTATGTGTTGTGGTATTGATACCACGACATTTTACAGCACACATTTTTGTATAGTAAGTAAAGGGATGATAGGGATGATGATCGCATGGGTCCTGACCCGATAGTGAACGTGCACGACCCTGGCCACAAAAGTTTTTGTAAATTTGAACCATTTCGTTTATGTGTTGTGGTATTGATACCACGACATTTTACAGCACAAATTTTGGTATAGTAAGTAAAGGGATGATAGGGATGATGATCGCATGGGTCGTGACCCGCTAGAGAACGTGCACGACCCTGGCCACAAAAGTTTTTGTAAATTTGAACCATTTCGTTTATGTGTTTGGTATAGATACCACGACATTTTACAGCACAAATTTTTGTATAGTAAGTAAAGGGATGATAGGGATGATGTTCGCATGGGTCCTGACCCGCTAGTGAACGTGCAGGACCCTGGCCACAAAAGTTTTTGTAAATTTGAACCATTTTGTTTATGTGTTCTGGTATTAATACCACGACATTTTACAGCACAAATTTTCGTATAGTAAGTAAAGGGATGATAGGGATGATGATCGCATGGGTCCTGACCCGCTAGTGAACGTGCACGACCCTGGCCACAAAAGTATTTATAAATTTGAACCATTTCGTTTATGTGTTGTGGTATTGATACCACGACATTTTACAGCACAAATTTTTTTATAGTAAGTAAAGGGATGATAGGGATGATGATCGCATGGGTCCTGACCCGCTAGTGAACGTGCACGACCCTGGCCACAAAAGTTTTTTAAAAATTTGAACCATTTCGTTTATGTGTTGTGGTATTGATACCACGACATTTTACAGCACAAATTTTTTATAGTAAGTAAAGGGATGATAGGGATGATGATCGCATGGGTCCTGACCCGCTAGTAAACGTGCACGACCCTGGCCACAAAAGTTTTTGTAAATTTGAACCATTTCGTTTATGTGTTGTGGTATTGATACCACGACATTTTACAGCACAAATTTTTGTATAGTAAGTAAAGGGTTGATAGGGATGGTGATCGCATGGGTTCTGACCCGCTAGTGAACGTGCTAGACCTTGGCCACAAAAGTTTTTGTAAATTTGAACCATTTCGTTTATGTGTTGTGGTATTGATACCACGACATTTTACAGCACACATTTTTGTATAGTAAGTAAAGGGATGATAGGGATGATGATCGCATGGGTCTTGACCCGCTAGTGAACGTGCACGACCCTGGCCACAAAAGTTTTTGTAAATTTGAACCATTTCGTTTGTGTTGTGGTATTGATACCACGACATTTTACAGCACAAATTTTTGTATAGTAAGTAAAGGGACGATAGGGATGATGATCGCATGGGTCCTGACCCGCTAGTGGACGTGCACGACCCTGGCCACAAAAGTTTTTGTAAATTTGAACCATTTCGTTTATGTGTTGTGGTATTGATACCACGACATTTTACAGCACAAATTTTTGTATAGTAAGTAAAGGGATGATAGGGATGATGTTCGCATGGGTCCTGACCCGCTAGTGAACGTGCACGACCGTGGCCACAAAAGTTTTTGTAAATTTGAACCATTTCGTTTGTGTTCTGGTATTAATACCACGACATTTTACAGCACAATTTTGTGTATAGTAAGTAAAGGGATGATAGGAATGATGTTCGCATGGGTCCTGACCCGCTAGTGAACGTGCACGACCCTGGCCACAAAAGTTTTTGTAAATTTGAACCATTTCGTTTATGTGTTGTGGTATTGATACCACGACATTTTACAGCACAAATTTTTGTATAGTAAGTAAAGGGATGATAGGGATGATGATCGCATGGGTCCTGACCCGCTAGTGAACGTGCACGACCCTGGCCACAAAAGTTTTTTTAAAAATTTGAACCATTTCGTTTATGTGTTGTGATATTGATACCACGACATTTTACAGCACACATTTTTGTATAGTAAGTAAAGGGATGATAGGGATGATGATCGCATGGGTCCTGACCCGCTAGTGAACGTGCACGACCCTGGCCACAAAAGTTTTTGTAAATTTGAACCATTTCGTTTATGTGTTGTGGTATTGATACCACGACATTTTACAGCACAAATTTTTGTATAGTAAGTAAAGGGATGATAGGGATGATGATCGCATGGGTCCTGACCCGCTAGTGAACGTGTACGACCCTGGCCACAACAGTTTTTTAAATTTGAACCATTTCGTTTATGTGTTGTGGTATTGATACCACGACATTTTACAGCACAAATTTTTGTATAGTAAGTAAAGGGATGATAGGGATGATGTTCGCATGGGTCCTGACCCGCTAGTGAACGTGCACGACCCTGGCCACAAAAGTTTTTGTAAATTTGAACCATTCTGTTTGTGTTCTGGAATTAATACCACGACATTTTACAGCACAATTTTTTGTATAGTAAGTAAAGGGATGATAGGGATGATGTTCGCATGGGTCCTGACCCGCTAGTGAACGTGCACGACCCTGGCCACAAAAGTTTTTGTAAATTTGAACCATTTCGTTTATGTGTTGTGGTATTGATACCACGACATTTTACAGCACACATTTTTGTATAGTAAGTAAAGGGATGATAGGGATGATGATCGCATGGGTCCTGACCCGCTAGTGAACGTGCACGACCCTGGCCACAAAAGTTTTTATAAATTTGAACCATTTCGTTTATGTGTTGTGGTATTGATACCACGACATTTTACAGCACACATTTTTGTATAGTAAGTAAAGGGATGATAGGGATGATGATCGCATGGGTCCTGACCCGATAGTGAACGTGCACGACCCTGGCCACAAAAGTTTTTGTAAATTTGAACCATTTCGTTTATGTGTTGTGGTATTGATACCACGACATTTTACAGCACAAATTTTGGTATAGTAAGTAAAGGGATGATAGGGATGATGATCGCATGGGTCGTGACCCGCTAGAGAACGTGCACGACCCTGGCCACAAAAGTTTTTGTAAATTTGAACCATTTCGTTTATGTGTTTGGTATAGATACCACGACATTTTACAGCACAAATTTTTGTATAGTAAGTAAAGGGATGATAGGGATGATGTTCGCATGGGTCCTGACCCGCTAGTGAACGTGCAGGACCCTGGCCACAAAAGTTTTTGTAAATTTGAACCATTTTGTTTATGTGTTCTGGTATTAATACCACGACATTTTACAGCACAAATTTTCGTATAGTAAGTAAAGGGATGATAGGGATGATGATCGCATGGGTCCTGACCCGCTAGTGAACGTGCACGACCCTGGCCACAAAAGTTTTTGTAAATTTGAACCATTTCGTTTATGTGTTGTGGTATTGATACCACGACATTTTACAGCACACATTTTTGTATAGTAAGTAAAGGGATGATAGGGATGATGATCGCATGGGTCCTGACCCGCTAGTGAACGTGCACGACCCTGGCCACAAAAGTTTTTTGTAAATTTGAACCATTTCGTTTATGTGTTGTGGTATTGATACCACGACATTTTACAGCACAAATTTTTGTATAGTAAGTAAAGGGATGATAGGGATGATGATCGCATGGGTCCTGACCCGCTAGTGAACGTGTACGACCCTGGCCACAAAAGTTTTTTAAATTTGAACCATTTCGTTTATGTGTTGTGGTATTGATACCACGACATTTTACAGCACAAATTTTTGTATAGTAAGTAAAGGGATGATAGGGATGATGTTCGCATGGGTCCTGACCCGCTAGTGAACGTGCACGACCCTGGAAACAAAAGTTTTTGTAAATTTGAACCATTCTGTTTGTGTTCTGGAATTAATACCACGACATTTTACAGCACAATTTTTTGTATAGTAAGTAAAGGGATGATAGGGATGATGTTCGCATGGGTCCTGACCCGCTAGTGAACGTGCACGACCCTGGCCACAAAAGTTTTTGTAAATTTGAACCATTTCGTTTATGTGTTGTGGTATTGATACCACGACATTTTACAGCACATATTTTTGTATAGTAAGTAAAGGGATGATAGGGATGATGATCGCATGGGTCCTGACCCGCTAGTGAACGTGCACGACCCTGGCCACAAAAGTTTTTATAAATTTGAACCATTTCGTTTATGTGTTGTGGTATTGATACCACGACATTTTACAGCACACATTTTTGTATAGTAAGTAAAGGGATGATAGGGATGATGATCGCATGGGTCCTGACCTGATAGTGAACGTGCACGACCCTGGCCACAAAAGTTTTTGTAAATTTGAACCATTTCGTTTATGTGTTGTGGTATTGATACCACGACATTTTACAGCACAAATTTTGGTATAGTAAGTAAAGGGATGATAGGGATGATGATCGCATGGGTCGTGACCCGCTAGAGAACGTGCACGACCCTGGCCACAAAAGTTTTTGTAAATTTGAACCATTTCGTTTATGTGTTTGGTATAGATACCACGACATTTTACAGCACAAATTTTTGTATAGTAAGTAAAGGGATGATAGGGATGATGTTCGCATGGGTCCTGACCCGCTAGTGAACGTGCAGGACCCTGGCCACAAAAGTTTTTGTAAATTTGAACCATTTTGTTTATGTGTTCTGGTATTAATACCACGACATTTTACAGCACAAATTTTCGTATAGTAAGTAAAGGGATGATAGGGATGATGATCGCATGGGTCCTGACCCGCTAGTGAACGTGCACGACCCTGGTCACAAAAGTTTTTGTAAATTTGAACCATTTCGTTTATGTGTTGTGGTATTGATACCACGACATTTTACAGCACACATTTTTGTATAGTAAGTAAAGGGATGATAGGGATGATGATCGCATGGGTCCTGACCCGCTAGTGAACGTGCACGACCCTGGCCACAAAAGTATTTATAAATTTGAACCATTTCGTTTATGTGTTGTGGTATTGATACCACGACATTTTACAGCACAAATTTTTTTATAGTAAGTAAAGGGATGATAGGGATGATGATCGCATGGGTCCTGACCCGCTAGTGAACGTGCACGACCCTGGCCACAAAAGTTTTTTAAAAATTTGAACCATTTCGTTTATGTGTTGTGGTATTGATACCACGACATTTTACAGCACAAATTTTTTATAGTAAGTAAAGGGATGATAGGGATGATGATCGCATGGGTCCTGACCCGCTAGTAAACGTGCACGACCCTGGCCACAAAAGTTTTTGTAAATTTGAACCATTTCGTTTATGTGTTGTGGTATTGATACCACGACATTTTACAGCACAAATTTTTGTATAGTAAGTAAAGGGTTGATAGGGATGGTGATCGCATGGGTTCTGACCCGCTAGTGAACGTGCTAGACCTTGGCCACAAAAGTTTTTGTAAATTTGAACCATTTCGTTTATGTGTTGTGGTATTGATACCACGACATTTTACAGCACACATTTTTGTATAGTAAGTAAAGGGATGATAGGGATGATGATCGCATGGGTCTTGACCCGCTAGTGAACGTGCACGACCCTGGCCACAAAAGTTTTTGTAAATTTGAACCATTTCGTTTGTGTTGTGGTATTGATACCACGACATTTTACAGCACAAATTTTTGTATAGTAAGTAAAGGGACGATAGGGATGATGATCGCATGGGTCCTGACCCGCTAGTGGACGTGCACGACCCTGGCCACAAAAGTTTTTGTAAATTTGAACCATTTCGTTTATGTGTTGTGGTATTGATACCACGACATTTTACAGCACAAATTTTTGTATAGTAAGTAAAGGGATGATAGGGATGATGTTCGCATGGGTCCTGACCCGCTAGTGAACGTGCACGACCGTGGCCACAAAAGTTTTTGTAAATTTGAACCATTTCGTTTGTGTTCTGGTATTAATACCACGACATTTTACAGCACAATTTTGTGTATAGTAAGTAAAGGGATGATATGAATGATGTTCGCATGGGTCCTGACCCGCTAGTGAACGTGCACGACCCTGGCCACAAAAGTTTTTGTAAATTTGAACCATTTCGTTTATGTGTTGTGGTATTGATACCACGACATTTTACAGCACAAATTTTTGTATAGTAAGTAAAGGGATGATAGGGATGATGATCGCATGGGTCCTGACCCGCTAGTGAACGTGCACGACCCTGGCCACAAAAGTTTTTTAAAAATTTGAACCATTTCGTTTATGTGTTGTGATATTGATACCACGACATTTTACAGCACACATTTTTGTATAGTAAGTAAAGGGATGATAGGGATGATGATCGCATGGGTCCTGACCCGCTAGTGAACGTGCACGACCCTGGCCACAAAAGTTTTTGTAAATTTGAACCATTTCGTTTATGTGTTGTGGTATTGATACCACGACATTTTACAGCACAAATTTTTGTATAGTAAGTAAAGGGATGATAGGGATGATGATCGCATGGGTCCTGACCCGCTAGTGAACGTGTACGACCCTGGCCACAAAAGTTTTTTAAATTTGAACCATTTCGTTTATGTGTTGTGGTATTGATACCACGACATTTTACAGCACAAATTTTTGTATAGTAAGTAAAGGGATGATAGGGATGATGTTCGCATGGGTCCTGACCCGCTAGTGAACGTGCACGACCCTGGCCACAAAAGTTTTTGTAAATTTGAACCATTCTGTTTGTGTTCTGGAATTAATACCACGACATTTTACAGCACAATTTTTTGTATAGTAAGTAAAGGGATGATAGAAATGATGTTCGCATGGGTCCTGACCCGCTAGTGAACGTGCACGACCCTGGCCACAAAAGTTTTTGTAAATTTGAACCATTTCGTTTATGTGTTGTGGTATTGATACCACGACATTTTACAGCACAAATTTTTGTATAGTAAGTAAAGGGATGATAGGGATGATGATCGCATGGGTCCTGACCCGCAAGTGAACGTGCACGAACCTGGCCACAAAAGTTTTTTAAAAATTTGAACCATTTCGTTTATGTGTTGTGGTATTGATACCACGACATATAGTAAGTAAAGGAATGATAGGGATGATGATCGCATGGGTCCTGACCCGCTAGTGAACGTGCACGACCCTGGCCACAAAAGTTTTTGTAAATTTGAACCATTTCGTTTATGTGTTCTGGTATTGATACCACGACATTTTACAGCACAAATTTTTGTATAGTAAGTAAAGGGATGATAGGGATGATGATCGCATGGGTCCTGACCCGCTAGTGAACGTGCACGACCCTGGCCACAAAAGTTTTTGTAAATTTGAACCATTTCGTTTATGTGTTGTGGTATTGATACCACGACATTTTACATTACAAATTTTTTATAGTAAGTAAAGGGATGATAGGGATGATGATCGCATGGGTCCTGACCCGCTAGTGAACGTGCACGACCCTGGCCACAAAAGTTTTTAAAAAATTTGAACCATTTCGTTTATGTGTTGTGGTATTGATACCACGACATTTTACAGCACAAATTTTTGTATAGTAAGTAAAGGGATGATAGGGATGATGATCGCATGGGTCCTGACCCGCTAGTAAACGTGCTAGACCTTGGCCACAAAAGTTTTTGTAAATTTGAACCATTTCGTTTATGTGTTGTGGTATTGATACCACGACATTTTACAGCACACATTTTTGTATAGTAAGTAAAGGGATGATAGGGATGATGATCGCATGGGTCTTGACCCGCTAGTGAACGTGCACGACCCTGGCCACAAAAGTTTTTGTAAATTTGAACCATTTCGTTTGTGTTGTGGTATTGATACCACGACATTTTACAGCACAAATTTTTGTATAGTAAGTAAAGGGACGATAGGGATGATGATCGCATGGGTCCTGACCCGCTAGTGGACGTGCACGACCCTGGCCACAAAAGTTTTTGTAAATTTGAACCATTTCGTTTATGTGTTGTGGTATTGATACCACGACATTTTACAGCACAAATTTTTGTATAGTAAGTAAAGGGATGATAGGGATGATGTTCGCATGGGTCCTGACCCGCTAGTGAACGTGCACGACCGTGGCCACAAAAGTTTTTGTAAATTTGAACCATTTCGTTTGTGTTCTGGTATTAATACCACGACATTTTACAGCACAATTTTGTGTATAGTAAGTAAAGGGATGATAGGAATGATGTTCGCATGGGTCCTGACCCGCTAGTGAACGTGCACGACCCTGGCCACAAAAGTTTTTGTAAATTTGAACCATTTCGTTTATGTGTTGTGGTATTGATACCACGACATTTTACAGCACAAATTTTTGTATAGTAAGTAAAGGGATGATAGGGATGATGATCGCATGGGTCCTGACCCGCTAGTGAACGTGCACGACCCTGGCCACAAAAGTTTTTTAAAAATTTGAACCATTTCGTTTATGTGTTGTGATATTGATACCACGACATTTTACAGCACACATTTTTGTATAGTAAGTAAAGGGATGATAGGGATGATGATCGCATGGGTCCTGACCCGCTAGTGAACGTGCACGACCCTGGCCACAAAAGTTTTTGTAAATTTGAACCATTTCGTTTATGTGTTGTGGTATTGATACCACGACATTTTACAGCACAAATTTTTGTATAGTAAGTAAAGGGATGATAGGGATGATGATCGCATGGGTCCTGACCCGCTAGTGAACGTGTACGACCCTGGCCACAAAAGTTTTTTAAATTTGAACCATTTCGTTTATGTGTTGTGGTATTGATACCACGACATTTTACAGCACAAATTTTTGTATAGTAAGTAAAGGGATGATAGGGATGATGTTCGCATGGGTCCTGACCCGCTAGTGAACGTGCACGACCCTGGCCACAAAAGTTTTTGTAAATTTGAACCATTCTGTTTGTGTTCTGGAATTAATACCACGACATTTTACAGCACAATTTTTTGTATAGTAAGTAAAGGGATGATAGAAATGATGTTCGCATGGGTCCTGACCCGCTAGTGAACGTGCACGACCCTGGCCACAAAAGTTTTTGTAAATTTGAACCATTTCGTTTATGTGTTGTGGTATTGATACCACGACATTTTACAGCACAAATTTTTGTATAGTAAGTAAAGGGATGATAGGGATGATGATCGCATGGGTCCTGACCCGCAAGTGAACGTGCACGAACCTGGCCACAAAAGTTTTTTAAAAATTTGAACCATTTCGTTTATGTGTTGTGGTATTGATACCACGACATATAGTAAGTAAAGGAATGATAGGGATGATGATCGCATGGGTCCTGACCCGCTAGTGAACGTGCACGACCCTGGCCACAAAAGTTTTTGTAAATTTGAACCATTTCGTTTATGTGTTCTGGTATTGATACCACGACATTTTACAGCACAAATTTTTGTATAGTAAGTAAAGGGATGATAGGGATGATGATCGCATGGGTCCTGACCCGCTAGTGAACGTGCACGACCCTGGCCACAAAAGTTTTTGTAAATTTGAACCATTTCGTTTATGTGTTGTGGTATTGATACCACGACATTTTACATTACAAATTTTTTATAGTAAGTAAAGGGATGATAGGGATGATGATCGCATGGGTCCTGACCCGCTAGTGAACGTGCACGACCCTGGCCACAAAAGTTTTTAAAAAATTTGAACCATTTCGTTTATGTGTTGTGGTATTGATACCACGACATTTTACAGCACAAATTTTTGTATAGTAAGTAAAGGGATGATAGGGATGATGATCGCATGGGTCCTGACCCGCTAGTAAACGTGCACGACCCTGGCCACAAAAGTTTTTGTAAATTTGAACCATTTCGTTTATGTGTTGTGGTATTGATACCACGACAATTTGCAGCACAAATTTTTGTATAGTAAGTAAAGGGATGATAGGGATGATGATCGCATGGGTTCTGACCCGCTAGTGAACGTGCTAGACCTTGGCCACAAAAGTTTTTGTAAATTTGAACCATTTCGTTTATGTGTTGTGGTATTGATACCACGACATTTTACAGCACACATTTTTGTATAGTAAGTAAAGGGATGATAGGGATGATGATCGCATGGGTCCTGACCCGCTAGTGAACGTGCACGACCCTGGCCACAAAAGTTTTTGTAAATTTGAACCATTTCGTTTGTGTTGTGGTATTGATACCACGACATTTTACAGTACAAATTTTTGTATAGTAAGTAAACGGGATGATAGGGATGATGATCGCATGGGTTCTGACCCGCTAGTGAACGTGCACGACCTTGGCCACAAAAGTTTTTGTAAATTTGAACCATTTCGTTTATGTGTTGTGGTATTGATACCACGACATTTTACAGCACAAATTTTTGTACAGTAAGTAAAGGGATGATAGGGATGATGTTCACATGGGTCCTGACCCGCTAGTGAACGTGCACGACCCTGGCCACAAAAGTTTTTGTAAATTTGAACCATTTTGTTTGTGTTCTGGTATTAATACCACGACATTTTACAGCACAAATTTTTGTATAGTATGTAAAGGGATGATAGGGATGATGATCGCATGGGTTCTGACCCGCTAGTGAACGTGCACGACCTTGGCCACAAAAGTTTTTGTAAATTTGAACCATTTCGTTTATGTGTTGTGGTATTGATACCACGACATTTTACAGCACAAATTTTTGTATAGTAAGTAAAGGGATGATAGGGATGATGTTCGCATGGGTCCTGACCCGCTAGTGAACGTGCACGACCCTGGCCACAAAAGTTTTAGTAAATTTGAACCATTTTGTTTATGTGTTCTGGTATTAATACCACGACATTTTACAGCACAAATTTTTGTATAGTAAGTAAAGGGATGATAGGGATGATGTTCGCATGGGTCCTGACCCGCTAGTGAACGTGCACGACCCTGGCCACAAAAGTTTTTGTAAATTTGAACCATTTCGTTTATGTGTTGTGTTATTGATACCACGACATTTTACAGCACACATTTTTGTATAGTAAGTAAAGGGATGATAGGGATGATGATCGCATGGGTCCTGACCCGCTAGTGAACGTGCACGACCCTGGCCACAAAAGTTTTTATAAATTTGAACCATTTCGTTTATGTGTTGTGGTATTGATACCACGACATTTTACAGCACAAATTTTTTATAGTAAGTAAAGGGATGATAGGGATGATGATCGCATGGGTCCTGACCCGCTAGTGAACGTGCACGACCCTGGCCACAAAAGTTTTTTAAAAATTTGAACCATTTCGTTTATGTGTTGTGGTATTGATACCACGACATTTTACAGCACACATTTTTTATAGTAAGTAAAGGGATGATAGGGATGATGAACGCATGGGTCCTGACCGGCTAGTGAACGTGCACGACCCTGGCCACAAAAGTTTTTGTAAATTTGAACCATTTCGTTTATGTGTTGTGGTATTGATACCACGACATTTCGCAGCACAAATTTTTGTATAGTAAGTAAAGGGTTGATAGGGATGATGATCGCATGGGTTCTGACCCGCTAGTGAACGTGCTAGACCTTGGCCACAAAAGTTTTTGTAAATTTGAACCATTTCCTTTATGTGTTGTGGTATTGATACCACGACATTTTACAGCACACATTTTTGTATAGTAAGTAAAGGCATGATAGGGATGATGATTGCATGGGTCTTGACCCGCTAGTGAACGTGCACGACCCTGGCCACAAAAGTTTTTGTAAATTTGAACCATTTCGTTTGTGTTGTGGTATTGATACCACGACATTTTACAGCACAAATTTTTGTATAGTAAGTAAAGGGATGATAGGGATGATGATCGCATGGGTCCTGACCCGCTAGTGGACGTGCACGACCCTGGCCACAAAAGTTTTTGTAAATTTGAACCATTTCGTTTATGTGTTGTGGTATTGATACCACGACATTTTACAGCACAAATTTTTGTATAGTAAGTAAAGGGATGATAGGGATGATGTTCGCATGGGTCCTGACCCGCTAGTGAACGTGCACGACCGTGGCCACAAAAGTTTTTGTAAATTTGAACCATTTCGTTTGTGTTCTGGTATTAATACCACGACATTTTACAGCACAATTTTGTGTATAGTAAGTAAAGGGATGATAGGAATGATGTTCGCATGGGTCCTGACCCGCTAGTGAACGTGCACGACCCTGGCCACAAAAGTTTTTTGTAAATTTGAACCATTTCGTTTATGTGTTGTGGTATTGATACCACGACATTTTACAGCACAAATTTTTGTATAGTAAGTAAAGGGATGATAGGGATGATGATCGCATGGGTCCTGACCCGCTAGTGAACGTGCACGACCCTGGCCACAAAAGTTTTTTAAAAATTTGAACCATTTTGTTTATGTGTTGTGGTATTGATACCACGACATTTTACAGCACACATTTTTGTATAGTAAGTAAAGGGATGATAGGGATGATGATCGCATGGGTCCTGACCCGCTAGTGAACGTGCACGACCCTGGCCACAAAAGTTTTTGTAAATTTGAACCATTTCGTTTATGTTTTGTGGTATTGATACCACGACATTTTACAGCACAAATTTTTGTATAGTAAGTAAAGGGATGATAGGGATGATGATCGCATGGGTCCTGACCCGCTAGTGAACGTGCACGACCCTGGCCACAAAAGTTTTTGTAAATTTGAACCATTTCGTTTATGTGTTGTGGTATTGATACCACGACATTTTACAGCACAAATTTTTGTATAGTACGTAAAGGGATGATAGGGATGATGTTCGCATGGGTCCTGACCCGCTAGTGAACGTGCACGACCCTGGCCACAAAAGTTTTTGTAAATTTGAACCATTTTGTTTGTGTTCTGGAATTAATACCACGACATTTTACAGCACAATTTTTTGTATAGTAAGTAAAGGGATGATAGGGATGATGATTGCATGGGTCCTGACCCGTTAGTGAACGTGCACGACCCTGGCCACAAAAGTTTTTGTAAATTTGAACCATTTCGTTTATGTGTTGTGGTATTGATACCACGACATTTTACAGCACAAATTTTTGTATAGTAAGTAAAGGGATGATAGGGATGATGATCGCATGGGTCCTGACCCGCAAGTGAACGTGCACGACCCTGGCCACAAAAGTTTTTTAAAAATTTGAACCATTTCGTTTATGTGTTGTGGTATTGATACCACGACATTTTACAGCACACATTTTTGTATAGTAAGTAAAGGGATGATAGGGATGATGGTCGCATGGGTCCTGACCCGCTAGTGAACGTGCACGACCCTGGCCACAAAAGTTTTTGTAAATTTGAACCATTTCGTTTATGTGTTTTGGTATTGATACCACGACATTTTACAGCACAAATTTTTGTATAGTAAGTAAAGGGATGATAGGGATGATGATCGCATGGGTCCTGACCCGCAAGTGAACGTGCACGACCCTGGCCACAAAAGTTTTTTAAAAATTTGAACCATTTCGTTTATGTGTTGTGGTATTGATACTACGACATATAGTAAGTAAAGGGATGATAGGGATGATGATCGCATGGGTCCTGACCCGCTAGTGAACGTGCACGACCCTGGCCACAAAAGTTTTTGTAAATTTGAACCATTTCGTTTATGTGTTTTGGTATTGATACCACGACATTTTACAGCACAAATTTTTGTATAGTAAGTAAAGGGATGATAGGGATGATGATCGCATGGGTCCTGACACGCTAGTGAACGTGCACGACCCTGGCCACAAAAGTTTTTGTAAATTTGAACCATTTCGTTTATGTGTTGTGGTATTGATACCACGACATTTTACAGCACACATTTTTGTATAGTAAGTAAAGGGATGATAGGGATGATGATCGCATGGGTCCTGACCCGCTAG
Source organism: Thermobia domestica (assembly GCF_964235325.1). NCBI lineage: Eukaryota > Metazoa > Arthropoda > Insecta > Zygentoma > Lepismatidae > Thermobia > Thermobia domestica. The sequence goes on along the minus strand of NC_137470.1, from coordinate 58,524,462 downwards.
TGAACGTGCACGACCCTGGCCACAAAAGTTTTTGTAAATTTGAACCATTTCGTTTATGTGTTGTGGTATTGATACCACGACATTTTACAGCACAATTTTTTGTTTAGTATGTAAAGGGATGATAGGGATGATGATCGCATGGGTCCTGACCTGCTAGTGAACGTGCACGACCCTGGCCACAAAAGTTTTTGTAAATTTGAACCATTTCGTTTATGTCTTGTGGTATTGATACCATGGCATTTAGCACACAAAATTTTGTATAATAAGTAAAGGGATGATAGGGATGATGATTGCATGGGTCATTTTGAGCGTTTAGTAATCTTGCTATGGGATTTTTATTTTTCTAAATTTAAATTTGTAGTTCTTGCAACCCTGTGTGTTGTGTGGATGACCTTGAAGGTCCTTAGTTTTGTGGCTGGATTTTGTGGCAAAGATGGGCGAGGTTCTCTAACGTAAGTTAGTAACCTACAATTTGGAAATGGCATGGGACACATAGACTAGCTGTATAACAAATAAAAATAATAATAAGATCGATACCACTCATACAAATCTCATGTAGTTCATATCTTGATAAAATAATTATTTCTGTATTATTGATTACACATTTCTCACTAATTGTTGCACATATTTGAAATATGGGGTCGACGAGATTGTTTTATTTATATAGAGACTTCCGTAAAATAAATCGCGAGAATGGTATTATCTTAAAATTTTCCAAATTTAAACGTGGAATGTGTTATATTGGAACAAAAAGTATGGACGTTTGCGATTTTACTTTTTTCCGGACGGCTTCGATAGACATTATCAAAATACAAGATAAAGAATATTTTAACCAACAATGGATATCCATTAATTTTAATGGTCCACACATCAATCCATTTCTTAGTTGCACTCATTTCTTTCAAGGAAGTCGATCTTTTACATTCCCAGGAATCATTTCTATGGTATGGACCTTCATTTCTCAATACAGGATCACTTTAGGGGACTAGTGAACGTACATGATATATGAATTATTGTACAAACAACGCTAACCAGCATGTGCTTGATGGCCGGTAAAAATAAGATTACTATGCAGATTATGGCAGTACGCAGAATGTACGTAAACGAGGATAGCGCAAAATGCTAGTTTATTTATTTATTTTAATATATGTAAGTTTATTTAAGATAAACTTACATATATTACGTGTTGAATATGTTCTTGTACGTTCTTAAGTATTTTATAGGTAACATCCTGAAATGTTTTTTTTCTTGTATATTTGTGTTCCAAAGTAACATAATACATTAGGGACGTAATTTCTTAATTATATGGATTCCTTCGTTCACAAACATTTTTCTAGTTCCGTGTCATGAAGTGCCACATTGAATTTTGATACTTCATTTCGCTTACAGTGGTTGCTAGCTACCGTAACACGGGGTTAGTTTGCACATCGGGCATTACTTCCCACAAAATATGTAAAGAGTTTCACAGTCCTCTGTCGGTAAAACCATGAACTGTAAACAGAAAGCTTCAACTAGCGATAGAACATGTAACTGTATTTTGACTATAATGTTGCGGGTTACCGTCAGATGTAATTACCGGGAGGGTTTGTTTTTGTACTGGTATGGAAAGCAGTCACTGTAGAGACCGCCAACTTTTAAAAGAATTTCCGTCAATGTTAAGTCGGTTTCGTAGAATACTAGTGTGCATAATGGGACTTCGATGTAATTATTGAAATTGAAATGTGAAACGTTTCATAGGTAGGGTTACTTTTCACAACACACAAAAAAGTATGTTGAATATACTTTTCTGTGCAATGTTTTCGCTTCAGTATTTAAACGTTTTACTTTTTTACACAAAATTGCATGCATTTTAATAATATTGATATTAAAATGATGGTACGGGTATCAGTACTTAGTTTGAATTACCGATATTTATAAAGAAAATTATGTCTTTTCTGGTACCGACTCAGGAACCACATTCTAATAGTTTAGCATATGTCCCACAAAAGTGCCAACTCACGAACAGTAAAACTGATCCTCGTGATCTGATTTTATTTGGTTATTCATTTTTCCAGGAGTATCATTCGAACCGTAAACAGTGAAACATTTACGGGGTTTGTAAATTTCAGGCTGAAGACCACCGACAATTGCATGATTTTTTTTGTTCAAAAAAAGAAAAAAAAGGCAAGACCTTAATTAGACTCAAACAGTGTCTTTAATCTATTCAGTCACTTGCTGATACTGTTTTTGCCCGAGTCATTTGTTGGAACTGTTCGTGCCTTTTGTGTGACGACTTTTTTGAAAGATTGTTGGTAGTTCATATTTTTCTCACTAGTTGTCTCTCTACAGTCACTTGGTAGTTTGTTACTTTGACGTCACATATTCTGTCTACTTTTATGTGTACGATGCGGTGAGGGCGTAATTGAATTTTGGTTTCATGGCGACGATCGAGTTATCAAATGCGATTGAGAAATCGTTTCATGAATTGAATACAAAGAATAATTCTTGTCGTTTTTAAATATATTTTTATTAGATTCGGATATTTACTCATATCGCTTTGCAACACTGTGTGGTTTATTTGAGTTAGAGAAAACCTGTCATGGTTGTGGTCGGAGGCTGAAGATATTTCCGACGTATAGTAAAATGAGCGTTTATTGGTTAGTCTTGTTTGTAATAACACGTGTGCTCGCTTTAATAAATCGACGTCTCTGCGGAAAGGAACATTTTTCAGTAATGTGACCTTGAGTAATGCGCATGTGTTCTTCTATCTTATTTTTTCCTGAATCATCAATTATGAGTTCATTATTCATGAGTGTTCTGGTATGGCGAAACGGTGAGTGCTTTCGTTTTTTGATTGATATTATTTTTATTCTTGACTAGCAGCGTTCACCCCGCTTCGCTGCGGTCACCCCGGAACGCAATAAACTTTGTTACTTAGATAATTTTTACTTTTTCGCTTTCAAGTGATATGATAAAAACCATAGAAGATTGCAGTAAATGTTAACATTATATCGCCTGTCATTTATGTTAACCCGCCCCGCTTCGCTGCGGTCATCCCGGAAGTTTTCGCTTTCAAGTGATATGATAAAAACCATAGTAGATTGCAGTAAATGTTAACATTATATCGCCTGTCATTTATGTTAACCCGCCGAGTGACACGGTCATGCGGGTTGCATATAAATACGTTTATTTTTACCTATGATGAACTAACAAAGGATTTGTACGTTATGGACACTTGAATGGTCAATTATCTCAAGACACTGGTAATTAAAAATTAAAGTGATATGATAAAAACCATCTAGGGTCCAAATCCTAATAACCCCCCAAAAATAAAAGAAATTGGTTCAGCCGTATTAGCGTGATGAGGGAACAAAGGATTTGTGCGTTCTCTTTTATATATAAGATTTTTTTTTCATTTGAGTATTTGGCAAAGTATTTGTTTTGCTGCTGGTGGTTCCATTATGTTGGTGAGATGTAATTTATTTTTCCTTGTCATGCTGCACTGATTTATAATTAGTGATGAGTGTTTTTTTTTTTTTTAGTTTTCGTTCTTACGTTAGCTTTATAGTATTGGTTTGACTAAATATTGTTTTTTCAGGATGTTTCTAAGGTACCTGAGTCGGAGTTAGGGTAGCAGTAGCCCTCATTTAGATATCAATATTGATAGTGCTTCACCTGGATTGATTAGGAATAGTGTTTAGTAACATTTTGGCTCTTGTACTTATAGCATAATTCTTAACATTGTACATTACGCTGACTCGGACAGTAACTGTAACCGGTTCATCTGATCCAGTTTCGGGAGCTGTTTAAGAATGATTCCTAAACTGCTCCGCTAACCGGATAAGATTAATCTTTTGCAGTCACTGTTTGACTGAAAGTAAAGATTTGCCTAACAATCTATTGTTAGTGATTCTTACGTGTATAAGGTACAAGCCGACTCCTAAATGTGTAGTGATTTCTAAAAAAAAATAAATAAATAAATAAATAAAATAAAATAAAAAAAATAGTCTTTTTGAGTGAAGGCCGTGTCAAACTACTTTTCTGGATACCTCACTGTCAATAATTTGTTTTCTAACAAGAAATTCCTCCCGGCATCTACCTAAATAGGAAATTTACCTAATATTTAAAACACAGGAGGCTTCAGTGGTAATAATTTCCTATCTAAACGTTCTTTTGGACCGGTGCAAAGCAGCTGCGAGTAGAGGCTGAAATGCTTTCTCCGAGTTTTACGTTTTTTTATGACTTTAAAGCGATACACATTTCAATTTCAACTACTGCATCAAAGTCCGACTTTACATGGTAGTATTTTACGAAACTTTTTTAACTTCGAGAGAAATTCTTATAGATGATATGTTTCCAATTTTATCAGCCTTTACAGTGACTGCTTTCAATACCTCTACAAGAACAAACTTTCTCTATAATTGGAACTGAATTTAACCGCCAACATTATAGCCAAAATACAGTTACATGTTCCATCTTACGGTGACTGTTGAAACTTCCTCTTTACTGTTCATGGTTTTCCCGACAGAAAACTGTGAAACTCTTTTAAAACTTTGTGCAAAGTAACCCCGTCTTATGGTACTTCAAAGTAGTTTTATGCAAGACATCATAGTTTTGAATAAACAGTAGGTTATATATCATTATTTTTTAAACTTAACTTTGGAAAAGGAAGTGCTAAAAAGATGATGTTAATTTACGCTTTCTCTCTCTCTCTGTCATCACGTTAGGAGAATGAAGCTCGATTCGTATACTACAGCAAGTTAATATACAATTCTAACTTGCTGTATTATATTAACACAGCAAGTTAATATACACTTCTAACTAACATTATGGAGAAGGATACTATAGATGTGAAAGAACCCAAAATATTGGGAGGAGTAGAGATGAGAAAATGATCAAACAGGGCCGCTATCAGTATCGAATCCGTAGTCTTCTGGCGCAGTAGGTTTTGCTCATTGGTATTTATTTTGTTTAATTTTTACAATAATAATTATTATAATTATGAAAAGGAATTGCAAAAATATCATGAATAGACATTGAAATCGCAAGAATGTTGCTTTTCTTTTGTATTCTCATCAGTTTCATATTTCAAATTTTTTTGCGTATGCATTTTTTTCCTGAAGCTAGTGCTATTTCGCCTGGCACCTCGTAAAATACGAATTTGTACATTATTATAATAAGAATTTTTACCTAAATGCTGCGCAAAAAATTCGTATTGTGTATTATTTGTTTAACATAGCATGTATAAGATATAACCGAAAAATATATATTAATAATCATAACCTATTGAGTAATGGAGGACAATACATAATGATTCCAAAGATGTGTAAAAATATTTATTACAATCTTTAAAACTTTCACCACTTGAAATCGAAAACGGCATCAATAATCACTATAGTTGTATACACGTCTCAAATAAATAAAGAAGTAAGAAATTGTGTGTGATTCATATCTAGGCCCATTCGTTCTTTATGATCCTCGAAAATTTTAAGTAATTTCACTTGTCTTTTAAATGGTGTGATTTCAAATTATAACCCCTATGGTGAAAAGCTGAACGCACACCATTAACAGATCCAAATTCAGAACATGTTACGAATAAAACGATTGTGCATAATTTTATAGCTCTTACCTAGATATTCTTATCCTTTTCTAGATTGTAGAAAATAACTAATTATTACATTCACCGGTTAGCGATAACGTGATCTGAAGTTAAATACTACCACCTCAGTTCCTGAGAGTGCCTAAATGAGATGTCAAAATTTAGAGAAGGTAAAGAATAGAAGAAATGGATAAATTTAATTTTAGTTTCTTTTATCTAAGGACGTACTTACAGAGATGTTCACCCTCGCAAGGGTGGCCCTCTCGAGGGCATCCTCACCCTCAAGTTCCCTCGCCCACAGTGACGCGAGGGCGAGGACAAGTTTTGGCCGCGAGGGCGAGGACAAGCTTCGATGCCGAGGGTGAGGGTGCGCGAGGGCGAGGAAAAGCTTCGACGAAGTGGGTGAGGGTGCGCGAGGGCGAGGACAAGTTTCGGCAGCGAGGGCGAGGAAAAGCTTCGATGGCGAGGGTGAGGGTGCGCGACGGCGAGGAAAAGCTTCGACGAAGAGGGCGAGGGTGCGCGAGAACGAGGACAAGTTTCGGCAGCGAGGGCGAGGACAAGGTATGATGGCGAGGGTGAGGATGCGCGAGGGCGAGGACAAGCTTCGATGGCGGGGGAGAGGGTGCGCGAGGGCGTGCTCTGAGCGTGCCATTTAGGGAGGAACGGTGGCTCAGCGATAGAGAAATTACCTTTGTTCGAAGGGTCGCATGTTCGATTCCCGTCCAAGTAAGTTCGTGGTGGAGGACATCGTGTTCATGGGTTTTCTGGGGATTCTCCAGTTTCCTACCACATTCTCATTCAACTATTTCTTTCATCATTCACTTCTGTCTCCTTTAGCATTTAGCTTGCATAATCGTGGGATCTTAAACTAGAGATTTCATTTTTCATTTGTCTTTACGTATTTGTAGTGTAAGGAATCCTTGAGACAACGTTTGAAAGATATTATTTCATAATTGTGGGAATTACTGAAAACAAAATTTCCAACAATGATAGCTGCCAAAAATGAACCAAAACCAAAGTGATAAAGTGCACAAATTGGTCCCTAGGGTAGTTTTTTAAGACAAAGTTTCATATTTATGGCAATTATTGAAAAGAATTTAAAATTTTAACATTGTTAAGGTAGGACAAATGTATCTCTATTAGTGGTAAATATTAACAATATTTGAGCATCGAAATTAACCTTACAAGCACATGGACATATTTCAGTTTATATTTTAAAAGACCAATTAACTTAGATTCACATTCTAATCAATGACGTCATTCATGTTATAGGTTAGAGTAGGTATATATTTCCGAGTGATAATTCAACAATAGTGTTCTGAAGTATTTTATTTGTTTGCTGACGGAGTTTCAAAATTAAGCTCTTTAGATCTTTCCCTTTGAATTTGTTCAAATTCCTCAGTTATGCTACATACATCAGGGATGGCCAACGTGTTGACTGTCAAATTCTGAAAGATAGTCCGCGGCAGTCACTCTACCGCCACTCATCAAACTTCACCCTCACCCTCATGAGAGCCGCCCTTGTGTGGCTGAATACTTATGCTTGCATCGAAGTTCAAGGAACATTTTGAAGTAAAGGCATTGGATACAGTTGATAAATGATGTAAACGTCAGTATCAACCGAGATCTCCATTGTAACAGTTGTTCCATTTTAGGTGTTCCACAGTAAGTTATACGATGATATGTTTAGTTTCCTTTCTTTAGGACGTATGTTAAGCAAGGGCGGATCCAGGACGGAGTTCTGGTGGGGGTGGTGGGTTGTAATACTGCTACTTAGAGCTATTTTTAAGAGCTCAAAAATCTGGGATGCGTTTTATATGTATATATAAAATAAAGAAGTTTCCTCTTCTGGGGGGAGCGATCGCCCCCCCTGGATACGCCACTGACGATAAGGAAATAATTCAACAAATAAGTTGAATAATTGATGCTCTGATCCTCACGAAGGAGGCCCTCTCGAGGCCTCCTCACCCTCAATTACCCTCGCCCTCAATGATATGAAGGCGAGGGCGACGAAAAGTTTTGGGCACGAAGGCGAGGGCGAGCGAGGATAATGGACAACTTCTATCGCGAGGGCGAGGACAAGATTCGATGGCGAGGGTGAGGGTGCGCGAGGGCGAGGAAAAGCTTCGATGGCGAGGGTGAGGGTGCGAGAGAGCGAGGAAAAGCTTCGACGGCGAGGGCGAGGACAAGTTTCGGCAGCAAGGACGAGGACAAGCTTCGATGGCGAGGGTGAGGGTGCGCGAGGGCGATGGACAATTCCATTCTTGAGGGCGAGGGCCAACTGCTACTGCGAGGGCGAGGGTGAATGAGGTCGAAGTAAAATGAACATCTATGCATACTTATATCTTTAATATTGTATCATATAGCAACAAATGTGTTTCTCTCAGTTATTACGAATAAGGCAATTTCAAATTATATCCTTTGTGTTGAGAAGCGGAAAAGCTGTTATTTCCAACCACAAGTTTAACAATATTTCAAGAATAAGGATTGGAAGTATATTCCTAACTTGTTTCGGATTTGTACATTTTGCTTGCAACTATTCTACAACCAACTTTACGGAATATATATATATATATATATATATATATATATATATATATATATATATATATATATATATATATATATTCATTTTTAGTAGTTAAGTGTATAAAATTAGGAGTTTGTGCTTTCTACAATCTAGAAATTTGTAAGAATATCCCTAGCTGGAAAGTACAAAGAAAGTTTCAATTCGTTCAATTTCAAGCGCTTTCCATCTGGAATTTTTGTTTGCGCTGCTCTGAGCCTATCGTAGAAGTATATACTTGACATCCTGTTATTTCTAGTAGAAGACGCAAGTAACTCGTGAGTAACTTTTTTTTTAATGAAGAAGGAAGTTTTAATGTCCGTACTGACAAACAATGAAAGAAATTTTGAGCGTAGCATTAAACTTGTTCCAAACTTGGTGATCAGAACGGCTCCTACTCTGCGGATGGTATAATGTGAGATCGTTTCATTTCTTTAGGCGAGTGAAATGAATTGAGATCTTATTTGGGAATATAAAGGAATGTAAGAATAACCCAGGTTCAAACCATGAAAAATTTCCCAACCATTCTATTTGAAACACGTTTCGAATTTTAACAGCTATTGCCAGTTATTTTGCTTCTAACTGCAGAGAATGTAATTTGAGATCATGTCTTTCTTATTAGGTGAGTGAAATACATTTTGTTGCTCTCTTTTAGATTTTAGACAGAAGTGTAAATGACCACAGATGCAAGTCCTACAGCATTTTCTATTGTTTTGTTAAGAAAAGCTTTCGAATAGAATATTAAGAATAGATTTATCAATAGAAAATAACTGTGTGAAGTATCCTTTTTGACAAAATAGAATCTTAATAACTTAAAAAATGTGCCTGACGTCGGTTTCTTCTTTTTGGGTTTCCTTTAAAGGGGCTGGTCATTATGACTACAAATCGATTTCTAAGTACTGTTAGTTTCAATTTTCTTTATGGGGCAGCAGCATTTTATCAGATAATGTTCTCGTTGTACTTTGAAAAGGGTATTTTATAAACGACTTTTCGTTGTTCGATATAGAACTCCTGTAGGCTGACATCATCATTATTATTTAAATTCATTCGAGGGCGATGTTAAGTCAAACTTCATTGTGGGTTAATGAGATGTACTCATAAAATGCCAGCGAAGCGTTATTTATTTATTTATTTATAAATTAGCCCTGTACAGTCCAGATTAAGAATATTATCGTAAATGCGATATTATGAAGTATATCTCGTCTTTCGAACAAAATTTCTTAGTAGCATAGAAAACTACACCGTCTAAGCTGCATTTCATTCTCGAATCCAGGTTTAAATTAGGAAAGCACGATGATGCCTATGAATCCAAAGTTTTATGGGGGAAAGATAGAAACTTTTAAGAAAAACTATTGTCTACTTTTATTATATTTCTTACACGGGGGAGTATATGTTATGATCCAATCGAAAATGCAGGAACGTGAGAATACCAGGAATCAAGACTGACGAGAAGGTTATGGAGCTAATGGTTTATAGTTTACTTGTGTATCCGTTTTTGAATATATTTTGTGTTTCCGCGTATTTTTCGCTTTCTTTAATTTGCAACTTTTTGTCAATTTTTAATTTTTTTCACACTATTTTCGATTGAATTCCACCAATATATGAGTTTTCTATCTTTTTGTCAGTTCTTGTGTGTATTGATAACTTTTACCACACATCATACTGCCTTTTTGGACAGGTCCGTATTTTTGCAATTGAAGCTGTAAACGCTGAGCTATTCCATATAAATTCAGGAAGTTCAGGAGTGAAACCTTACAAATTAAAGTTAGATTTTACATTTCAAATGAAATTGACATTTGCTCGATTAGCACTTGCTTATGGCTCAAAGCTCATAGGATACACGCTTGGGTGTCGTTTTAAAGCTGATCAACAGTTGTATGTGGAGTATTATTACAAACTATCCTTGCAGACCGTTTAAACGCTCCAAATTGTAAGTTTCAAAACCACATAATTTTATTCCGTTACACCTAATAAAATATCTACATCAAACATAAGGTGAAGACTTTTTCAGTCAAGTGAACTAACTTTCGAAGTAGGCATATTTATGCCTAAGAAATTGACTCTTCATAGTGGAATATAAGCTGGGAGGAGAACCACGACGTGATTCACTCATTGGTAGACCTTCGGGTGCAGTGCGATGTGGTTCTCTTAGTTTGCATATTGTGATCCGGAGAGTATTTTTCCGAATATAAATAAACCTTATTGGAAACGTCATGTGTAACTTAGATCCCTTATATTATGGGACCTGAATCGAGCTGTATGTAAGCAGTGAACTAAATGAATTTTCGAACTATCAGTAACCAGATTATACTTTGTAGTTTCTCATAATTTGTGATAAATTATCACTTTAGGAAACAGTGGTGGATAAACTCAAATGAAAAGGTGATGTAACAATATGCCAATCTACCTTTTTTGTGGTATTTGGCATCCTGCTTTTTACACATATTTGTTGACAGCCCGAAAATGGAGTAATGATAGTTGACTTTGGTTTCAGACAGCTTAATTACTATTGATGCACTGCCACTATATATATATAGTGTGTGGCAGTGCATCATATATATATATATATATATATATATATATATATATATATATATATATATATATATATATATATATATATATATATATATAACATTTAACTTTTATTACTTTGATTTGTTTATATGACATGAAGCAAGGACATTCTTACTTTATATCAGAAATATTTTCAATTCTGAATTATCATGACAAATCACTGATTATTATCAGACATCTTTATTCACTTTATTTAGTATATCCCTTTCATACTGTATTAACATAAACGATTCAAGTTTGTTTTGACCGAGATTCGCCCTTAATCTTTATTTAATAATAATGAGAATAAAAAACGCTCGTTTACAACTTTTTTTTTTACTTGTGTAAAAGGGATAGTAAGGAGGAACTTTTATATTTTAAAGAGGTATGTATAACATAAGGCATACATGTGATAAACATATATGATTTTGAAAGCACACGTGAGGCAAGACTTCCAAGTTCACTTTGATTTCCTACATCCCTGGTTGAATATCGCCTCACCATGCTTCCTCTTCATACTCACTACTTATATATTCAATATTATATTCATTCACAACATCTCCTTGCGATGTCTTGGACCAAATATCTGCATTCAATTCTAGTTCTTCGATTGGTTTCCCTTTACCTATGCCGCAGATTTTGTTCATTACATTTCAATGTATTTCGTCTTTTAAGTCGGAATTCCGCCTTGGATCGAAACACACCAAGTCCCATTTGACATTTTCGTGTTTCGAAAACCGATTAGTCACACTTTGAATGATTCTGTTAAGGACATCACTGAAATTACATAGTCTGAAACTTTTCTTTTCTGTATCCCTGATTTCATGACATGCCAATTCAGATGATGCATCGATATTGCATATTTGTGATTTATTTCCATTTTTTTTTTTAGCTATTTTGGGCAATGGAGCTACTTAAAAGTGCACAATCTGTTGTTAAAAAGAAGAAGAAAAAATATATAGAAGATATGTTGGTTTTAGGTAGATAATCTGTAATTGTGGTTACAGTAATAACATTACAGTTTTTGTCTCGGTTTGATATGGCAAATGGTAATTGTTAATGGAGATTACAGAATAAAAAGTAGGTGTGGTGAATGTGATGTGTCTAAATTGAAAGTTATGCAATCACTAGCTATTACAAAGATACGTATAAACGATGAGTGCCTGATAGTGGTGACTTATCTTAGTATATTAGTATCGTTAAATTTAATTATAACGTTACAATCACACGAAAACAATTTATGGGAAGAAATATTTTACACTATCGCTGGGAAAGGTAGGCACAGTTTATATGATTTGATCACAGCAAAACGCATGTTCCCTCCTGCATTCTTCGGCACCTACCCCTCTGCAACTCCCTACTACCCTTGCAACCTCCCGCTACGCACGACACCCAATCTCTTACGCTCCTTGTGGCTACTGCTTTGAAACAAATGCAGAGTATAAGAATTAATTCTGTCATATCTGTAGTTTCGTGTGCAGAAGATACATACTTCTGGGTCGTGATCGCAGTGGGTCATGGTGAGTGGTGGGTTGTAGTGGGTCATGGTGGTGGTGGGTCGCAGTGATTCGCGTGCTTTTGACCCACGATCGACTTACTCAATGACCTACTCCAACTGTGGCTCTACAGTTACTCAAATTTAAACGAAAGTTTTCCGATAATACTTTGTGTCGAAAAAATTCTACTGTACGTTTTCAGGACAATAACTGTAATAAAAAGAACTGAATATAATTGAACACTGAAGCATGTAATAAACTAACTTGTGGAGTCTGCAGATGTAATTATAAAAGCTTTGCTACAAAAATATATACAAAGACCATAATTCAGTGACCTCTGAAATACAAAATAACAAAATAATGTGTAAGATTCAGTCTACAGAGCAATTGTTAATTAAAGGGTGGGATACACTATTTCGAGAATGGATATAAGACGAGAAGTTTTTGCGATACTTTTTGTCTTGTCTCGATTCTTATCTCCAAAGCATGACGATCGTGTGAGTTAGCCTTGTCCTGTCTCGAATTAAAATGTTAAGTCTCATCCCGATTTTGTTTGGTTTGTTTTAGCATCGAGATGGGAAATTCGTCTTTTCATGGGCAACACTACACAAAACCGAAATATTTTTTTGCCTAATATCACGTTTCTGCTTGTAATTGTATCACCTGAGCGATAATAAGTTTTTAATTTTTAAATATTCTTCGAGATAATTATTATTATCACTAGTATTATACCTGAAAATTTGATGGTTCAAGTATTGAAACAAACAAGTATTCAAATATTTGAATGTAATAGAGCGTGTTTTATAGCCATCAAAATTCATAAAGTAATAACAAGAGTTGCTCGACGTGTATTCGATCGAAAAACTTCCAGATTACCAGTCAAGCACCTAGACCAATGAACCACGATCACTACGCTGTAAATGATTCGTCTTTAGTTTGGTTACGTTAAGTTTCTCTGCCTCTGCTAGGAAAGTTGTATGTTATTGTTTTTCTTCGTTTCAAAAACCTTTCGTGTTCCTTTTATGATGATATAAGTGAATGGTCTTCGGTAGAGTTTATATTAATAAGTTGAGTTGTTCTTAATCCTTTGGTTCGCAAGTTTGTTTTTTCTCCACACGAAACTACAGATAGGACAGATTTAGTTCTCATACTGTGCATTTGTTTCAAAGCAACCGCCATTACCAGGTCAAAGACTTATTACCGCCACGATATAAATGATTGTTCAATTTGATAAAGTGAAACAAAATACAGCCTCTTATTTTGAGAATAGAGAGATATAGAGACTTCTCAGTGGTACTCCATTTCATATTTCTGAAATAGTTCATGTAATAAAACAAATTAAGCTTAATTTTATCATGAAACTAGCAGCGTTCACCCCGCTTCGCTGCGGTCACCCCGGAACGCAATAAACTTTGTTACTTAGATAATGTTTACTTTTTCGCTTTCAAGTGATATGATAAAAACCATAGAAGATTGCAGTAAATGTTAACATTATATCGCCTGTCATTTATGTTAACCCGCCCCGCTTCGCTGCGGTCACCCCGGAACGCAATAAACTTTGTTACTTAGATAATTTTTACTTTTTCGCTTTCAAGTGATATGATAAAAACCATAGTAGATTGCAGTAAATGTTAACATTATATCGCCTGTCATTTATGTTAACCCGCCGAGTGACACGGTCATTCGGGTTGCATATAAATACGTTTATTTTTACCTATGATGAACTAACAAAGGATTTGTACGTTATGGACACTTGAATGGTCAATTATCTCAAGACACTGGTAATTAAAAATTAAAGTGATATGATAAAAACCATCTAGGTTCCAAATCCTAATAACCCCCCAAAAATAAAAGAAATTGGTTCAGCCGTATTAGCGTGATGAGGGAACAAAGGATTTGTGCGTTCTCTTTTATATAATAGATTTTGGTGTATTCTGTATCTAGGACGCAGAAATGTAAACAATTCGTTGTTTTCTGCTTGGTGGATAATCTGTGCTGCCATCTATTACCGAAAACCTTAAATAAATGAAAAAGTAGTAGCAGCCGCTGCGTGAGGGAATGTTTTTGTTTTTCACACATCCCGTGGGAATTGTGTTACAGAACAGTACTTAGATTATAGTCATTTGTGAAAGAAGCTCTGTTACAAGTTATCAAATTAGTAAAAACTTTCTTCTGGCGTGGTAATCTGTGATCAAGAATGATTGTATAGTTGTGTTTATATTGTATAACTACAATGAGAGCTGTACCGACATGGGTAGACAAAGTTCATGATCGTGATAAAATTGAACAATGGTATGTGTTGTATAGAGTTATAAGATACACATTAGTTGTAATTACTATAGCTTATGTCAGTTCTACTTTGTTACTTAGATAATTTTTACTTTTTCGCTTTCAAGTGATATGATAAAAACCATAGTAGATTGCAGTAAATGTTAACATTATATCGCCTGTCATTTATGTTAACCCGCCGAGTGACACGGTCATGCGGGTTGCATATAAATACGTTTATTTTTACCTATGATGAACTAACAAAGGATTTGTACGTTATGGACACTTGAATGGTCAATTATCTCAAGACACTGGTAATTAAAAATTCAAGTGATATGATAAAAACCATCTAGGGTCCAAATCCTAATAACCCCCCAAAAATAAAAGAAATTGGTTCAGCCGTATTAGCGTGATGAGGGAACAAAGGATTTGTGCGTTCTCTTTTATATAATAGATATAGCGAATGATTACATTCTCTTTTTTTCTTGCTACTTAATCATTATCTCCATTCACATTTCCTTGTTTGTTGAATTTGTCACAGGAGCGATAACGTATTAGCTTACAACGGAGAAGAGAGTAAGTTTATTACATTAAAGGAAACCATTTCTCATTCAGATGAGGAATCTCATACTTCGATGCAGTTTGGCAAAGGATTTCATCGATCACGTTTGAAAGGACATATGCTGACACAGGCAAAAGAAGAGCGTAATACGTATCAAAAGAGTGATAAACGCTTTAGTCAAAGTTCAACTTTGTCAAGTGGTAAGTTAGTACATACAGGTGAGAGGACATACATCTGCAGAGTGTGTGGAAAGAAATTTAGTGTATGCTCAAGTTTGGCTACGCACATGTTAATTCATACAGGAGCAAAGTTACACACATCCCAAGAGTGCGGTAAGGCATTTAGTTAACGTTCAAGTTTGGCTGCAAACATATTAAGCCACACAGAAGATAAAAGTTACACGTGCCAAGAATGTGGTAGGGCATTCCAACGACGTTCAACTTTGGTTAAACACATGTTAATCCACACAGGAGAAAAACCTCACACATGCCAAGAGTGTGCTAAGGCATTTAATCGACGTTCAACTTTGGCTACACACATGTTAATCCATACAGGGGAGAAATCTTACATGTGCCAAGAGTGTGGTAAGGCATTTAATCGACGTTCAAGTTTGGCAACACACATGTTCATCCACACAGGAGAAAAACGTCACAAATGCCAGGAGTGTGATAAGGTATTTAGTCTACGTTCACATTTGGCTACACACATGTTAATCCACACAGGAGAAAAACCTCACACGTGTCAAAAGTGTGGTAAGGCATTTAGTCTACGTTCAAGTTTGGCTCCACACATGTTAATCCACACAGGAGAAAAACCTTACAAGTGCCAAGTGTGTGCTAATTCATTTAATCAACGTTCGAGTTTGGCTACACACATGTTAATCCACACAGGAGAAAGACGACACAAATGCCGAGAGTGTGGTAAGGAGTTTAGTCTACGTTCAAATTTGGTTAGACACATGTTAATCCACACAGGAGATAAACCATACACATGCCAAGAGTGTGGTAGGGGATTTAGTCTACGTTCAAATTTGGTTACTCACATGTTCATCCACACAGAGGAAAAGCCTCACAAATGCTTAGAGTGTGGTAAGGCATTTAATCGACGTTCAAGTTTGGCAACACACATGTTAATCCACACAGGAGAAAAACGTCACAAATGCCAGGAGTGTGGTCGGGCATTTAATCAATGTTCGTGTTTGGTTACACACATGTTAATCCGTACATGAAAAGCATCACACGCGCGAAGAGTGTAGAATGGGATTTAGTTTGGCTGGACATGTTAGTACACAAAGGAGCAAAATCTCAGACGTGGCTACTCCTTGGAATGGAATTTGTTTAACTTCCATACGTGTTGACCCACACGATGACAACCTCACACTTGAAAAATGTGGGAAAGAGTATAGTATAATAATACAAAAGAGATGCAAATAGCGTAACATAGCATTTACTCAACGTTAACGTATAGCAAATTAAACGTTCATTCACACAGGACAAAAGTCTCACACGCGCGGAGATTGTACAAAAACATTTACTGGCAGTTCAGATTGCGGAAATCGCATGTTAAAACACAGTTCAATAACCAAACACATGCGAAGTGTTCAATACGGTTTAGTTTGGAATCAGCTTTTGCAAGACACGTAACTAGACATAGCATATAGAAAAGAATTGACGCACTCACAAGTTGTTAAGTCAATTTTTGGAAGAAATGTGAAGAGTTAAATAAATACACTGCTAAAGAGCTCTACAATAGAATAAAACATTATAGGAATCAGACCCCATTAAGCCCATCAAATGCGTACCTGGTCTTTGTAATGGAATGTGAGTCTTTGTAATGGAATGTAATGGAGTGAGTGAGTGTGGAAGACAAGTTCTTAACTCCGTATTTTGAGGTCAGATGTTACGGGAAATTACTTCCGCATCTACTCTACGAACGGCGCTTCTGCTTTGCCGCCACAGGGATTGCTGCATAGAGAAAAGATGGCTGACGTCGAGGAAGATTCGAGTGACGATTCGACAAGTTTATTTTTTCTTTAAAGATAAAAACTCCAAATATACCCATTCTTGATAGTTCTTATATGTAAGGGAGTTGCCTCTTTTATGTAAGAGGCAACAAGCTTAAGCGACATCGATAATGAGGATGCACCTTCCTCATCAGCTACAAGTGTAGATCCAGCGGAAAAGCATGTTCCATGTCTTGCAATACTAGGACTTGCTGGCCGATACATGGTTGCGCAGTTCCATTCGACATGATTACTGAGAGAAACTTCGGGCAAATTTAAGATAAGAAGCGATCAAAAGGTCAAGTCCTGGTCCCTTCCACGTACTTTAAACTGATCAGAAAAACTTTATGCAAAAATTGTATTCAGGTTGTGTGTGTCAAAAAAAATGACTCACTAATAATAGGGAACATGATTGCTCTCCAGTTGTTGACGTCTTTGATTTCAAAGCGACTTTAATGGCATTCTTATCCAAAGTGTTAATGACTTTACCGGAGTACCTGCTGTATGTTCGGAAAGAGGGTGTGCACTAAATGTTCGTCACACAGTTCTTGTATTCTTTTTCGCTCTCAATCGTTTCTGAAGAGCGGGATGATGATGTAAAGCGAATGTGCATGTGGGTTATTAAAAATAAAGTTCGTAGCCATGTTTCGTATTCTTAACCTGTTCTTTATTGTGTACTCAGAAGTTATTGAGTATAGACCGATTCCATTTCAAATCGTCCAGGCAAACCAAAATTGGTCCCCATCATAGTCTCAGATTTCATTTATTTTTTTTATATGGGATCTACATGCAATATCATTAGACCCATATTTTTTTCTTTTTGCTGAAAAAAATTTTTTCTTCGATATACAGCGTTCCACAATGGCTGTCGCCCTCTCGGATTGCTCCAAAAAATGAAAAACATGTCAAATTAAAAGTTTTGTTGTAAAGAAACGATTGTACTTAATCACATAATCGCAATAGCAGGAAGAGAATAAAGTTGTATGTTTCGGTGGAGGGCTAAAATTCGTCTATTGGTCCAATAGAAATCACGCAATTCACTCGCAATGTTGCCAACTTTGGTGACATTCTTGCTAACTTCAAACATATTTTTTTCTGTCCTCACGAGCAATATCAACCATCTGCTTCTAGCATCTAAATCTACTCCATAAGGTCTCTTAAAAATGTAAATTACTTACGTTTCTGATTATTACATCCCACGTTATAGCATGATGAAAAGCTGAAAATTTCATTAAGACGACACGTTTGGACGCCATTTCCTCCAAAAAACCACCTTTTAAAAATCTAAATTTTTTCCATGTATTGGAGAAGTATTTATTATCCGTTAACCGTTCATGCAGCTGAAGCCCCTAACATTCGCAATTAATTATTGAAATTTCGATTTTTGCACTTGCAATGTAAATATTTCCTATGGGCATTTAGGTCCTGTACACAAGGCGATTTGAAAGGGAGTATGAAAATTTTGAGATGAATCCTGACATCAAATCCAGTAGAAAAGTTCCTATAAACATGAGTTGAATTCCGCTTCGTTTTCGAGTTACAAGGTTTCCAACTCGGGACCCAAAATCGGCTTGGGGCAATGGAAAATAAAATATAAATTTCACGTTAAATCAGAACTATGTGTTAAAGTTATGATGAAGTTCAGAAAGTTGATTTGTATCAATATGATGATTTTTACGTGCGTTGCAATCCGGTAAGCAGTGCTGCCAACTCGGTAGAACTTTGTTTCCAAATGACACTCCGTGGTTTTTATTTGATATTTGGTATTCATTAATGATTGTAAACATCACATGAAGCACAATTTTCCCCACATCACCACAGTTTTCGAAAAATTACATGTATTTCATTAAAGGGTTTTATCTCGTGCGTTATTGATAGTTTGCAACATTAAGTGTGAAATTCACTTGATGTTTGCCATCATTAGTAAAACCAAAAAGTCGAATAAAAACTATGTCTGTGTAAGTTGTAATAATAATAATAATAATAATAAAGAAGAAGAATAAATTTTTTATTATTGCAAAATCTCTCGTAACACTACACATCAAGTTCGAACTTGTTCAAGAAGTTCTGCTGCAACCACGAAACAGTTTATTACGTGATTCGGTGTCGTGAACATCGTCCTAGTGTTCTCTGGAACCATGAAAACTGTTTTCACTTGTAACGTGACATTGTAGTGCACTAATTACAGTGTTTGTATGAATAACAATGGAGAAGTCCTATTACAGTAAGGACCGTATTAAGTGTGTTGATTATTCTAAAAGGCATAAGATAATTGTGTACAGAAAGAATATTTGACAAAAATTTTATCTTGCGATAAAATATATGTATTGTGTACAACACGTCTGCCAAAACGTAGAATTAGGAGAGGACGATTATTTCTCTAAAGGATGCTTTGAATATTTACCGTGAAAAACGTGAATGTGTGTGAGATACTGGTGACCACGAAAGGTGTAAATATGAAATTATGCACCAGCAAGACAAAGAATTTGTTCTTCTGAATGTAGTTTTAGAGACCATTAACCAGACAGTTAACATGCTAAACATGGATGTGTCGCCATTAAATCGGCTGTTATCGGTGAAACCTAGACTACGGTGAAGGATTCACCTCTCAACATTTTTCATACTGCCTTTCAAATCGCCTTGTGTACAGGACACAAATAATCATCCTCCCCTAATAGTACGTTTGGGCAGATACGCTGTACGCAATCGATATATTTTACCGCAAGATAAAATTTTTGTCTAGAATTCTTTCTGTGCACAATCCTTTTATGGCTTTTAGCATAATCAACACATTTAATACGGTCCTAACTGTAATAGGACTTCCCCATTGCTATTCACACACTTAACTAGTGCACTATAATGTCATGCTAACAGTGAAAACAATTTTCAGAGAACACTAGGACGATGGTCACGACACCGTATCACACAAAGTATTAATAACGCACAAGATAAAACCTTTTACTGTAGTACATGTAAGCTTTCGAAAACTGTGGCGATGGGAAATTGTGCTTCACGTGATGTTTACAATCATTAATGAATACCAAATATCAAATAAAATCCACGGAGTGTCATTTGAAAACAAAGTTCTACCAAGTTGGCAACACTGCTTACCGAATTGCAACGCACGTAAAAATCATCATATTGATACAAATCAACTTTCTGAACTTTATCAAAGCTTTAACACACAGTTTCTGATTTAATGCAAAATATATATTTTATTTTCCATTGTCCCAAGCCGATTTTGGGTTCCGAGTTGGAAACCCTGTAACTCGAAAACAAAGCGGAATTCGACTCATGCTTATAGGAACTTTTCTACTGGATTTCATGTCAGGATTCATCTCTCAAAATTTTCATACTCCCTTTCAAATCGCCTTATGTATAGGACCTAAATGCCCATAGGAAATATTTACATTCCAAGTACAAAAATCGAAATTTCAATAATTAATTGCGAATGTTAGGGGCTTCAGCCGCATGAACGGTTAACGGATATTAAATACTTAGGTACTTCTCAAATACATGGAAAAAATTCAGATTTTTAAAAGGTGTTTTTTTTTTGAGAAAATGGCGTCCAAACGTGGCGTCTTAATGAAATTTTCAGCTTTTCATCATGCTATAACATGGGATGTAATAATCGGAAACGTAAGTCCTTTACATTTTCAAGAGACCTTATGGAGTAGATTTCGATGCTAGAAGCAGATGGTTGATATTGCTCGTGAAGACAGAAAAAAATATGTTTGAAATTAGCAAAAATTTCACCAAAGTTGGCAATATTGCGAGTGAATTGCGTGATTCCTATTCTACAAATAGACGAATTTTGGCCCTCAACCGAAACATACAACTTTATACTCTTCCTGCTATTGCGATTATGTTACTAAGTACACTCGTTTCTCTACAATAAAATTTTTAGTTTGACATGTTTTTCAGTTTTTAGAGCAATCCGAGAGGAGGGCAGCCATTTTGGAACGCTGTATATCGAAGAAAAATTCTTTTTCAGCAAAAAGAAAAAATATGGGTCTAATAATTTTGTATGTAGTTTCTTATTTTAAAAAATAAACTAAATCAGAGACAGTCGTGTGGACCACCCTGGACGATTTGAAATGGAATCACTCTATACTGACTTACCAACTTTTCACTCGTTTTATAACAAAAGTTGTCAAACCAGGTTTTAAATTTTATTCAAGAACGTTCTGCTTACCTTATAAGTATCTGATACTGTAAGACAACGTCAGACCTGTCGAAACGAACCAGCATACAAAATTTTAGACCATTGTAAGAATAAGAATAAGAATAAGAATAAGAATTATTTATTGTCGTTAAACAACATGATGTTGTAATAGACAACGTCAAAATTTAAGTTTGCGTACATATAATATTTACAATTTTAATTAATCCATACAATATTTTATATTTTACCTGGTACCACTTTTCTATTCTAATACTGAAATTTCTTCCGTAAATTCTGAAATACTATATATACACTTTTCTAAGAGCCACTTTTTACAAAAACATTTAAAATTTTTAATCTCCATTTCTCTCACTCTAGGTGGCAATAGATTATACAATTTCATCCCTATATATTTATAACTATTTTGAGTTTTGCACAGCCGTACATGGGGAATATTTATTTCATTTTTGCGCCTTGTATTGTGTGAATGAACACTACTTCGAGTAACATAATTTGTACAGTTTTCTTTGATATAAATAAGGCACGATAATATGTACAAGGACAGGATGGTCATTATTTCAAAATCTTTGAAAAAATGTCTACATGATTCTCTCTCTGGAATTCCTGTTATCGTTCTTATCGCTCTTTTTTGCCACTTAAATACTGTTTGTGCTCCGGAAGAATTACCCCATAATAGTATGCCATACGACAGATGAGAGTGAAAGAAAGCATAATATGCAGTGATTAATAGACTTTTACTTACAGATATTTTCAATTTACGTAACACATATACTGCCCTTGATAATTTTTTACAAAGTTGCATAGTATGCACATTCCAGTTTAATTTCGTATCTAAGTATATCCCTAATAGATTAACTGAGGAGCATTCTTTTGTATCAGTTGTGGAGCTGCTGAGATGAAAGTATAACTTCTCTGTTTTATTATGGTTCAAATTTAATTTATTGTGAAACAGCCAATCAGTAGATTTATCTATTGCTTTATTATTTTTCGTGTGTATTGCGTTGATATTATTATCTTTCGTTATAAATGTAGTGTCATCGGCATACATAACAGTGGTTTCTAATAAGTAGTCAGGTAAATCGTTAATGTATACCAGAAATAGAAAAGGTCCAATGACACTTCCCTGTGGCACTCCTGTTAATATTTCAAGTACGTTTGACTGTTTATTTTGTACACACACAACTTGTTTTCTACTTTCTAGATAAGACCTGATCAATAAGAGCTCAGTTCCTCTGATCCCATAATACTGTAATTTCTGAATCAATATTTCATGTGAAACAGTATCAAAAGCCTTACTTAAATCTAATAATGTTGCGCAAGCGAATGAACTGTTTTCAAAGGCATCAATTACCTCAGATACAACTTTTTCAACAGCTTTAGTTGTGGACATACCTTTCCGAAACCCATATTGTGCACAGTTAATGAGATTGTTATTTTCAAAGTACAGAGTTAGTTGTTCTTTCATGCAATGTTCAATAATTTTTGATACAATTGGTACGAGAGATATTGGTCTGTAGTTGCTGGGACAGTTTTTGTCCCCTTTTTTATGTATGGGAATAGTAACCGCAATCTTAAGACAATCTGGGAACACTCCTTCTACTAGTATCCAATTAATTAAGTGTGTAAGGGGTTCCACTATTACGTCTATAATATTTTTAATTGTACTATTAGTAAACCCATAATAATCCTCGCTACCAGATGTCTTAAACTTACGAACCACTGACAAAATTGCTTCAGGTGTTACGTTTGTCCATTTAAATGTCAAGTTACTAGTTTGATTTCTACATGAACTTAGAATACTTTTGAAGTCTATAACATCGTTTTCTGCGGACTTAGAGATACTGCTTGTATTACCATTTACATACTTAGCACTACTTACAAAGAATTCATTAAAAGTGTCAGGGGATATTGATATTGAGTCATTTTCTTTTCGTACCCCTATTTCCCTGTTTATAATTGTCCACCCTGCTTTACATTTATTTGTATGGTTTACAATAAAATTGTCGTTTGCCTTAATTTTTGCCGCACTTATTTCCTTTCTGTAGCGTCTTTTAGCTCTGATGTATTTTTCTTTTCCCACAGGACAGCCCGATTTAGCCCTATTATACCAAGCAATGTATTAATATATCGGGATTCCAACACATTTCTCTAAAATTTAAAGCGCGATCCTGTCAAATCTAGCAATAATGTGTTAACAACTTTTGATTCTAGTGCGTCATTTGATTCGCGTTCAAGCTTGGCAAGACAAGTTTTAATATACACAAGTGGAAAACTTCACACATACCACGAGTGTGGAAAAGTATTTGGTCTATGTTCAAGTTTGGCAGGACATTTTAATACACAGATGAAACTCTTACAAACATAACAACAACAACACAGGTGAAAAGAAGATTTATATGGAGCTCACGTTTTGCAATACACATGTTAAAACACACATGAGAAAACATATTATTAAATAATAATGAAAAAACTAAAGCCTTCTAAGTGTGTAGAAAGGACTTAATTAAAGTTTATATTTCGCAACAGATATATTAATACAGATGGGGAGCAACTGCTCGTGTCAAAGCTATGAATAATGGTATAATGGAAGTTCAATTATGGGGAAACATGCTATCTCGTAGAGGTAAAAGATGGCTGTGAATTATTGTAAAAAGCGTTTACATGAAGTCCATATTTTGTTAGTGGAAAGACATTGTAAGATATGTGAAACTAGTTACTGAAAAGTCATGATTTTAGATAAAAAGTTATATTCAAGTTGCACACGTGATAAAATATACAAATGCAAAACATCATCAAAAGTGCGATATAATTCGTTCAATATCTCGTATCAATCTCACGTTTCCGCTCGCGACGACGGCAATTCGGCCGTGATCGATTATTCACATTTTTCAGCATTGTGCATGATGCAAAGTGTATGTTTTGGGTCATTTAGGTTTAGTAAATTAAGGCAAATGATTGTTGACAAAAAGTATACGTTTAAATTAAATTACAACACTGTTAAATATGAGTGAACACACTGAACAAGACACAAAAGTACAGAATACAACCTAATCAATATACATGTCACTGAGCTTCTTCTGATAATGCTGATATCTATTTGCAGGGAGCAGTAATGATTTAATGCTTTTTGCATATGTTTTTCTACAATATGTAGATCCAAGGCGGGTTCAAAGTTAATCATCATCCACGTCACTGCCCTCTTTCTGAGATTGCTGGCATGTATTGCAAGTAGTGGTGTTTGTTGACTGCTTTCTGAACAGGTTTTTTCCACAATCATTACATTCAAGGTGAGTTCTGTTGTTTTCCCTTGGCCCGCAGATGTAACAAATATCTTCTCGGATTGGTTAGACTGGTTCATCGTCGGTAGTTTTTTTTCTGTATTGTGCCAAGCACACCAGCAATTTTTTTGCCAAGTCGATATTTTATGAGGAGCTTTCAGGTTTTCATTTATTAGTTCTAATGCTAACTCGTACAGATATGGTTTTCTATTATTTTTGATGTTAGGGCAGTTAAAAATGAAACAGCGACTGAAAAATAATGAAACTTTTATTTACGTTTTTATGTAAAGTCGAAACAAAAAAAAATCAGGTTTTGGCTCCCTCTGTCGGCAGATTGGCCGTCCACACTCCACTACCAACTTTGCGATTGTACTGAACGGGAAGTAATGTGGAAGTAAGTTTGACAATTGTCTGGAAGAGAATTGATATGTTTCAGAGTAGTGAGATATTGCTTTAGGATGACATATAACTTTCTAATCCACATTTATAAATGGGAGAGAAACGGGCTGTTTTCCAAGAACACTGAAAACAGGTTTCCCTGAAACATCTATTAAAAATGAGCGAAAGTGGAAAAGAAATAATAGATGATTTCAAACTCAGAAAGGTCTAGCTTATATTGTCGTGGCCAGAGGCTCTCTGGCCGGAGAGAAAATAAGAGTAACTCACACTCTGGAGGAGTGATAGATAAATTAGATAAATTGAAAGAGAAAACGGATTGAACAGGGAAGTATGTTGATTATGCAGTTGAAAATTTATTACAAAAGAATTCATTAAAATTTTCTGTTCTTCCCTCAACCTGTGCACCTGTTACATCATTGTACTTTGCAAGAGGTATGCTAGAAATTTTTGACCTAGATCTGATAAGAGACCAAAATTTTTTAGTGTTGTTGATGCTGGTTTCTGATTTTTTTAATATAGTCTAGGTATTTGCTGCATCTCAATTGTTTTTTTTAATTAAGTCCTATATCAGAAATTCTTTTTAAGATATTTATTTATTTTGAAATGCACACCACAGTTCCCAAAGCTTTTGTTTTTGTCATTTTGAAATGTGCGGCGACTCTGTTCGCTGTGCGTTGTTAAAAATTTCATTGTTTTTACTTTTTTGAACAGTAGAAAGTATTTATTGTTGCATTAAAAACATGAGCGAAAGAATCCAGTGCCTCGTCTATTATTCCATCTAGTAAAAGTGTCCACTGTAACACCTGTTGTACTTTACAAATTTCACCCAAAGGGTCCTTCCTTCACTCAGGTACCAACTTTCTTCTTGAGTTGGATTGCTGGCTTCTGGAGTTGGGAGTAAGATAGGGAACGGGAAACTCGCAGTCCGGGAGAAGGAACTCTTTATATGAGATGATGCATTCTGTCGGAAAAATAGAGATGACATAATCTAAGCTATTGTTTTTACGCGCGTCATGAAAATTCTACTATCCCAAATCGAGTGCTTGAGTAGAATAGTTGACAAAAGGATGTCATTTGTGTCTGATTTTATCCCATGTTTACTGTAGATCCATTTCTAAGCTCGTTATATTCACCAAAATGAGCAACTTTTTATTCACCTTCTGACATCTGGAAATGATTCGTGGCATGTTTCAAGTAAACTTTGAGGAATATTCTTATATGGTCTGCAGAAACACCTGACGAAGTTTTTTGTTTTGGACAGACCCACCTAGGCTCAAAAAATTTCACACTCACGCACGAGATCATTCTGTGCTCTGTTGCACATTTATTTTAATACTACAAACAATCCGCCTCTAGGGTCTTGCGTTCGTTTTTCTATGTAGAGAATTGGTTGATAAACGGCATTCCACTGTTCCCTACCGATAGTTTCAGACATGTTTCACTCACCAATAAACAGCCATATTTACGGCACAGTCCGTAAAATTGCTTTTAATGCTTTGTATATTTTGGTAGTACAGTTTAAAAGTGGTTTTCTGTTCCCTGCACTTTTGAGCAGCATTCTTCTGTACATCACCGCATTAAACGCAGAATGTGGAGCACCTGATTTGGCATACTTTTGTAGCGTGGGATCAAGTTTTCCAAGTGACTCTCTTTTCTTGCCGTCTGTGTTGAACATTGTAAATTATATTAATTGAATTTTCTGTAGCAATAAATGATAACGGCATTTCACTGCATTTCCAGGTGGAGATACTGTCAAACACAGACTCTAGCCGTAACCTTACTACTGGGTTCACAATGGAAATGATAAAGCACAGAGATAGCACAAATACTTTTCCCGAAGCATCAGCACGAACTTTAACTTTTCTAGGGTTTGATGCCATTTTTTTGAACTTTATGCATAGACGATCCTAAGTACATACAAAGATTTCTTACTGCCAAACTTAACATAAGCCGCATCATCCCAAATCCATCAAAAACTTTTGATCATCTAACCAAAAGTTTTCCAGATAGCTTTCCTTGTCCGATTACCTAGTCCCTCTCTGGATATATTCCAACGCATAACTTTCCCCATATTACAGTACTATATCGAAAAACTAAATCTCACTTATACCAACAAACGTTTCCAAACTCAGCACCCTTTATTCATGCAATATCTAGCACCTCACTTTAGACCCCACACCAAATCGCTATCAGCATATCCCTTGTCCCTAATGTTTACACTCTGTCAGTACACTTTACCATCGTGAGATTTCATCGTTCTTAACCCTACATTGGTAACGTGAAAGAAAATTTCATGAATGGTGACATTTTGCCTGATAAGATGTAAACTAGGATTTAAATTTTTGTATTTACAATACTAAATACAAACACCAGACAGTGGATACGCTTTAAGCGAAACTGTACTTGCATTTTTATTGAAGCATTTTCTTTCTTGTTATAATTAAGTTTGATACCCATGTTACTATTTTATTGCTTAAATACCGGCACACAAAATAAAATATTTATTTACTAGAGAGAAGTAAACCAGTATTTCTCCTAATAGCGGTGTATCACACATAGGAAAATTCACGTTTTAATTCTGCAGCAGTCTCCACACATCATTTTTGTCTGACTTAGGCAAATCCAGTTACAGCACTTTTCCCAAAAGTATCTGCTCTTACTTTGTTTATACATGTAACGTCGTCCTCGCTTTCCTACTTGAGGAGGGACAGGAGCATCTTCTTCTAGAGTCAATCCGAACAACCTTGCCTCCTAGTTTCGAAGCTCTGTGGGATTTCGTTTATTCAGTGCTCTTTGTTTCAATCAAACTTTTCCCAGCTGCTTTATGTATTTTCGCTGTTGCAATTTAGTCGCTGTGTTCGCTGAATGTATAACATTACCATTGATCGATTATACATTTAAGAAGTGATAAAATAACGCCAATGGTCATCGTGTAGTGTTTCTGTCTTCGTCATATTCAGTACGTATCTTGTCTACTGTGTCCACCCTACCTTTAGTATCATTGTAAAATGTGACGATCTCTGGCTTCCTGTTATCTCCGGTACTCTCATCTAATTTGATGTGATTGTGCACTTTTAAGATCAGCACTAAACACCGATTTTTCTTAGATGCATAGGAGACAATGTTGCAGTTCTAATGAAAACCAAATACACTACTGTATTCTTTCCTGCTATTGGCATTCACAAACGCGGGAGCAACTCTTTCTTGTTTTTACGAATTGTCCCTAAAATTGTTAACATATTGTTCCATTCCTTTGATTTAACCAAATTTCAGCTTGTAAATCGATTATTGTCAAAGGTCACTTTGCGAGATGAAATACAAATCGGTTGACACAATCTTTTCACTATTTCCTCAGGTTTGTTATCTATCTGGAACGGACCTTTGGTTTTGTCCGCACATACACTTCCATATTTTTTGTGTAGTATAATGTTTCCCCAACAAGACTAAACATTTAATTCCATATTTTGGAGGTCTTTTAGGCATATACAAACGAAATCCACATCTTCCCTGGGAACCGACAAGTGCGTCATCCAAAGTTGCTAACATACCAATTAAGAAAACTGTTTTTGCAATTGTTTACAAATAATTAAAAAAGAGTCAAGAATTGGGGCTAATCTGGGGCTGAAAGTTATATCTGATTATGTTACTCATTAGCACCTTCCACTCTTTCATCCATCATATCCTGTACAGTAATCACTTTCTGCTCAGTTTGGCTTCCCCGGTTCCCATCATCACACAGAGATGACCCTGCGCAGAAGACGCATTCATTTGTCTGATTAACAATACCCATGTGTTAACTTGTGCTTCGCACCTCGCCTCATTCTCCATTCTCGCTATCACTTTATAAATTTTTCATTTTCTCCAATTATATTGTATTTATATTGAATCAATCTGTCTGTATTAAGTTGTGTGTTATATATGTTTACTTACTTCATAAAGCTAAGGATCAAAGTTTCATACGCCCATGTTTTTCTTTTTCTTTTTGATTTTGTGTTAGTTGCTATACCGTATAATTTTAAAATTTCGATAGAACACAGACCACCACTTACACTTAGTACGTAAATTCCTTTTCATCACTTACGTTACAGAGGGCGTAACCTTCTCATAGGTTGCTAGTCACTTTGGCTGGCCGGTAAAAAGTAGTGCATTCGCCTACTCTCCCAGCTGGCGCACATGTAGTGAGGCGTAGCTGCCAAGCCTAGGCTGTGTTTATTGTACTCGTGTTGGCGCACGGTGATGCTAATTCATTAGCAGGCGACAGGTTGCAAGAAATTGAGAGCTTTCATGAGCGGAACCTGGCTGGAGTACACAAGTAGTATAATTTTTGATAATCATTATGATCATTTACACTCTTATCCTGATCTCATCTCATAGTTTTGGAGTTCGGTTATTTTATCGCATATGATAATTGACGATGGAAAGTCTTTCATACATCCTTTGAAGATAAAATTGCCGGGGTGGCTCAGTTGTAAAGCGTTCACTTCGGATGCATGGGGTCTCGGGTTTAAACCCTGCTCCCGTCAAGTGAATTTTGTTGTGGACAAACACCGTGTGCGTGGGTTTCCTCGGAGTTCTCCAGTTTCCTCCCACTTTCTTCATTCCACAATTTCATTCATTGCTCATCATTGCTGTTCCCCTTAGCCAAGCCGGCATATCCGTGGGACGTAAAACTCAAAATTTCATTTGATTTATTCGTTTGGGGATAAACGAGATGCGGAGAAATCGACGAAACAGAGCATACACTGAACCAAGTTCTCAGAGTTCTTGTTCTCAACCGAGTGGCAACCACCAAGTATCATCAACGAGTTCTCCACCATTTCAGAAGCATACAAATGCACATAGCACCTCGAGCTCCGACTCTCACTCCGACCGGCTTATCCCCCTGTGCACCATGTCTACAGCTTCCTACTGCAAAACTAGAATCCAAAGTACTGGAGTTCGAAGATTTTACTTCTGTAACTTCTCCAGTATCGGCAACCCAAAGATATTTCGCAAATGGTAGAAAGAAAAAAATGGATTCATCATTAAATCACAGTCGGCTAACTTCGCAAAATAATTCGTGACAATCCAGTTTTGAAATGTTCAGGAAAACTGAAATTTAACAACATCCGACACTAGCAACCTCAGCCACATACCATGTCAATAGTAGTACGAGGGGTCCCTCCATCTATAACACATGACGATATATAAGTTGAACTTCCTGAAGTGGGATACACCTTTAAAAATGCATCCGTATTCGGAACAATCAAGGACCAACATACATAGTTCGAATTCTGAGAACATCACAGCAGGATACTATCAACGACCTTTTGCATAAACATATCTTCATTTTCAAGAAGAGACGCCGATTTGAACAATCCTGCTCATTACGACCACTTCCTCTCCAAGGTAAACGCTGTCAAGAGTACAAAGAACATCCTACTAACAGGTGCATCCCATGAACCTGTTTTCCTACTAAGAGGTGCACACTTATCCTCTTCCTATGGAAAGCTGTCCGAATCTGCAACAAGTTCCAATCTACAACACTTCGTATCAATTCCCGCATCCGACATACAGCTAGAAGTGTAAGTCTCGGCTTGCTCCAGAAGAATTCAAGCCGAAACTTGAAGTACCACTATTCACTCATTATGTTCAAAATCGAAGAGGCGAAACTTCGCGAGAGACTAATCAATTTCTGTATATTCATAAACTATTAGTATTTGTCACCCACGCTCTTCAAAACGTTCATCTTTTACACGACCATTGATATTACAACACGTTCATGCGACTTACAATGGTTCGTACGTGCACTTTCATGTTCCTCCGCTCGAAACAACTATTTAACTTCATAATAATCATGTACCTTGGTATTTGACTATGACTTTTATTTCTATTTCTCAACATTCTCTTGTATTTACCTCATAAACTCATATTTGAACAACTATTACACGAGGAACAATTTCACACATTACTTATCAGTAAAATGCATCTCACTCCAAAACTTAATTGCAAATTTACTGGCTATCACCTCATTCGACACGATGAGAAACTTCTGGCTCGAGCGCCACTAGCGGCGTGACAATAGTATTTTATCCTTAATCATGGTATAGTATTGACTCTCCATTTAATATTCCAGAACATCTAATCATAACTATTAATTACAAATCTTTATGTGTCACAATGACAGTCATCTATGTTCGACCAGGTCGTCCTATTCCAATATATTTCTAATAATTTCGGACATTACCTGGTCTCTTCCAATATTGACTTCCTTACCGAGGCCGAGAGAAAAGTGTTTAACAATTTTATCACTGCCTCCACTACAGGTTTCTTTGACCCATTGCCAAAACCAATCCGTTCCTGATTTAACACGACTCCTGACATGTTTGGTCACTTTATCTCTCGCCCACAGTATTTTCATGTACACTCTTGTCCAAAATTATTGTCGCATGTCTATAAATATGTTGTTGTAGGAATATAATTTGCTAACGAATTCGACCGGTATTTCTTATAATGTTAGTATGTGTATAATCGACAAAGACATGTGTGTGGCAAATTTCGTGTCAGAAGAGCAGTAACTAAGAACAATAAAACGAAAATAAAGTTTTCTTGTCCATTTAGCAACATTTTGTTTTATTCATTCTAATTTTCGTATTTATTATTCTTTTCCTATGAAACTTACCACAAATATACAATTACCGATTATACACATAGTAACAGTATTAAAAGTACATTGCAAAATCATTATCAAATTATATTCTTACAAGAAGATAGTCATAGATATGCGACAATCATTTTGGACATGAGTGTACATTCTAGATCCTCTGGGTAGTGAACATGTGCCCATTACACTCACTCAAAAAGTTTCCACTACTTCCTCGGTTTCATCACCCCCTCGGGTAATACTTTGCTACTAAACTTACTAAACTCAAACTGTCAGCGACCTATCTACCTTTTACTGAAAATGAATTTAACCCTTCGAATACCAAGATTGGGTCAATTTGGCCCAGATGATCTTTTATAAAGAAATGCTACAATATCAAAGAGAGGTAGTGGGCTAATATTTTAGGTATTCCTCCATTAGCAACCATTTTTACTTTTCGAAATCATTTCAGTAGAATTCATATCAAAATAAACGCAAAATACCCAAAAATATGGCATAAAGTACATACATTTTGACCCAGCATTGGTACCCCGCGGCACGGCACACAAAAATATTGTATTGTATTGTATTTATTTTCATCCTTTTTCATACAAATTGTTCACAACGTGAAAGTATGAGTTGGACACGTCATAAGAACACTGAATGTGTACATATGTATACATTTAAATCTACATGCAATATTAAAATAGTGTGAATTTATGTAAAAAAAAAAGGTACAATTTTTCATTATTCTAATTTACATACATCGATATAAAACAACATAACAGTTAATAAAACTTTACATTATATATATACAAAATATATATACTTTAAACCTTATTTACTACAGGCGAGATATTCTTCTACAGAATAGAAACAGTGCTCGAGTAGGTAGTACTTGACTGCTTTATTGAAACCGGATGTTTTGTTTTTTTTTTAAAGTGGAAAGAAGCTTGTTATAAATGTTCACTGCCATAGGAAATGTACTATTCTTATGTACTTTTAAACGCGAGGACTCTACATGAAGATCAGATGCTTGTCTTGTATTATGCATATGAATATCTGAGTTCAATCGGAAGCTGCTTGTACCTATCTCTATATCTTTACTTACAAATTTTAGAAGTTCATATATATATAAACATGGAAGAGGTAAGATTTCAAGAAATTTAAATAGAGGTTTACAAGAAG
This sequence comes from Thermobia domestica, assembly GCF_964235325.1. Taxonomy (NCBI): domain Eukaryota; kingdom Metazoa; phylum Arthropoda; class Insecta; order Zygentoma; family Lepismatidae; genus Thermobia; species Thermobia domestica. Next base: position 58,491,761 of record NC_137470.1, on the reverse strand, counting down.
TTCGAGGTTTACTTCTGGTCATAAACCTTAAAGCTCTCTTTTGTAATACGAATATGGAATTTAGCAGTGCAGAAGATCCCCAGAATATAATACCATATTTCAATTTAGAATGAAAAAGTCCAAAATAAGTTGTGAGCAGAACATGCTGACTGACACTATTTCGTAAAAGCTTTAACATGTAGCAGGTTTGAGCCAATTTATTAGATAATTTTCGAATGTGAATTTTCCAATCTAATATATCTGACACCCAAAGACCAAGAAATTTGATATCCGAGACGTAATTCAACGTTTTGCCGTTAATTGTTACACAAGGGCGTTTTCTTATCTCGTTTTTTACTACGTGAAAGCACATGCACGAAGACTTTGTTGTGTTTAATATTAGTTTATTTCTATCCATCCAGTCACTCACGCCAGACATGGTGGAATCTACTGCATTACATAACTCAACGTAAGTTTCTCCAGTTACTAATATATTTGTATCGTCAGCATACAGAACAATTTTAGCAGAGTCTAAACATTGTGGCAAATCGTTTATATATATTAGAAATAGAATAGGGCCTAAGATGGAACCTTGAAAAGCTCCAAATTTTAACTCTTTGGTATCTGAATAATATTTGCTTACTCCCTGAGTGTCTCGAGTTTGACAGTTAATTTCAACAGTTTGCCTTCTGTTGGATATATACGATTTAAACCACTCATAAGCATTTCCCCTAATACCATAATCTTGCAATTTTTTAAGTAAAATTTGATGATCAATTGTATCGAAAGCTTTGCTAAGATCAAGAAATATGCCGGTTGTATATTTCTTAGCGTTTATTGAATTTAAAGCAGAATAGAGAAAGGAGTAAAGAGCAGTTTCAGTAGACTTATTTGAACTAAAGCCATTTTGAGCAGGAGATATTAAGTTAAAATTATTTAGAAAGCTAACTAGTCTTATATACATAAGTTTTTCAAAAAGTTTAGAGAAGGTAGACAGACATGATATTGGTCTATAGTTCGATGTAAGATCTTTCTTGCCACTTTTATATAAAGGCTTAACAACTGCTAGCTTCAATGCCTCAGGAAAAACGCCACTACTAAATGAGTTATTTACTAAGAAGCATAAGATATCAGCAATCTCATAAGAGCATTGCTTTAAAATTTTATCAGGGACATCATCACATCCTGAAGAAGCGTCACACTGATTTTTCATTTTCAGTGTAGTATTTAAGGTTTCTTGAGTAGTTACTTTGTGTAAGAACAATGGTTTTTCGCAAGTATTATCATTGAGTCTACTAACGTATTGTTTGCTAGATAGTTTATTGTTCACGTTATTAGTGATAAGCTTTTCCATTTCATTCGTGAAGTAATCGTTAAAAGCATTTGCAATTTCAGTCTGATTTTTAATAATTTTATTTTGACAAGAAACGCTAGTTATCTTAGAGGAGGGTTTTCGTTCCCCGGATTCTTTCCGAATAATTTGCCATGTAGCTTTCATTTTATTGGAAGCTTTCCCAATGTAAGTATCATTCTCTAACATTTTTGCCTGTTTTATGACCTTATATAAAACTCGTCTGTACATTGTGTGGTATCGTTTAAACACGGGAGTACGGCACCGTCGGGATAGTTGATGTAAATAGTTCATTTTTTCTAGAGAAACCTTTATTCCAAAAGTCTTCCACTCCGAACTGACATTTACCAATTTATTTATCTTAAATTTTTGTTTAGGAAAAACAATATTAAAATAATGAGTAAATATACATAAAAAGGAATTAAATTGGTCGTTAACATTACATTCAATATAAACATCTTCCCACGACTCAGTTTTCAACAAGTATCTGATATATGCCACGTTAGTGGGTGTAAATGAACGCCGTTCAGACCATTCCACGCCCACGTTTGTATTCTTATTAATTATTTCTGTGTAAAAATAAAGAAGTTGAGCATTATGACCAGAATACCCTAGGTTTAGTACGTCAACATGAGAAACGAAATCATCACGTGGAATTATAATTTGGTCAAGAGCAGAGATTCTTGTTTTGCCTATTCTGGTAGGAGTATCTACGATAGGTTTCAGATTAAATTATGTGCAGAGCGAAATGAGATCGTCTTTTTCTTTGCTATTATTTAGTAAAAAATCAATATTAATATCACCACAAATTACTAACGACTTTTTAGAGGACGAGAATTCCGATATAAGGCTTTCTAATTTATTCAAAAAGTTATTGACATTACTGTCTGGCGTGCGATAGAGACAGATAAGTATTAAAGTATGGTCGCAAAATTCAAGTGCTACAGATTCGCAAGTTTTCTCAACGTTCACTGTAAGGATATTCGTTAGAATTTTGATACGAAAGTCCTCTTTGACGAATATGGCAATACCGCCATGGGATATTTTTCCTACAATAGTACGCAGATAGTTTAAAACCTGTGAGTGAAATTGTTTCTATTTCTTCTTTATTCAGCCAGTGCTCCGATATACACAAGACATCAGTTTTACTTAATTCATTTTCCAAAATAAATTTTAATTCGATTATTTTATTTCCTAATCCTTGGACGTTAAGGTGTAGGATTTGGAGACTGATATTTTTAGACTCACTTACGTCTTCTACTTTTTGATTAGGAACATTACCGGTAGTTATATCTACTGCTTTTAGTAGGGGAGTATTACTTTGGCAACTTACATTATCTACAACATTTAGATCCGAGATACAAGAGGGCATATCACAACACACATAACCTACATTACTTTTTTTGTCATAACAATTACAGGAAACTTCTCTATGTTTATCTTGCGGAAGTGAAGTACGCGTCATAAATTTCGTTTTTCTGCAGAACTCGTAACCTATAAAAAAGCTGCCTCAATAGTCCAATCACAGACTCTTCCCTTTCCTTTTGCATTTAGATGTAAGCCATGACTAGTGTAATACTGTCTACGCAATGCACCTAAACTAACAAATCTAACATGGCTGTACTTTCGAGAGATCATTTCTTTCACCTGCATATTAAATTTAAATATTGATCTGTTTACACTACCGTTCGACCTATGCGGAAAAATCATACCTATAAGGTGTTGACAATACTACTCTTCTAATATTTCTTCTATCTGTGCTTTCAAGTGCTCTTTCTAAAGATAGTAACACATTCCCACACAGCAACGAATATTTCCTCAATCAAAAGAAAATATTTTCCTTGGTTTCCAAAAGGTTTTCCTTCTCTGAAGATTTCCATGCTGGTTTCCCCAATGTATTCCGAATATTTCCCGAAAATATTTTCCCAAAAATGTTTGTAAAACATTTCAGAAATTACCTGGAGTACATTTTGAGAATGCTTGCCGGAAAGTAAAACCAGGAAAATATTCACAAAATATATTAGAAATATTGTTTTGGATCTAATTTAATATGTTTTCACTGTTGAGAAGGAAAATATTTTCGAAATGATACTAAAAATGTTTTCCATATATGATACGGAAAACAATCAAACGAAATATATTCCACATATTTAAAAAATGTTTTTCTAAAACGTTATTTGTAATATTTTCTATTTTTACGAGAAAACGTATTAAATATATATTTTTTAAAACATTTAGAATATTTTAAAAATAAATTATTTCGTAATATAAGAAATATTTTTCAGAAATGTTTTAAAAAGGTTTACTTAATTTTTACAAAAGTATTTTGGTAATCTTCTCCTACAACTTAAATTAAATATTTTCGTATGATATTTTAGTATTATTTCCAGAATATTTTATGGGATTTTGAATATAAAACTTTAAAACAGGTAAAAGAAAACATTAAGAATGAATAGAAAATGTTTTCCATTGTGTTTTGGAAGATATTTTGTGTCTTTAGTGAACAACATTTTCTGATATAGATCTATTATAGAAACATTTTTACATGTTTTCAGAATATACTCTTCCGTTACTGGAGAAAACATATTCCTTGTTATATCTGAGAAGTATCCCAAATATATGCCGGAACTATTTTTTAAAATGTGTTTGGAGAACATTTAATGAACTACGGGAAGCAGTGGCGTTAAATAAGCTTTCCGGACTTAATCCTCCCCCCAAAATTGTTTTACTATATTAAAGTAAATGAAATATCCTGCACAATTTTCACATTTTCAGGAATAAAGTTAGCAAAGATTCCCTCCACGAAACAAAATCGTAAATATGCCACTAAACAGGATGTGCATTTTTAGAACGTTAGTAGGAAAATAATGTAGGCCTATGGAAAATTTTCACAAATTGTAATAGAAATATTGTGTTGAATGTAATGTAATATGTTTTCAATATTGAGAGAAGGGGTAAAAGTGGATCTAAAAAGGTTGGGGGACGGTAGGTAGAGGATGACGTCACGCCGTTCCCCCTGCCTATCTTTGCCCATTGTAATTTTTTTAGGAACTGGGTAGACGCTGTATATATTTTCTCGAGGTGGGGGCGGCGTCCCCCCGTACTTTTACCCCTAGTTGAGAGAGAAAATGTTTTCGAAGTAACACAAAAAATGTTTTACATACATGATAAAGAAAACAGAATAGGCCTATAAACAGAATAAAATGTTTTCCAACATGTCATTTACATTCTTTTCTATTGTTACAAGAAAACATATGAAATATAATTTTTAAAATATTTCAAATATTTTAAAATAAATTCGTTCGAATTATAAGAAATATTTTTAAAACTCCTATTAATTTTGTATGGAAATGTGTTTGTTATCTTGTCGTGTAACTTAAATGAAATATTTTCATGCAATATTTTAGAATTATTTCCAGAATATTTTATCGAAAGTTGAATAAATTCTCTCACGAGAGTATCGTAATAGCATTATTACCGATCATTATACTAATTATAGCAGCACCAAAGAAATATATTTGTTAAAAATTTGAAATTTATGATATCCAGTGTGTGAGATTGCTATTTAGCATTGCTACATCAACCGTCATTTGTTTCTCAAAGGTACCAGCATTCCTTGCGCGCTATGTTGAATTCCCAAGTCAAGACAAGAAGGAATATTTAAAAAATAAATAAATAAAATAAAATAAATCCCAGTATATTCAATCATGTTGAAGAAGATATCTTTATATAGAAAAAGTAATATTTAACACAATGATTATGTATATTGCTCGTAATATTCCTTTAACTGAAGAAGATATATGGGAACTTACGGAAATAATCAGCTGAGTTTAACTACCAAACACAACACTTATAGCCTAAAAGAAGACTTTTCCGTAGTCGGAGGCACACCTCAACACTGTTAATAGTGAAGAAGAAAGAAAGAAAGACAAGAAAAGTCGGTAAGTATAACGATTACATAAAATAATTTAGTTTTATTGTCTGTATAAATGATTGAGTGTCTGTATAGTATACATGAAGCTGCATCAGTTCCCGAATAAGCAGGACGCTCATACTTTTAGGGATTATTCATTGAGTATGTACGAACTTACAAAGGGGGTTACAAAGCGACTTTTATTTACTTATCGACTGATACGAAAATAAAAAAAAGAACGTACCTGTACTTTATATCTGCATGTGTACTTAGTGCCCTTGTACTTTATTTTTGACTATGTGTGGGGGGGGGGATTTCACGCATATCGCATGTCTTGTGCACATGGATACTTCTTACTATTGCACTACTTAGAAAATTTATGGTATTTCATGTAGAAGTGGTAATAGAACACAGAAGAAACGCAGATCACGGGGTTCTCATGTATACTATGTATTATCGAGAAATTTATGTTTACAAATTAATAAAGGTATGGGATGCTAGATTTCTATTTTTCATCTCTATACATAAAATACCGTGAAGGTTTACTTTTGGCTCACCAGTCGAAATAATTGCTGAAAAATAGATTCTTTTAATAATTTTCTTTTTATTGTCGGATTGAGTATAGCCCGCTCCCCCAGTGATTTTTAACGAATCATAGTGATTCTAACGATTCATACTAGTTCATAATGAATCGGAATCGCATGTTATAAAGATTTAAGAAGTAAATCTTGCGGTAAGGAAGCTTTAGTATAAGTAGTAGTAGTAGCTTTAGTAGCGGTAGTAGTAATAGTAGCAGTAGTAGTAGTAGTTAGTAGCAATAGTAGTAGTAGTGGTAGTAGTTATAGCAGTAGTAGTAGGAACGGGTTAGAAGCCCCGCAACGGTTGGTTGGGTTCTGTTCTCGATATAAGTAGTAGTAGTAGTGACTCTTCCAGTTTCGGTGACAAAGAACTGGGGGGAGCGGGCTATACACAAGCCTTATTGTCTCCTAAATGATTTGCGCTAGGCGATTTGAAATACGTCACATGGAATAGATAAAATTCAAAAGGAGCGTCAGAAGTAATTGCCGAAAAAGTGTAGTTATTCTTTTATGATTTGCGTATATATACGTTGCCGGATGTACGACGTAAAAACTACAGTGCAAAAAATATTAATCAGCCTGTACTACGTGGCCACTAAAAAGCACCAATACGCAGGGTTGTAGAACACAGGTTCCTCTTCCCATATATCTGTAATAAAGACAGAAATCAAGGTGTCCTGCGGGGCTCTAACCCGCCTTCACTTGCTAACGCTCGCTCGGCAATACTATGGGAATTAAATATTTTACTTTGGTACAGAAAAGAAATATCTATTAACCTATATGGGGGACCTGCGTTCTACAAGCTTCCCGCACCAATACGGTCTGAGTCAGAGCATTGCGAAGTTGGAGGTCAGCAGGAGCGAGGGGATGCTTCCAAAGGGAAAATATGCGGGCAAGTCTTTACTTTAGGCAAGGTAGTGACAATGACCAATAGATCTGAACCGGTTTCTGCAGTTACAGTTCCCAAGAAGGAAAGAGAAAACAACGTGCCCTGCGGGGCTCTAACCCGCCTTCACTCGCTAATGCTCATTCGGCAATACTATGTACTGACATAATATCACTGCCATGCTCAAAGTAAAGAGTTTAAAAATATGCGTACATTACCATTTTTATGACAGGTTATAATAATTCTGCGTGCAGTTTTACTTCTGGTGTGCCACTCGAAAGCAGTGTTTCTTTCAAAAGTAATGTTCCGGGGGCATTGCTCGTGCTATTCTAGTTATTATTATAAACGTATTATTTTGGTCTGCTCCGGGGAGCCACTGCCCTCCCAAAGATAAGTCTGGAAGAAGCACTGCTCGAAATACTTAGTGAAATGTAATTCCTTCTCTACTTTTCTTCTTGTTGTCTATTTAATGATTTTCGCCAAGCGACGTATAAATTTTTCAGTTATAAATTTAAGGGGACCGTCAGAATTAATTGTCGAAAAATTACAATTCTTTTACGATTTGCGTATTTATACTGATTCCTGATGTGTGGATAAGAAGTCCAAAAAATACAAATAATCTGTGTTACGGGGCTATTAAAAAGCACAAATGCCATCTAACCGAGTCAGGGAGGGTGATGGCGGGCGGCCGAGGGGTTGATTCCGAAAGGAGTAGGCACGTACATTTCTATTTTGGTGACGGGATAATTGCTCGTATATTGCCATTTTAATGACGTATTTACGATTTTTTTTTCAGGGGAGAAGGGCTTGGCTAACTTTGTTCTCCAAGATAATTCATTTACTTTAATATAGTAAGTACAATTTCAAGGGGCTTAAGCCCGGAAGCCCCCCTTAAATACACCACTGGGTTATAATAAATCTGGTTTTCTCTCGAGCAGACGTTTACGCCGAGAACAAAATTTATAGATAAAATATGATGTGAAATATTTTTCGTGAAGGTATGAGAGTGTTAATGTAAGTTATTTCTGTCATTGCACAGCTTATTGAAGTGGATTTTGAATGCAAATATGGTAGAAGTAAGCGGCGGGAATTTCCGGGTCATACGTCAGTTGTGAACATCTGCGATGGCCGTAATGTAAACTTTTTTTTTTTTAAGAATTGTGTAATAAAGAGAGAAGGATTATAAAGTTTCTACACAGTCATGGTATGGTGAAGCGTAAAATCAACTGCGCAAAGTGTACAAAAGATTTATTCAAGAAGAAAAATTCAGAACAGAGGCAATAGCCCTACATACACTATTTTCTGTTGTAAAGGTAAGAAAGAAAGGCGGTGTAACACTCGTGTATTAGCTGTGAAAGGTTTTTTTTTAAGAATCGAAATTAAGTGTTTTTGAAGATAAGAATAATTACAAATTTTGTAAATGTTTTTGCACCATCCTCGTTTATGCGTAACCCCCTGCCTTGTCGCTGACGTGTCTGCTCGCTACGCTGTCGCTCGGGCCCCCCTGCTGTGCTTCTGCCCTGACTCAGATAGCATGCGTGCTTTTTTACTGGCCACCTAACAGAAGTTGTTTCGCTTTTTCTTTTAGAGCTCCTCATTTACTGCATAGGGGGGCGCAGTTGCTCAGTGACAGAGCGTTCACCCCCGGTGTTTGGGGTCCCTGGTTCAATCCCAGCTCGCGCCGTGTGGACTTTCTCGTGGGTTTTCTCGGGGTTCTTCCGTTTCCTCCCACTTTCTTCATTTCACATTTCTCATTATCACCGTCTCCTTTAGCCTAACCGGCATAACCGTGGGATATTAAACTTAAGGATTTCTTTTCGTTTAGTGCAAGTTCTGCAAAAAGGAACCGGAAGATGCAAGAAATGCGTCAAAATTTGGTAAAACAGTCTGCTTGAGTATTACCTAATTCTGCGTGCAGGTTTTACTATTGGCGTGCCGCTCGAAATAATTGTTGAAAAATTATAATTCTTTCGCTAATTTTCTTATTGTCTCTTAAATGGTTTGCGGCAGGCGACATGTAAATATTTCACCTGTAATATATAAAATTAAAGGGGGCCATCAGACTAGATTTGCCGAAGGATTACAATTATTCTTTTGCGATTTGCGTATATATATATATATATATATATATATATATATATATATGTGTGTGTGTGTGTGTGTGTGTGTGTTGTATTGCCAACATGGAAAAACCCACCTACGTTTTTGAGCTTTTCGTTGGTATATTATTGGTGCAATGAAGGTGATCAAGTGATTGGAAGTGGTTCTTATTAGATTTTTGACTTTCCTTGGGCGAATTAGTTGCTTTCACGCTAAGATATACAACATTCAACGTAAGACCCGGGGGCGCGGTGGTCAGTGGTAGAGCGGTCACCTCCGGTGCTTGGAGTCCCTCGTTCGATCCCAGCTCGCGCCGTGTGGACTTTGTGGTGGACAAACACCGTGCTCGTGGGTTTTCTCGGGGTTCTCCCGTTTCCTCCCACTTTCTTCATTCCACCATTTCACTCATTATCACCATGTCCTTTAGCCTAACCGCATAACCGTGGGACGTTAAACTTAAAGATTCCATTTTTTTCAACGTAAGACCTTTATAAAGTTCTGAATACACTGAATGCATTAAAAAAGCCGTACCTTATATTCAGAGTGGAAATAATCATAGAAGTTGTCATTTGAAGAGGGATACACTATGTTTAAATTCTTGTTAAAAAAAAAGAACCTTTCTGGCGCCCTTTTTATTTTTTCTTCGCTTTAAATACATACTATTGTGCCATGAATACTTCTCAGAATCATCTTCCTGTAAACTTTATTTCCCAAAATCGTGTACTACAAGCGCTGTTATAACATTTAAAACACTTTGAAAATCCTTATTTTAGCAAAAATCGCAATTTTCCCATCTTCAAGTGGCACGTTCCATTTAAGTGTCCGTGGAAGAGAGAGCTGAACATGTATAGAGTATTTCATCCTTTTACTGAATTGTTCTGTCATGTTGGTAGTTTTCTTGAGCATTTCATGATTCATTCCTACATTCGCGATTTTTTGTATTCTTTGCAATGCAACGTTATCAAAATTATTCATTTGTATAAGACAAAGTAATATGTATGACCTGCTCCGTGGGGAAAGAAATCAAGCAAGGTAGCGGTCATCAATTCCTTAGTAACCACCTCGGCATTCACCTGGTACGACTGAGGGAAAAACGATGATCGAGTCCAGATTTGAGATTGGAGCATTCGGAATGAGACGCTAGTTCTTCATCAACTCAAATGCTGCCACATGTTCTCATTTTTTTTTAATATTATAATTAATATTTATAAGATGCTATACTTTTTAAAAATAAAAGTGTGACCGCTTCAACATGTTACAACGTCCGTAATTAAGCTACAGTCTGAGGTATGTCACTTTCAGCTGTAGCTGTTGTCTTCCTTGCCATTTACATTTTCTTCACGATGTTACTTTTGTAACACAATATTGTCTTTACAAGCTGCTGTAGGTCCTACACAAACATTTTAAATATTTTTGTAAGTTTAAGATGTAATAATTGATCTTTAATCATTCCCTGCTGTTATTATGTTATTAAACGCTGCCTATTATTTTTATTTTCAGAAACTGTGTAACACAAGAGAAACGTAACTAACGATGAGATCGCGTAGATTATTGGGATTTGGCTTCAACATGTCATACAGAGACGAACAAGAAGATCTGTTAAGAATTCAGCTGCAGTTCCACAGAACTTTAACTGACAATTCACAGCGTCGAATTTATAGTTAGTTGTGGTAATCAAAAGTGACATTATAAAGAAGCAAATATGTTTTCTGCTTATTCAACAATGTGATATTTCTTGAAAGTTGCAAAAAGTGACATTTCGTGAAAAGATCTATTCCCCATGCGCCGTAGATTTGTAGAACATTTTTGCAGCAACATACAAAAATATTGTTGTTGATTTTTTTTTTAAATTAGTGTCAGTGACATAATTTTCTAGAACAAGTGTTTACAAGTTAAAATGTGAATTTCTGATATTTTAGAAGACTGTTCTTAATGTATAGAAACAAATAATACGAGCAGCATGAAGATGCTGCTGAAGAGTATTTAAATAAATAAAGCCAGAATAGTATACATTTATATTTTTATTTAACTACTAACCGATATAAACTTATATAGATGTATATTTATTATAGTGTACAGTGTAAATTATAACTATATAATGTTAGCTTGCTCTCATAATTTTAAGCTGCTTTTATTATTATTATTATTATTATTATTATTATTATTATTAACTCAAAATCTTATTTACACACAGAATGCTTCTGGGTGTTCCACTGCTACTACTGGTATGTGGCCACGCCGTCTATATATGTTGGGGTGTCTTATGTGATGCTGCGAGGTTCAGACTGCAAATTAGAGCCTTCACAATCGTCGCGTGCCAGTTTACAAAGCGATTGCAAACAATTGTTTCTTGAAATGGACGTCTAAACTTCAATCCTTTTCGTATTAAAAAAAAATCCAATACAGCCGCTTTCAAAACTGGCAGGCGACGATTGTGAACACACTGATGTGCAGTTTGAATGTCGTAAGTCACATAAGACACCCCAACATATATGCACGGCGTGTCCACATACCAGTAGTACCAGTGAAACACCCAGAAACACTTTGTGTGTAAATAAGATTTTGAGTTTAAAAAAAAATGCTTAAAATTATGAGAGCAAGCTAACATTAAGTAGTTATAATTTACACTTTTTATTATTATTATTATTATTATTATTATTATTATTATTATTATTATTATTATTGTTGTTTTATTTTTATTTTGTTTTTAGTTATTTATTTATTTATGTTTTTTTTTTTTTTTGGTCTGAGTCTGTGGGCCGCAATGGTTCCTCGTCATGAAGAAAGAGTGAGGCAAAGACGTCTAAGCAGGTAAAATTGTACAAAAGAATCTTATGTTTTCTTCCAGCTGCTATGTCACAGCCTGGCCGCCTTGTTTTCAACCCACTATTTGTTCCCAGCAAGAAGCCGTTATACCGTATATGCAGAGTGACGCAAAAGTCCGGAGAGCATAGGCCAACTCGGTTACAATTGCAGGTATGGAAACACGGTAAGATATGTAAGGACTCTTTTAAATTCCAGCAACACCTTTGTTTTTGTACTAGTAAACCGCTCAATAAATGCGTTACCATACATCATGTCGGGCTACACGAATGAAATAATGTGTGGTTTGAAATTAGCTACACCGAGAAGAATTGAAAGGAGACACAGTGAAGGATAAACATGCAAATGCAACATCCACGCCAGAGGTGTAGCAACCACGATGTTGGGGGAGGGGGAGCAGATACCAAGGACGCGAAATTGGGTCTTGCACTATATTTTTCACTGTGTCTTTCCGTTCCCTTTGGTCCAAATTATTTCAAACCACACTTTCTTTCATTCAGTGTTGTCCAACAGTGGCAGCGTTGTACTTTTCGTTACTATTGGGCGGTATACTAATATAAAAACAAAACTTGCGGCATTTTAAAAATGTCCTTCTGTATCTTACCTTGTTTTCGTATCTGCAGTAGTAAAAGAGTTGGCCTATGGGCTTTGGGTTCTATCATGTACAGAAAATATTCTGTAAATATTTTGTCATGTACAGAAAATATTCCCTAAATATTTTGTCATGCACAGAAACTATTCTTTAAATATTTTCTGTGATGTACAAAAAATATTCACTAAATATATTTTGTCATGTAAAGAAAATATTTTGGCATATGTAGGAAAATATTGTCTGCGTTATTGGTAAATAATTTTTAAATATTCCATGACAAACATTTTAAAAACCATTCAGTTAACATTGTATAAAACGTTTCAAATACTTTTTCAGCAATGTTTGAAAATCGTACAGGAAACATTTTTTGGAAAACTTTCCTATTGGCGTATAAAATATTTCTACAACGTTTTTGAGTGTATTCAGAGAATATTTTCAGCATTATGTGGAAAATGTTTTCAACAACATATGGAATATATTTCCTTAACGGAAGTAGGATACATTTTCTGAAGGAAAATGATGGCACGTTTTAGAAACGTTTTGAATATATTTCTTTCCTGTGTGGAGAAGAACTATGTCCTCACAAAAGTGTATACAGAAAGTAATGATGCTTCCCCCCGCGTGGCGCTCCACTGGTTAGAAGCAAGCTACCCAGAGGGATTGTGGTGGATGATCCAAATAATTAACAAACTGAAGCACTATGCTCATACACAGTATATGTAAAGAAATTACTGAGACTCACCGCTGCGTGGCGCTCTATTCGCTAGAAGAAAGCTAACCGGAGGGCTTTTGGTGGGTGATACAAACAATCAACGCACTCACGCAGTATGCCCTCATAAAGTATAAGCAGTAAGTAAAGAGTCTTCCTCCCTCCTGGCGTTCCACTAGTTAGAAGCCAGCTACCCGGAGGGATTTCTGTAGATGATCCAAACAATTAACGCACTGAAGAACTATGCCCTCATAAAGTGTATGCAGAAAATTATGAGACTTCCAACCGCGCGGCGCTCCACTCACTAGAAGCCAGCTACCGGGAGCGATTTTAGTGGGTGATCCAAACAACTAACGCACTGATGAACTATGCCCTCACAAAGTGTATGCAGAAAGTAATGAGACTTCACACCGCGTGGCGCTTAACTCGCTAGGAGCAAGCTACCCGGAGGTATTTTTATAGATGATCCATACAATTAACGAACTGAAGCACTATGCTCACACAGAGTATGTGTCAAGAAAGTAATGAGACTCGCCGCTGCGTGGCGCTCCATTCGCTAGAAGCAAGCTACCCGAAGGGTTTGTGGTGGTTGATCCAAACAATTAACGAACTGAAGCAGTATGTTCACATAGAGTATGTGTCAAGAAAGTAATGAGACTCGCCGCTGCGTGGCGCTCCATTCGTTAGAAGCAAGGTACCCGGAGGGATTTTGGTGAATGATCCAAACAATTAACGCACTGAAGAACTATGCCCTCACAAAGTGTATGCAGAAAGTAACGAGACTTCACACCGCGTGGCGCATCACTCGATAGAAGCCAGCTACCCGGAGGGATTTTGGTGGATGATTCAAAATATTAACGCACAGAAGAAGTTTGCCTTCATAAAGGGTATGCAGAAAGTAATGAGACATCCCACCGCGTGGAGCTCCACTCGCTAGAAGATAGCGACATGGTGGGATATTGGTTGAAGATCGAAAAAATTAACGAACTGAAGCACTAGGCTCACACACAGTATTTGTCAAGAAATTCTTGAGACTCGCTGCTGCGTGGTGCTCCATTAGCTACAAGCAAGCTACACGGAGGGATTTTGGTGGATGATCCAAACAATTAACGCACTGACTAATTATGCCCTAATAAAGTGTATGCAGAAAGTAATGAGACATCCCACCGCGTGGAGCTCCACTTTCTAGAAGCTAGCGACCTGGTGAGATATTGGTTGATGATCCAAAAGATAAACGAACTGAAGCACTAGGCTCACACACAGTATTTGTCAAGAAATTCTTGAGACTCGCTGCTGCGTGGTGCTCCATTAGCTACAAGCAAGCTACACGGTGGGATTTTGGTGGATAATCCTAACAATTAATGCACTGAAGAACTATGCCCTCATAAAGTGTATGCAAAAGGTATTGAGACTTCCCACCGCGTGGTACTCAACACGATAGAAGCAAGCTACCCGGAGGGATTTTGGTGGATAATACAAACAATTAACGCACTGACGAACTATTCCCTCATAAAATGTATGCAGAAAGTAATGAGACTTCCCACCGCGTGGCGCTCCATTCGCTTAAGGCAAGCTACCCGGAGGGCGTGTGGTGGATGATCCAAACAGTTAACGAACTGAAGCAGTATGCTTACACAGAGTATGTGTCAAGAAAGTAATGAGACTCACCCAGCGTGGCGCTCCATTCGCTAGAAGCAAACTACACGAAGGGTTTCTGGTGGAAGTTCCAAACCAATGACGAACTGAAGCACTATGCTCACACACCGTATGTGTCAAGAAAATAATGAGACTCGCCGCTGCGTGACGCTCCATTGGGTAGAAGCAAGCTACCCGGAGGGATATTGGTGGATGATACAAAAAATTAACAAACTGAAGCACTATGCTCACACAGAGTATGTGTCAAGAAATTAATGAGACTAGCCTCTGCGTGGCGCTCCATTTCCTAGAAGCAAGCTATTCGGAAGGATTTTTGTGGATGATTAAACAACGCACTGAAGAAGTATGCCCTCGTAAAGTGTATGAAGAAAGTAATGAGACTTCCCACCGCGTCGCGGTCCACTCGCTAGAAGCAAGCTACCCGGAGGGATATTGGTGGATGACCCAAAAAATTAACGAACTGAAGTACTATGCTCACACACAGTATGTGTCAAGAAATTAATGAGACTAGCCGATGTGTGGCGCTCCATTAGGTGGAAGCAAGCTACCCGGAGGGATTTTGATGGATGATCGAAACAATTAACGCACTGAAGAAATACGCCCTCATAATGTGTACGCAGAAAGTAATGAGACTTCCCACCGCGTGGCGCTTCACTCGATAGAAGCCAGCTAAACGGAGGGGTTTTGGTGGATGGTCCAAACGACGCACTGAAGTACTATGCCCTCATAAATGTATGCAGAAGGTAATGAGACTTCCTACCGCCTAGCGCTCCAGTCGCTAGAAGTAAGTTACCCGGAAAGATATTGGTGGATGATCCAAACAATTAACGACCTAAAGCACTATGCTCACACACATTATGTGTCAAGAAAGTAATGAGACTTGCCGCTGCGTCTCGCTCCATTCGCTAGAATGATGATACCCGGAGGGAGTTTGGTGGATGATAGAAACAATTAACGAACTGAAGCACTATGCTCACACACAGTATGTGTGAAGAAAGTAATGAGACTCGCCGCTGTTTGGCGCTCTATTAGCTGGAAGCAGGCTACCCGGAGGGATTTTGATGGATGATCGAAACAATTAACGCACTGATGAACTACGCCCTCATAATGTGTATGCAGAAAGTAATGAGACATCCAACCACGTGGCTCTTCACTCGATAGAAGCCAGCTAAACGGAATTATTTTGGTGGATGGTCCAAACAACGCACTGAAGTACTATGCCCTCATAAATGTATGCAGAAAGTAATGAGACTTCCCACCGCGTGGCGCTCCACTCGATAGAAGCCAGCTACTCGGAGGGATTTCGGTGGGTGATTCTAACTATTAACGCTCTGAAGAACTATGCCCTCAGAAAGTGTATGCAGAAAGTAATGTGACTTCCCACCGCCTGGCGCTCCAGTCGCTAGAAGTAAGCTACCCGGAAAGATATTGGTGGATGATGCAAACAATTCACGACCTGAAGCACTATGCTCACACACATTATGTGTCAAGAAAGTAATGAGACTCGCCGCTGCGTCTCGCTCCATTCGCTAGAATGATGATACCCGGAGGGAGTTTTGTGGGTGATCCAAACAATTAACGTACAGAAGAACTATGCAATCATAAAGTGTATGCAGAAATTAATGAGACTTCCCATCGCGTGGAGCTCCACTCGATAGAATCCACCTACGCGGAGGGATTTTGTGGATGAGCCAAACAAATTATGCAGGGAAGAATTATGCCCTCATAAAGTGTATGCAAAAAGTAATTTGACTCCCTACCGCGTGGCGCTGCACTAGCTAGAATCCAGCTACGCGGATGGATTTTTGTGGATGAACCAAATAATTAACGCAAAGAAGAACAACGCCCTCATAAACTGTATTCAAAAAGTAATGAGACTTTTCACCGCGTGGCGCTCCACTCGATAGAAGCAAGCTATCCGGAGCAATTTAAGTGGGTGATCCAAACAATTAACGAACAGAAGAAGTATGAAATCATAAAGTGCATGCAGAAAGTAATGAGACTTCCCATCGCGTGAAGCTCCACTCTCTAGAATCCATCTACCCGGAGGGATTTTCTGGATGATCCAAAAAAATTACGCACGCAAGAACTATGCCCTCATAAAGTGGATGCAGAAAGTAATTGGACTCACCACCGCGTGGCGCTCCACTCGCTAGAAGCAAGCTACCCGGAGAGATAGTGATGGATGAACCAAACAATTAACGAACTGAAGCCCTATGCTCACACACTGTATTTGTCAAGAAAGTAATGAGACTCGCCGCTGTGTGGCGCTCCATTCGCTAGAAGCAAGCTAGCCGGATGGAATTTTGTGGATGACCCAAACAATTAACGCACTGAGGAACTATGCCCTCATAAAGTGTATGCAAAAAGTAAAGAGACTTTTCATCGCGTGGCGCTCTACTCGATAGAAGAAAGCTACTCGGAGGGAATTTTGTGGATGATCCAAACCATTAACGCACTGAAGAACTATGCCCTCATAAAGTGTATGCAAAAAGTAAAGAGACTTTTCACTGCGTAGCGCTCCACTCGATAGAAGCCAGCTACCCGGAGGGATTTAGGATAATGATTCAAAATATTAACGCACTGAAGAACTATGCCATCATAAAGTGTATGCAGAAAGTAATAAGACTTCCCACCCCGTGGAGTTCCACTCGCTAGACGCAAGCTACCCGGTGGGATATTGGTGGATGATCCAAAAAATTAACGAACTGAAGCAATAGGCTCAAACACAGTATGTCTCAAGAAAGTAAGGACAATGGCAGCGGTGTCGCGGTCCATTTTCTAGAAACAAGCTACCCGGAGGGATTGTGGTGGATGATCCAAACAATTAACGAACTAAAGCACTATGCTCAGACACAGTATGTGTCGAAAAAGTAATGAGACTCACGCTGCGTGTCGCTCCATTCGCTAGAAGCAAACTACCCGGAGGGATTTTGGTGGATGATCCAAACAATTAACGCACTGAAGAGGTATGCCCTCGTAAAGTTTATGCTGAAAGTCATGAGACTTCCCACCGCGTGGCGCTCCACTGGCTGGAATACAGCTACCCGGACGGATTTTGGTGGATGATCCAAACAATTAACTCACTGTAGAACTATGCCCTCATAAAGTGAATGCAGAAAGTAATGAGACTTCCCACCGCGTGGCACTCAACTCGCTAGAAGCCCGCTACCCGGAGGGATTTTGGTGGATGATTCAAACTATTAACGCACTGAAGAACTATGCCCTCATAAAGTGAATTCAAAAAGTAATGAGACTTCCCACCGCGTGGCGCTCCACTCGCTAGAAGCAAACTACCCGGAGGGATATTGGTTAATGATCCAAACAATTAACGAACTGGAGCACTATGCTCACACACATTATGTGTCAAGAAAGTAATAAGATTCGCCGCTGCGTGGCGCTCTATTCGCTAGAAGCAGACTACCCGGAGGGTTTGTGGTGGAAGTTCCAAACAATTGACGAACTGAGGCACTATGCTCACACACCGTATGTGTCAAGAAAGTAATGAGACTCGCCGCTGCGTGGCGCTCCCTTAGCTAGAAGCAAGCTACCCCGAGGGATTTTGTGGATGATCCAAACAATTAACGCACTGAAGAGCTATGCCCTAATAAAGTGTATGAAGAAAGTAATGAGACTTCCCAACGTGTGGCGCTCCACTCGATAGAGCCAACTACCAATAGTGATTTTGGTGGATGATTCAAACTATTAACGCACTGAAGAAGTATGCCCTCATAAAGTGAATGCAGAAACTAATGAGACTTCCCACCGCGTGGCGCTCCACTCGCTAGAAGCAAACTACCCGGAGGGATATTGGTTAATGATCCAAACAATTAACGAACTGGAGCACTATGCTCACACACATTATGTGTCAAGAAAGTAATAAGATTCGCCGCTGCGTGGCGCTCTATCGCTAGAAGCAGGCTAACCGGAGGGCTTTTGGTGGGTGATACAAACAATTAACGCACTGAAGCATTATTCCCTCATAAAGTGTATGCAGAAAGTAATGATACTTCCCATCGCGTGGCGCTCCACGCGTTAGAATCCAGCTACCCGGAGGGATTTTAGTGAATGATCCAAACAATTAACGCACTGAAGAACTATGCCCTCATATAGGGTATGCAGAAAATATTGAGACTTCCCACCGCGTGGCGCTAAACTCGCTAGAAGCAAGCTACCCGGCGCGATTTTGGTAGATAATCCAAACAATTGACGAACTGAAGCACTATGCTCACACACCGAATGTGTCAGGAAAGTAATAAGATACGCCGCAGCGTGGCGCTCTCTTCGCTAGAAACAAGCTACCCGGAGGGATATTGGTTAATGATCCTAACAATTAACGAACTGGAGCACTATGCTCACACACATTATGTGTCAAGAAAGTAATAAGATTCGCCGCTGCGTGGCGCTCTATTCGCTAGAAGCAGGCTAACCGGAGGGCTTTTGGTGGATGATCCAAACAGTTAACGCACTGAAGAGGTATGCCCTCGTAAAGTTTATGCTGAAAGTCATGAGACTTCCCACCGCGTGGCGCTCCACTGGCTGGAATACAGCTACCCGGACGGATTTTGGTGGAAGATCCAAACAATTAACTCACTGTAGAACTATGCCCTCATAAAGTGTATGCACAAAGTAATGAGACTTCCCACCGCGTGGCGCTAAACTCGCTAGAAGCAAGCTACCCGGCGCGATTTTGGTAGATAATCCAAACAATTGACGAACTGAAGCACTATGCTCACACACCGTATGTGTCAGGAAAGTAATAAGATACGCCGCAGCGTGGTGCTCTATTCGCTAGAAACAAGCTACCCGGAGGTATTTTGGTGGATTATTCAAACAATTAACGCACTGAAGAATTATGCCCTGATAAAGTGAATGCAGAAAGTAATGAGCCTTCCCACAGCGTGGCGCTCCACTCGCTAGAACCAAACTACACGGAGAGATATTTGTGGATGGTCCAAACAATTAACGAACTGAAGAACTATGCCCTCATAAAGTGTATGCAGAAAGAAATGAGACTTAACCCCGCGTGGCGCTCCACTCGATAGAATCCAGCTTCCCGGAGAAATTTTTTGGGTATGACTCATACAATTAACGCACTGAAGAAGTATGCCCTCATAAAATGTATGCAGAAAGTATTGAGACGTCCCATCGCGTAGCGCTCCACTCGCTGGAAGCCAGCTACCCGGAAGGGATTTTGGTGGATGTTCCAAAACATTAACGCACTGATGAATTATATTCTCATAAATTGTATGCAGAAAGTAATGAGAGTTCCCACCGCCTGGCGCTGCACTCGCTAGAAGCAAGCTACCCGGAAGGATATTGGTGGATGATCTAAACAATTAACGAACTGAAGCCATATGCTCACACACAGCATATGTCAAGAAAGTAATGTGACTCGCCGCTGTGTGGCGCTCCATTCGCTAGAAGCAAGCTACCCGGAGGGATTTCGGTGGATGATCCAAAAATTTAACGAATTGAAGCACCATGATCAAATACAGTATGTGTCAAGAAATTAATGAGACTGGCCGCTGCGTGGCGCTTCATTCGCTAGAAGCAAGCTACCCGGAGGGATTTTGGTGGATGATCCAAACAATTAACGCACTGAAGAACTTTGCCCTCATAAATGGAATGAAGAAAGTAATGAGACTTCCCACCGTGTGGCGCTCCACTCGATCGAAGCCCGCTACCCGGAGGGATTTTGGTGGATGATTCAAACTATTAACGAACTGAAGAATTATGCCCTCATAAAGTGTATGCAGAAAGTAATGAGAGTTCCCACCGCCTGGCGCTGCACTCGCTAGAAGCAAGCTACCCGGAAGGATATTGGTGTATGATCCAAACAATTAACGAACTGAAGCCATATGCTCACACACAGCATGTGTCAAGAAAGTAATGTGACTCGCCGCTGTGTGGCGCTCCATTCGCTAGAAGCAAGCTACCCGGAGGGATTGTGGTGTATGATCCAAACAATTAGCGAACTGAAGCACTATGCTCAAACACATTTTGTGTCAAGAAATTAATGATACTCGCCACTGCGTGGCGCTACATTCGGTAGAAGCCAGCTACCCGGAGGGATTTTAGTGGATGATCCAAACAATTTTATTTTTTTTTTTTTTTAAGCCTCCACTTTCCCCTGCCTTTGCCATTTCATATGGTCTTATTAAATGGCAGACGCTACTGCCTCTTACTCGTAATTCTCTCTCTACTACTTTCTAATTTTTTTTTTCGTATGTTTTCTCTCCTCTTTTTATGATTGGCCTCAGTTAGGGTGAGGCGAGGCTTATCTTTTATTGGCATGATACTTAAAACAAAATTTAAATCATGCCCTATTCTTTATTTTTTCTTTATTTTTCCTTGTTGTTTTATTTCCTTTTTTTAAAAAATTGAAAAGATACACAAAGACACATACACACACACACATACTACATACATATACATGAGCAGGAAACACCTTGCATAAAATGTTAAGGTAAGCTGAAAAGAGAAAAGAAATAATTAGTAAACAATTTAAACAAGTATTACCAGGATCTTTTTTTTTTCTTTAAATAGTTATCTCCCCTGTATGAATTTATTTCTTGGTGTTATTCATACCTGTCTTTCCCACTAAAAAGAAAATTCTTTGAAAGGAAATCGGACTTCCAGATTTCCAATTTTTCGTTAGTTGTTAGTTCTGGAAATCAACATCAGAACTGTTTTGGTCTGTCTGAATTTCTCTCACCAGCTTTGTAAAGTCTTCTTATTTTCTTTCTTCTTCTAAAACACTTGTTATATTTTAAAATCCTGCCACCACTAGCAAAACACTAAACAAGGCACTATACACTAACACAAATAAGGAACGTGAAGGTTTAAGTTCTGGAATTGTCATCAGAACTTAGTTTTTTTCTGTTTGATTAGTTTACTTTCTTCTAATTCTTTATTACTTTATATTTAAAAATCCAAACAATTAACGCACTGAAGAACTATGCCCTCATATTGTGTATGCAGAAAATATTGAGACTTTCCTTTACGTAGCACTCCACTCGCTGGAAGCCAGCTACCCGGAGGGATTTTTTGTATGATCCAATCAATTAACGAACTGAAGAACTATGCCCTCATACATTGTATACAGAAAGTAGTGAGAGTTCCCACCGCGTGTCGCTCCACTCGCTAGAAATAAGCTACCCGGAGGGATTGTGATGGATGAACCAAACAAAAAACGAATTGAAGCACTATGCTCACACACAGTATGTGTCAAGAAAGTAATGAGACTCGCCGCTGCGTGGCACTCCATTCGCTAGAAGCAAGCTACCCGCAGGGATTTTGGTGGATGATCCAAAAATAATGCAATTAAAAGCTATGCCCTCATAACATGTATGCAGAAAGTAAAGAGACTTCCCACCGCGTGGCACTCCACTCGATGGAAGCCAGCTACACGGAAAGATTTTTGTTGAATGATGCATACAAGTAACGCACAGAAGAACTATGTCCTCACATAAGTGTATAGAGAAAGTAATGATGCTTCCCCCCGCGTGGCGCTCCACTCCCTAGAAGCAAGCTACCCAGAGGGATTGTGGGGGATGATCCAAATAATAACAAACTGAAACATTATGCTCATACACAGTATATGTGAAGAAATTACTGAGACTCGCCGCTGCGTGGCGCTCTTTTCGTTAGAAGCAACCTAACCGGAGGGCTTTTGGAAGGTGATACAAACAATTAACGCACTGAAGCACTATGCCCTCATAAAGTATAAGCAATAAGTAAAGGGTCTTCCTCCCTCCTGGGGTTCCACTAGTTAGAAACCAGCTACCCGGAGGGATTTTTGTAGATGATCCATTTTTTTTAAGCCTCCACTTTCCCCTGCCTTTGCCATTTCATATGGTCTTATTAAATGGCAGACGCTACTGCCTCTTATTCGTAATTCTCTCTCTACTACTTTTTTTTCCCCGTGTGATTTCTCTCCTCTTTTTATGATTGGCTTCAGTTAGGGTGAGGCGAGGCTTACCTTTTATTGGCATGATACCTAAAACAATATTTAAATCATGCCCTATTCTTTATTTTTTCTTTATTTTTTCTTTTTGTTTTATTTCCTTTTTTAGAAAAAATTGAAAAGATACACAAAGACACACACACACACACACATACTACATACATATACATGAGCAGGAAACACCTTGCATAAAATGTTAAGGTAAGCTGAAAAGAGAAAAGAAATAATTACTAAACAATTTAAACAAGTACTACCAGGATCTTTTTTTTCCTCTTCTTCAAGCTACCCTGAGGTATTTTTGTAGATGATCCATACAATTAACGCACTGAAGAACTTTGCCGTCATAAAGTGTATTCAGAAAGTAATGAAACTTCCCACCGCGTGGCGCTCCATTCGCTAGAAACAAGCTACCGGAGGGTTTGTGGTGGTTGATCCAAACATTTAACGAACTGAAGCAGTATGCTCACACAGAGTATGTGTCAAGAAATTAATGAGACTCGCCGCCGCGTGGCGCTCCATTCGCTTAAGGCAAGCTACCCGGAGGGCGTGTGGTGGATGATCCAAACAGTTAACGAACTGAAGCAGTATGCTCACACAGAGTATGTGTTAAGAAAGTAATGAGACTCACCCTGCGTGGCGCTCCATTCGGTAGAAGCAAGCTACCCGGAGGGATATTGGTGGATGATACAAAAAATAAACGAACTGAAGCACTATGCTCACACAGAGTATGTGTCGAGACATTAATGAGACTAGCCGCTGCGTGGCGCTCCTTTTGCTAGAAGCAAGCTATCCGGAGGGATTGTGGTGGATGATCCAAACATTTAACGCAATGAAGTACTATGCCCTCATAAAGTGAAGCAGAAAATAATGAGACTTCTCATCGCGTGGCGCTCCACTCGATAGAGGCCAGCTACTCGGAGGGATTTCGGTGGATGATTCAAACAATTAACGCACTGAAGAACTATGCCGTCATAAAGTGTATGCAGAAAGTAATGAGACTTCCCACCGCGTGGAGCTCTACTCGCAACAAGCAAGCTACTCGGAGGGATTTTGAAGAATTAACCAAACAATTAACGAACTGAAGCCCTATGCTCACATACAGTATTTGTCAAGAAATTCATGAGACCTTCCGCTGTTTGGCGCTCCACTTGCTAGAAGCAAACTACCCGGAGGGATATTGGTGGATGATCCAAAAAATTAACGAACTGAAGCACTATGCTCACACACATTATGTGTCAAGAAAGTAATAAGATTCGCCGCTGCGTGGCGCTCTATTCGCTAGAAGCAGGCTAACCGGAGGGCTTTTGGTGGGTGATACAAAGAATTAACGCACTGAAGCATTATTCCCTCATAAAGTGTATGCAGAAAATAATGAGACTTCCAATCGCGTGGCGCTCCACTCGCTAGAATCTAGCTACCCGGAGGGATTTTAGTGGATCATCCAAACAATTAACGCACTGAAGAACTATGCCCTCATATAGTGTATGCAGAAAATATTGAGACTTCCCACCGCGTGGCGCTAAACTCGCTAGAAGCAAGCTAGCCGTAGCGATTTTGGTGGATAATCCAAACAATTGACGAACTGAAGCACTATGCTAACACACCGTATGTGTCAAGAAAGTAATGAGACTCGCCGCTGCGTGCCGCTCCATTAACTAGAAACAAGCTACCCGGAGTGATTTTGTGGATGATCGAAACAACGCACTGAAGAACTATGCCCTAATAATGTGTATGAAGAAAGTAATGAGACTTCCCAACGTGTGGCGCTCCACTCCATAGAGCCCGCTACCAGGAGTGATTTTGGTGGATGATTCAAACTATTAACGCACTGAAGAAGTATGCCCTGATAAAGTGAATGCAGAAAGTAATGCGACTTCCCACAGCGTGGCGCTCCACTCGCTAGAAGCAAACTACCCGGAGGGATATTTGTGGATGATCCAAACAATTAACGAACTGAAGCACTATGCTCACACACATTATGTGTCAAGAAAGTAATAAGATTCGCCACTGCGTGGCGCTCTATTCGCTAGAAGCAGGCTAACCGGAGGGCTTTTGGTGGGTGATACATTTTTTTTTTTTTTATTTATTTAATGCTCAGATCCGCCTCTTCAGTTTCGGCATCTGAAGACTTTAACCGAAACGGGCTATCATCATCGCATTTTATTTTTCTTTAGCCTTTTTTCATCATCCTTTATTTCCAATAATTGAAGGGAGAAGGGAACAAGGAAAAGGGTGGGAAGGACGGAACCACAACACTCAACATCAAACAACAATGAACAACAAACAAAACAAAACATTTTGAAAAACAAAAAGAAAAGGAAAAGAAAAACAAAATGGGCTTGAGCTATCTCAACAATATTGCTAACTAACAAGATTTTAATTACTATCTAATTCCTACCAAATTTTATTATCATAATATTCAACAGAATTCGATTGCTATCTAGCTCCTACCTAAATCGTCATGTATATTATGTTGATAATTCTTTAATATTTCCAAAATCTACAATTTCTATTTTCGTGTTATTGATTTTAGAGTTCATTAAAATAGCACGAAAAAATTTTCCTGTTATGCTCTGATCTCCAGTCAGATAATTTCGATGTCTGCTTAATGCTGTTCTCTTCCTAATCTTGGTTTCTCACCTAAGTGATTTTCACCTGTGTGTGTGTTCCTCTCCTGTGTCATGGTTTCCTCTGTGTGGTTAATAATCACTATGTACACCATTACTTCACTAAACACTGCACACACATTACTTCACTAAACACATCACTTTTCTGTAATAAGTGTCATGCTGACAAAGTTGGTTCTCTGATTTTTTTTTAATTATGATTAAATTATGATTTGGCTGTATTTGTTAATGTAGGTGTATTATTCATTGATCTCGGTTCATCCTGCACATCAAAAAAACGGACCGTGAGTATCAACATGAGGCCCAGGGCCCACTCGAAGCACTTAGTGCGGGCCCTGGTCAGTTGTGTCCCGCCGCCGCGTACACACGGACCGGAAGTCGCACGCTATCGTGACCGGATCGCGAAGCGGCTTCGAGATGATGCTCTATTTCCGAGTCTTCATGTCACAATTTCGTATATTATTATATATGATTGTTTCTATTACATATTAGTGTATATTTATTCCCACTTATTTTATCACCATCGCATCACACACACACTCCCAGAGCATCCGGAGTTCCTTACCAGTCAAAAGACCGAGAATGCTCTAGGCACTCACACACCATCACTCAACCTCCTTCCTGGGGGCGCGGAGATCCAGCGCTTCCAGAAGTTTCCTTCGGTCCAGGAGGAAGGAATCCTCATTCATTCTATTTTCTATATTTTATGTCCATTTAGCTTGTGTTTTCTCTGTAAAATGCTTTTTTTGCATAGTTCTGAGTATTCCTCTGCTACATGTGCCAGGATTCTATAATCCTCTTCATCTTCCAAAATAGCTTTAATATCCTTCTGTCTAATTTGGTCACGAATTCGCAAGTGCTCCTCCAGGAACAGGCACCACAGAACACTGTGTTCAGGTGTCCCTAGTTCTCCACATTCACACCTATCATGTTCTTTCTTGTTGATTCTATAAAGATGGGTTGGGTAGGGACCATGTCCTGTTAGGAAATGAATTAGTCCTTTGTTGGGATTGAAGTAATTCCATTTAAGTCGCGTCCCAACGTCTGGAATAAACGTAAATAATCTTCTTGATGTTTTATCTAGTTGCCAGTCCTGTATCCACTTTTGTTGGATTTGCCTTTCTATTTCATCCAGTTTTTCTGCTTTGATCCCTAAGAGTTCTTTCGTCTCATTTAAATTTCCTTTTTTATACCAATACGTTGCCGCTCTCTGGACTACTATTAAATACATTGGTTTGAAACCCATCAAAATACACAATGCGCTGTGCGGTGTCGTGCTGAAGGCGCCACCGAGCCGAATTAAAAGGTTTCTTTGTGGGCGATTTATTTTTGCTTTTAAGGAGTTATTCTCTAATAATCGATGTGCCCATACGCTGGAAGCATAGTTCATCGAGGCGCTTAGGATTACCTCCTGGTAAGTCTTAATTAATTTTCTCGGTAGCCTATAATTTGTTTGAGCCAATGAAATGAGTTTATTTGTTACTTTATGACCTTTTTGAGTAACATAATTAATATGCTCTCCAAAATTCAGTTTATCGTCTATCATAATCCCTAAATATTTAAATACTGATACCCTCTCGATCTTACTGGTGCCTATTTTAATTATTGGGCCTCTTAATAATTTACTTCCAAAAATCATGTATTTCGTTTTCCTGTCAGAGATTTTTAGCTTAGACTTTCCACACCAATCAAGTAATTCGTTTATAATTCGTGCTGATTTTCTTTCCAATTCTATTCTAGAGTTTGCTGAGATTATTACAGCCAAATCATCAGCAAAAGCAATTTCTCGTTCAGTTTCCTCTAATTGGTTCAGTCTTTCTAAACACGGCTGAAATTCCAAATCCTACATCAATGGTCCTAAGATCGATCCTTGTGGACATCCCTTTTGTGCAGTAACTTTGATATTTCCCAGGTTCTCATGGATGATGATCTGTCTATTCAAGAAGTAATCCCTAACTATATTTACTAAATATTGTGGTAAATTTAGTTCTTTTAACCTTTCAATGAGGGATGGCGTCCATAAGTTATCAAACGCTCGCTCTATGTCAAAAAACAGGGCCAATGCATATTTTCTTTCCATGCTACTTTCCTTAACTTGATATACAAATGCATTTAAGGCATCTTCCGTAGATTTGCCCTTTCTGAAACCATATTCTAAACTATCATCTTCAATATTCTTATACTTTCTAATTCTATTTGCTATTATTCTTTCAAATAATTTTGAGATGTTTCTCAAAAGGCAGATTGGACGGTAAGAACTCACTTCTGTTAAATCTTTATCCTGACTTTTTAACAAAATTAACAATTTCGATTCTTTCCACAACGAGGGAAATACCTGCTTCTTAAGTAGTGTGTTGAACAATTTTGTTAGATATGGAGTCCAAATATCCTTTTTATTTTTGTAGATCTCATTTACTATATCATCTAATCCTGGAGCTTTTTTAGTTTTTAGTTTATTAATTATTGTTTCAACTTCCTCATTGTCCGTTAGTTCGATATCTTCTTCTGCTGCCAATGCAATGGGTTGCAAATATTTGCTTCTTAATTCTTTCTGTTCTTCCGTATCATCTTCCTGATTATCTTTGGGAAAAAATTTGTTACTTAATTTCGACAATGTGTCCTCTCTAGTAGTAGTAAATGAACCATCTTCATTTTTTTTAACGTTGATAGGGTCAGAGGATTAATTTTTTGCATAGCAAGTTTATATGGGAATCCCCATGGATCCATTTCTAAATTCTTTTTTTAAAAAATGTTCCCAACTTATTTTCTTGGCCTTTAATATTTCCTCTGTGTATTTTAGTTTGATTTCTCTATATTCATTTAATCTTCTTCTTTTCAAGACTGTAGACCAGGTTGCTTGATAACTTTTCCGTTTAGCTTTGACTAATTTTTTTAAGCGATCTAATTTTGGTGACCAAAAACCATTATATGTTATTTTAGGAGCCAAATCTGGAGTAGAAGCCTCTATTGCTTTTTTTGTATTTTCTTCTATTAAGGATACCAATTCATTCATATCTTCGAAATTGCTTATTTCAGGTAATTCTAAGTTTTTCTCAATTTTGCTCCAATCAATTTTATTCATATTATATTTCTTCTTAATTTGCTCTTCGTTTGATTCACTTCCTATTTCAAATGTGATTACTTCATGGTCGCTGGTGGTTACTCTCTCCTGTACCATCAAATTTTTTATCCATGTCTCCAATTGTGGAGAGCATAGTGATATATCAATATGGGATGAGCCCATGGGACCCACAAAAGTTGGCTTATTACCCCTGTTCAATATAATTAATCCATTTTGATTTATAAAATCCTCTATCAATTCACCTTTATTATCAGTTTCAGGGGATCCCCAAAGAACAGATTTGGCATTAGCGTCCATGGTTAATATATACTCGTTATTTAAGTTTTGTTGAATAATTTCCTGTATTTTATCAATAAAAATTTCAGTGTTCATGCAGAATTGAAAATATGAATTTAAAAGCCAAAAACTTCTTCCATTGTAGTTAATTTCGACACAGTTCAACCAATTATCACAATACTGGCCAATTTTGAGTACCCCAATTTCATTATTCAATACAGCGATTGCTACTTTTGATTAATTTCCTCCTATTAAAATCCTTGAAGATGCTGGAAAAGTTGTAAGTTTGTTTTTAGCTAAATAAGGTTCTTGGATAACTACGATATCCACTTCATTTATTTCTGCCTGTCTCCTGAGTTCCATTGTGGCGATTTTTGATCGCTGAGCATTGTTTTGCATTACTTTTATAATTTTTTACGACTATGCATACCTCGTATGAACTATTGCCTCCCTACCTGATTTGCTGAAATCAAAGTAGACCCTGCCATGTGCGTTTACTAGCTGTTTATATACATTTTCTATACTCCAATAGATCCCTCGCCTTTCATAAACTTCATTCACCAAATCGATAAGTTCCCAGCCATTAGCTGGAAGATCGTAGATTCTCAATTCCATCCTGTCTACTTCCTCAAGAGATGGATATGTTATCGCTCTACCTTTTTCGTGCAAATCCCTCACAATTTGCCTAAAAGCTATTGTTAAAATTTGTCTATCCTCCAATTTCGCTAATTTATACTTGTGATCCATATTTTAATATAGAGGTCTAGGGCCTAATATGATTGGATCATCTCCTAGGAATTTTGTAGTCGTAGAAGAAACTGCATTGTCCTGTATGTTGTTCTCTCTATTTGGTTGAAAAGGTTGCTCGTTGCCTATTATAAAGGATTCTTCTATTTTTGGGATATTGTCCAATTTTTCAGTTTTATTTTTCTTATGTCTATTTTTTAGTCTATTTTCTAAGAGGGTAGAAAATTCGTTATTACCTTGATTGTCCTCCACTTGAGGTTCTGTTTGTACTATTTTATCTTTAGTACTTGATGTTCCTTTCCTTTTCCTTAATAAGAGATGTTCCAGTCTTCTTTTATCCCTTTCTTTCTTACTTGGTGATTTATTCTTCCTGATTGTTTGTTTATGAATTTTGTTTCTATCCATAATTGATTTTACTAATAATCCTCTCCCGGGCTACCCTGTAAGATACACATTCACTATTGGGAGTCTGGCAAATCTTGTGCCGCAGTTTGCACGGAACACATAGTTCTTTATCTTTTTCATCACATTCATCTCCTTTGTGGCGTAGACTACCACAATACCGGCATCGCTGTTTTTCCTTATTATCGCAGTATTTTGCAACATGCCCAAACTCTTGGCATATGTAACATTTTGGTACTACCAAAAAGTCCTTAACCTTATGCGACTCGTAGTCGATATATACCTTATCG
Source organism: Thermobia domestica (assembly GCF_964235325.1). NCBI lineage: Eukaryota > Metazoa > Arthropoda > Insecta > Zygentoma > Lepismatidae > Thermobia > Thermobia domestica. The sequence goes on along the minus strand of NC_137470.1, from coordinate 58,461,781 downwards.
TTGTTTATTAGGTGTTTCCTTATTAAGGGAGATACTTCTATAACTAAGTGACATCTTTGTTGTTTTTTCTTTCCCGCTCTGAATCTTGGGGTTTCATGAATTTGGCTTCCTCTTGGAGATTGTCTTCAAAATTTTGTTCTATTAGTGTTTCTATTATTTCTTGATCTTTCAAATCAGACGGAACCCCGTAAATGATCATTAGTTGATTCTTTTTTCTACTTTCCTCAAAATTAAAGTTATTCTTAATTTCTTCTTTTGTTGTAATTTTCTGTAGATCTTCTTTAGTTGCTGTTTCGAGGACGACGAGATCCCTAGTCGTTCTTACGCCAGTTATTTTTAATTTGTCTTTCCTGGGATCGATTGTTTCAGTTAATCTCCTTGCTGTTTCCTTCGTTGTCTCACCTTCTTTAGGTCGAATGATTATAGCCGGCTTAGTTTTTGCTGCCACCAGCATGATTTGTTTTTTCTTTTTCTGTAATAGTTCTATCCTTTTTCACAATTTCTGACCATGTTGGTTGTCTTATAATCATTCCGCTTTGGTCTACTTCCATTCTACTGGTTTGGAACTCGTCCAGTTTTTTCGTGAGATATTCCATTTCTTGAGATATTTTTGTTACATCCGGTTGTCTCTCCAATTTTAAAGTAGCTATTCTCTCTCTCAGTTGTGCTGATTCTGCTAATGAGTTGCTCTCTAATTTGACAATTGTCTGTGCATAATCTTTTATCTTCTCTTGAAGCTTATGATTTTCCTTCTCTAGATCAGCATAATTTTGCTCCAATGTCCTCAGCTTCTTGGTCTTTTCTTGGATTTCTTTTTCCATCCTGTCATAGTGCTTATCTCTATCGGATCTTATTTCTAATTTTTCCTTTTTAAGGTCTTCTAATTCAGTTTTTTGTATTGCAATAACCTTTTGAAGATCTTCTATTTGTTTTTTGTCCTCCAGTCTTGATCCTTTTTGCCCAGACATCATTTCTGTTTCCATCATTAACTTTTCTTTTAATATTTCTTCGTATTTTGATTGAAGATTTTCGTAGGTTTTTACCATTTGGGAAAGTTTTCCTTCCAGCTCTTCGCGGTCCTTAACCCAAACGACCATTCTCCTTTTCAAGCGTTCCAGTTTCCCTGTTCCAACTTTCTTCCAGTCTAGTAAATTATCTAGGTAGTCCAGCTCTGCTTCGTATGGATCTATAGTGTCAAAGCCATATGTTTCCATGGTTGGTTTCTTCGTTGTTTGAATTTCCGGAGAGCTTTCTTCTCTGCTTCTTTTACGAGCTTCTTCGTCGTCTGACTTGGTCATAGACATTGGGTTTGCTGATGTCACTATTTGAGTATCCTCCTTTGCCTGTTTCTTTGCTTGCGAGCTCTTCCTACTTAAGGGTGGGCTACGTTGCATCATCTTAACATACCACGCGGTTGCCGCGAAAAACCGAATTTGTATCCTGAAAAATTACGGATAACCCCCAATACACTCACGTATGAAGGGTTGCCTAATTTTACTTGCATAGATGAAATCTGTACCTTAAGATTAAATGTTTTCTTATGAGTCTTATTACATACATGGAGAAGCGCCTTAGTGGTTATGCTAACCAGTAATACCAATAAGATTGAAAATAATAATAATTACTCACCTATACATAGTCCATACAGCCACATGTTAAGAATGATTGTCAAGTCCGGAAATGATGACGCTGAGGTTTTTACTTTTCAAACTTCTTCGTCTTTTAAATGATACGTGTAAATTGTCTTTCAATGTTTTGTATCACAAATTAATATTATTGTTTTTCTTTTATAACGCATGAACCACTTGTCCAATTTACACCGGTTTTTGAAATAACACTCACCAAACATTCACACACACTACAGTACCACACATTGCACACGAAACACACTTTTTCTCGCACTCCCGAGCTCCTTTTCAGGAGCAAAACAAACGCATTTCTTCTCGTTTCTCGATCCAATACCCAAGCTTCCACTCATTAGAAGCCAGCTACCAGGAGGGATTTTTGTAGATGATCAAAACAATTAACGCACTGAAGAACTATGCCCTCATAAAGTGTATGCAGAAAATTCTGTGACTTCCCACCGCGTGGCGCTCCACTCACTAGAAGCCAGCTACCCGGAGAGATTTTAGTGGATGATCCAAACAATTAACGCACTGATGAACTATGCCCTCATAAAGTATATGCAGAAAGTAATGAGACTTCACACCGCGTGGCGCTCAACTCGCTAGGAGCAAGCTACCCGGAGGTATTTATGTAGATGATCCATACAATTAACGCACTGAAGAACTTTGCCCTCATAATGTGTATGCAGAAAGTAATGAGACATCCCACCGCGTGGAGCTCCACTCGCTAGAAGCTAGCGACCCGGTGGGATATTGGTTGATGATCCAAAAAATTAACGAACTGAAGCAATAGGCTCACACACAGTATTTGTCAAAAAATTGTTGAGACTCGCCGCCGCGTGGTGCTCCATTAGCTACAAGGAAGCTACCCGGAGGGATTTTGGTGGATGATCCATACAATTAACGCACTGAAGAACTTTGCCCTCATAAAGTGTATTCAGAAAGTAATGAAACTTCCCACCGCGTGGAGCTCCACTCGCTAGAAGCAAGCCACTCGGTGGGATATTGGTGGATGATCCAAAAAATTAACGAACTGAAGCACTAGGCTCACACACAGTATGTGTCGAAAAAGTAATGAGACTCACGCTCCGTGGCGCTCCATTCGCTAGAAGCAAACTACCCGGAGGGATTGTGATGGAAACCAAACAATTAACGGAATGAAGTACCATGCCCTCATAAAGTGTTTGCGGAAAGTAATGATACATCCCACCGCGCGGCTCTCCACTCGATAGAAGCCAGCTACCGGGAGGGATTTTAGTGGATGATTCAAAGAATTAACTCACTGAAGAAGTATGCCCTAGTAAAGTCTATGAAGAAAGTAATGACACTTCGCACCGCGTGGCGCTCCACTGGCTAGAAGCAAGCTACCCGGAGGGATATCGGTGGATAATACAAAAAATTAACGAACTGAAGCACTATGTTCACACACAGTATGTGTCAAGAAATTAATGAGACTAGGCGCTGCGTGGCGCTCCATTTGCAAGAAGCAAGCTATCCGGAGAGATTTTTGTGGTTGATCGAAACAATTAACACAGAAGAACTATACCCTCATAAAGTGTATGCAGAAAATAATGAGACTTCCCCGAACATGTCGCTCCACTCTCTGGGAGCTAGCTACTAGGAAATATTGTGGTGGATGATCGAAACAATTAACGAACTGAAGCACTATGCTCACACACAGTATGTGTGAGGAAGGAAAGAGACTTCCCACCGCGTGGCGCTTCATTAGCTAGAAGAAAGCTACCCGGAAGGATTTTGGTGGATGATAGAAACAGCTATCGCACTGACGCACTATGCCATCATAAAGTGTATGCAGAAAGTAATGAGACTTCTAAACGCGTGACGCTCCATTCGCTAGAAGCAAGCTACCCGGAGGGATTTTGGTGGATGATACAAACAATTAACCTACTGATAAATATGCCCTCATGGAGGATATGGAGAAAGTCATGAGACTTCCCACCGCGTGGCGCTCAACAAGATAGAATCCAGCTACCCGGAGGGATTCTGATGGATGAACCAAACAATTAACGAACTGAAGCAGTATGCTCACACACAGTATGTGTCAAGAAAATAATGAGAGTTGCCGCTCTGTGGCGCTCCATTCGCTACAAGCAAGCTAAGCGGAGGGATGGTGGTGGATGATCTAAACAAATAACGCACTGAATAAGTATGCCCTAATAAAGTTTATGAAGAAAGTAATGAGACTTCCCACCGCGTGGCAGTCAACTCGCTAGAAGCAATGTACCCGGAGTGATTTTGTTGAATGATCCAAACAATTAACACACTGAAGGACTATGACCTCATAAAATGTATGCAGAAAGTAATGAAACTTCCCAAAGCGTGGAACTCCACTGGTTGATGCCAGCTACCCGGTGGGATTTTGCTGGATGATCCAAACAATTAACGCACTTAACATCTATGCCCTTAAAAAGTGTATGCAGAAAGTAACGAGACTTCCCACCGCGTGGCGCTCCACTCTATAGAAGCCATCTACCCGGTGGGATTTTGGTGGATGATTCAAAATATCAATGCACTGAAGATCTAATCCCTCAGAAAGTGTATGCCGAAAGTAACGAGACTTCCCACGGCGTGGAGCTCCACTCGCTATAAGCAAGCGACTCGGTGGAATATTGGTGGATGATCCAAAAAATTAACGAAATGAAGCACTAGACTCACACACAGTATGTCTCAAGAAAATAATGACACTCGCCGATGTGTGGCGCTTCAAATTCTAGAAACAAGATACCAGGAGGGATTGTGGTGGATGATCCAAACAATTAATGAACTAAAGCACTATGCTCACACACAGTATGTGTCGAAAAAGTAATGAGACGCTGCGTGGCGCTCCATTCGCTAGAAGCATACTACCCGGAGGGATTTTGGTGGATGATCCAAACAACGCACTGAAGAACTATGCCCTCATAAAGGGTATGCAGAAAGTAATGAGACTTCCACCGCGTGGCGCTCCACTCGCTAGAATACAGCTACCCGTACGGATTTTGGTGGATGATCCAAACAATTAACGCACTGGAGAACTATGCCCTCATAAAGTGTATGCAGAAAGTAATGAGACTTCCCACCGCGTGGCGCTCCACCCGATTGAATCCAGCTAAACGGAGGTATTTTGGTGGATGATACAAACAATTAGCAAACTGAAGCACTATACCCTTATAAAGCGTATGCAGAAAACAATGAGACTTTCCACCGTTTAGCGCTCCATTCGCTAGAAGCAAGCTACCCGGAGTGATTGTGGTGTATGATCCAAACAATTAGCGAACTGAAGCGCTATGCTCCCACACATTTTGTGTCGAGAAATTAAAGATACTCGCCACTGCGTGGCGCTACATTCGCTAGAAGCCAGATACCCGGAGGGATTTTGGTGGATGATGCAAACAATTAACGCACTGAATAACTATGCCCTAATAAAGTGTATGAAGAAAGTAATGAGACACCCCACCGCGTGGAGCTCCACTGGCTAGAAGCTAGCGACCAGGTGGGTTTTGGTGGATGATCCAAACAGTTAACGCACTGAAGAACTATGCCATCATAAAGTGTATGCAGAAAGTAATGAGACTTCCAAACGCGTGGCGCTCCACTCTCTAGAGCCGAGCTACCCGGAGGTATTTTGGTGGACGATCCAAACAATTAACGAACTGAGGCACTATACTCATACACAGTATGTGCCAAGAAAGAATTGAGACTCACCGCTCCGTGACGGTCCATTCGCTAGAAGCAAGCTACCCGGAGGGATTTTGGTGGCTGATACAAACAATTAACCTACTGATAAATATGCCCTCATAAAGTGTATGCAGAAAATAATGAGACATCCCACCGCGTGGCGCTCCACTCGCTAGAAGCAAGCTACCCGGAGGTATTGTGATGGATGAACCAAACAATTAACGAACTGAAGCACTATGCTCACACACAGTATTTGTCAAGAAAATAATGAGACTCGCCGCTCCGTGGCGCTCCATTCACTACAAGCAAGCTAACCGGAGGGATTGTTGTGGATGATTTAAACCATTAACGCAATGAAGTACTATGCCCTCATAAAGTGTATACAGTAAGTAATGAAACTTCCAACCGCGTGGCGCTTCACTCGCTAGAAGCCAGTTTACCGTAAGGAATTTTGGTGGATGGTCCAAACAATTATCGCACTGAAGTACTATGCCCTCATAAAGTGTATGCAGTAAGTAATGAAAATTCCAACCGCGTGGCGCTTCACTCGCTAGAAGCCAGTTTACCGTAAGGAATTTTGGTGGATGGTCCAAACAATTATCGCACTGAAGTACTATGCCCTCATAAAGTGTATGAAGTAAGTAATGAAAATTCCAACCGCGTAGCGTTCCACTCGATAGAAGCCAGCTACCCGGAGAGATATTGGTAGATGATTCAAAAAATTAACGAACTGAAGCACTATGCTCACACAAAGTATGTGTGAAGAAAGTAATGAGACTTCCCACCGCGTGGCGCTCCACTCGCTAGAAGCAAGCTACCCGGAGGGATTGTGACGGATGAACCAAACAATTAACGAACTGAAGCACTATGCTCTCACACAGTATTTGTCAATAATGAGACTCGCCGCTCCGTGGCGCTCCATTCGCTACAAGCATGCTAACCGGAGGGATTGTGGTGGATGATCCAAACAATTAACGCAATGAAGTACTATGCCCTCATAAAGTGTATGCAGTAAGTAATGAAACTTCCAACCGCGTGGCGCTTCACACGGAAAAGCCAGCCAACCGGAGGGATTTTGGTGGATGGTCCAAAAATTATCGCACTGAAGTATTATGCCCTCATAAAGTGTATACAGTAAGTAATGAAACTTCCAACCGCGTGGCGCTTCACTCGCTAGAAGCCAGTTTACCGTAAGGAATTTTGGTGGATGGTCCAAACAATTATCGCACTGAAGTACTATGCCCTCATAAAGTGTATGAAGTAAGTAATGAAAATTCCAACCGCGTAGCGTTCCACTCGATAGAAGCCAGCTACCCGGAGAGATATTGGTAGATGATTCAAAAAATTAACGAACTGGAGAACTATGCTCACACAAAGTATGTGTGAAGAAAGTAATGAGAGTTCCTACCACGTGGCGAACCACAAGCTAAAAGCAAACTACTCGGAGGGATATTATTGGATGATCCAGACAATTAACGAACTGAAGCACTATGCTCACACAAAGTATGTGTCAAGAAAGTAATGAGTCTCGCAGCTGTGTGGCGCACTATTCGCTAGAAGCAAGCTATCCGAAGGGAATTTGGTGGATGATAGAAACAATTATCGCACTGAAGCACTATGAACTCATAAAGTGTATGCAGAAGGTAATGAGACTTCCCACATCTAGGCGCTCCACTCGATAGAACCCAGCTACTAGGTGGGATTTTGGTTTATGATTCCAACAATTAACGCACTGAAGAACTATGTCCTCATAAAGTGTATGCAGAAAGTAATGAGACTTCAGAATGCGTGGCGCTTCATTCGCTGGAAACAAGCTACCCGTAGGGATTGTGATGGATGAACCAAACAATTAACGAACTGAAGCAATATGCTCACACACAGTATGTGTAAGGAAAGTAATGAGACTCGCCGCTGCATGGCGATCCATTCGCTAGAAGTAAGCTACGCGGAGAGGTACTGGTGGATGATCCAATAATTAACGAACTGAAGTACTATGCTCGCACACAGTATGCGTCAAGAAAGTAATGAGACTCGCCGCTGCGTGGGAATCCATTCGCTAGAAGTAAGCTCCTCGGAAGGATTCTGGTGGATGATGCAAACAATTAACGCACTGAAGAACTATGCCCTCATAAAGGGTATGCAGAAAGTAATGAGACTTCCCACCGCGTGGTGCTCCACTTGAAAAAAGCCAGCTACCCGGAAAGATTTTGGTGGATTATCCAAACAATTAACACGCTGAAGTACTATGCCCTCATACAGTGTTTGCGGAAAGTAATGATACTTCCCACCGCGCGGCGATCCACTCGCTAAAATCCAGCTAACCGGAGGTATTTTGGTGGACGATCCAAACAATTAACGAACTGAGGCACTATGTTCAAACACAGTATGTGTCACTAAAGAATTGAGACTCACCGATGCGTGGCGCTCGATTCGCTTAAAGTAAGCTACCCGGATGGCGTGTGGTGGATGATCCAAACAATTAACGAACTGAAGCAATATGCTCGCACAGAGTATGTATCAAGGAAGTAATGAGACTCACGCTGTGTGGCGCCCCATTCGCTAGAAGCAAGCTACCCGGAGGGATTTTTTTATTGATCCAAACAATTAACGCACTGAAGGACTACGACCTCATAAAGTGTATGCAGAAAGTAATGAAACTTCCCACCGCGTGTCGCTCCACTCGATAGAAGCAAGCTACCAGGAGGGATTTTAGTGGATGATCCAAACAATTAACGCACTGAACAACTATGCCCTCATAAAGTATATGCAGAAAGTAATGAGACATCCCACCGCGTGGCGTTAATTGGTTAGAAGCAAGCTACCCGGAGAAATTGTGATGGATGAACCAAACAATTAACGAACTGAAACCCTATGCTCACACACAGTATTTGTCAAGAAATTCATGAGACTAGCCGCTGCTTAGCGCTCCATTTGCTAGAAGCAAGCTATCCGGAGGGATTTTTCTGGATGATCGAAACAAATAACACACGGAAGAACTATACCCTCATAAAGTGTATGCAGAAAGTAATGATACTTCCCCCCGGGAGTAGCTCCACTCACTGGGAGCAAGCTACCCGGAAAGATTGTGGTGGATGATCCAAACAATTTCGAACTGAAGCACTATGCTCACACACAGTATGTGTGAAGAAGGTAAAGAGACTTCCCAACGCGTGGCGCTCCATTCGATAGAAGCCAGCTACCCAGAGAGATTGTGGTGGATTATCCAAACAATTAACGCACTGAAGTACCATGCCCTCATAAAGTGTTTGCAGAAAGTAATGATACATCCCTCCGCGCGGCTCGCCACTCGATAGAAGCCACCTACCTTGAGGGATTTTAGTGATGATTCAAGGAATTAACTCACTGAAGAAGTATGCCCTCGTAAAGTGTATGAGGAAAGTAATGACACTTCGCACCGCGTAGCGCTCCACTGGCTAGAAGCAAGCTACCCGGAGGGATATTGGTGGATGATCCAAAAAATTAACGAACTGAAACACTATGCTCACACACAGTATGTGTCAAGAAATTAATGAGACTAGCCGCTGCGTGGCGCTCCATTTGCAAGAAGCAAGCTATCCGGAGAGATTTTTGTGGATGATCGAAACAATTAACACACAGAAGAACTACACCCTCATAAAGTGTATGAAGAAATAATGAGACTTCCCCCAACGTGTCGCTCCTCTCACTGGGAGCTAGCTACCCGGAAATATTCTGGTGGATGATCTAAACAATTAACGAACTGAAGCACTATGCTCACACACAGTATGTGTGAAGAAAGCAATGAGACTCGCCGCTGCGTGGCGCTTCATTCGCTAGAAGCAAGCTACCCGGAGGGATTTTGGTGGATGATAGAAAAATCTATCGCACTGAGGCACTATGCCATCATAAAGTGTATGCAGAAAGTAATGAGACTTCCAAACGCGTTGCGCTCCACTCGCTAGAATCCAGCTACCCGGAGGTATTTTGGTGGACGATTCAAACAATTAACGTACTGAGGCACTATGCTCATAAACAGTATGTGTCAAGAAGTAATTGAGACTCACCGCTGCGTGACACTCCATTCGCTAGAAGCAAGCTACCCGGAGGGATTTTGGTGGATGATCCAAACAATTAACGAACTGAAAAACAATGCCCTCATAAAGTGTATGCAGAAATTAATGAGACTTCCTACCGCGTGGCGCTCCACTCGCTGGAAGCAAGCTACCCGGAGGGATTGAGATGGACGAACCAAACAATTAACGAACTGAAGCACTATGCTCACACACAGTATGTGTCAAGAAAATAATGAGACTCGCCGCTCCGAGGCGCTCCATTCGCTACAAGCAACTACCCGAAGGGAATTTGGTGGATGATAGAAACAATTATCGCATTGAAGCACTATGCCATCATAAAGTGTATGCAGAATATAATGAGACTTGCTACCGCGTGGCGCTCCACTCGCTAGAAGGAAGCTACCCGGAGGGATTGTAGTGGATGATCCAAACATTAACGAACTGAATCACTATGCTCTCAGACAGTATATGTCTAGAATTTAATGAGACTCGCCGCTGAGTGGCGCTCTATCCGCAAGAAGCAATCTATACGGAGGGATTTTGCTGGATGAATCAAACAATTAACGAACTGAAGCACTATGCTCACACAAAGTATGTGTGAAGAAATTAATGAGACTCGCCGCTGAGTGGGGCTCTATTCGCTAGAAGCAAGCTACCCGAAGGGATATTGGTGAATGATCGAAACAATTAACGCACTCAAGAACTATGCCCTCATAAAGGGTATGCAGAAGGTAATGAGACTTCCAACAGCTAGACGCTCCACTCGATCGAACCCAGCTACCCGGAGGGATTTTGGTGGATGATTCCAACAATTAACGCACTTAAGAACTATGTCCTCATAAAGTGTATGCAGAAAGTAATGAGTCTTCAGAATGCGTGGCGCTCCATTCGCTGGAAACAAGCTACCCGGAGGGATTGTGATGGATGAACCAAATAATTAACGAACTGAAGAACTATGCCCTCATAAAGGGTATACAGAAAGTAATGAGACTTCCCACCGCGTGGCGCTCCACTTGAAAGAAGCCAGCTACCCGGAGGGATTTTGGTGGATTATCCAAACAATTAACACGCTGAAGTACTATGCCCTCATAAATGGTATGGAGAAAATAATGAGACTTCCCACCGCGTGTCGCTCCACTTGAAAGAAGCCAGCTACCCGGAGGGATTTTGGTGGTTTATCCAAACAAATAACACGCTGAAGTACTATGCCCTCATAAAGTGTTTGCAGAAAATAATGATACTTCACGCCACGCGGCGATCCAATCGATAGAAGCAAGCTACCAGGAATGTTTTTGGTGGATGTTTCAAAGAATTAACTCACTGAATAAGTATGCCCTCGTAGAATTTAATGAGACTCGCCGCTGAGTGGCGCTCTATCCGCTAGAAGCAATCTATACGGAGGGATTTTGGTGGATGAATCAAAAAATTAACGAACTGAAGCACTATGCTCACACACAGTATGTGTCAAGAAATTAACGAGACTAGCCGCTGCGTGGCGCTCCATTTGCAAGAAGCAAGCTACCCGGAGGAATTTTGGTGGATAATAGAACAAGCTTCGCCATTAACCATTATGCCCTCATAAAGTGTATGCAGAAAGTAATGAGACTTCCCCCCGCGCAGCGCTCCACTCGCTAGAAGCAAGCTACCCGGAGGGATAATGGTGGATTTTCCAAACAAATAACGAACTGAAGCTCTATGCTCACACACATTATGCGTCAAGAAACTAATGGAACTCGCCGCTGCGTGCTGCTTCATTCGCTAGAAGAAAGATACCCTTAGGGATTTCGGTGGATGATAGAAACAATTTTCGCAATGAAGCGCTATGCCCTCATAAAGAGTATGCAGAAAGTAATCAGACTTCCCCCCGTGTGGCCCTCCACTCGCTAGAAGGCAGCTACCCGGAGGGATTTTTGATGAACGATCCAAACAATTAACGCACTGAAGAACTAGTCCCTCACAAAGTGTATGGAGAAAATAATGAGACTTCATCCCGCGTGGCGCTCCACTCGCTAGAAGCAAGGTACCCGGAGGGATTGTGGTGGATGATCGAAACAATTAACGAACTGAAACACTATGTTCACACAGAATATGTGTCAAGAAAGTAATGAGACTCGCCACTGCGTGGCGCTCCATTCGCTACAAGCAAGCTGCTCGAGGGATTTTGGTGGATCATCCAAACAATTAACGCACTAAAGAACTACCCCCTTATACAGTGTATGCAGAAAGTAATGAGACATCCCCCCGCGTGGCGCTCCACTCGCTAATACCAAGCTACTCGGAGGGATTCTGGTGGATGATCGAAACAATTAACGAACTGAGGCACTATGCTCACACAGAGTATGTGTCAAGAAAGTAGTGTGACTCGCACTGCGAGGTGCTTCATTCGCTACAAGCAAGATACCTGGAGGGATTTTCCTGGATGAAAGAAACAATTATCGCATTGAAGCACTATTCCCTCATAAAGTGTATGCACAAGGTAATCAGAGTTCAAACCGAGTGGCGCTCCACTCGCTAGAAGCAAGCTACCCGGAGTGATATTGGTGGATTTTCCAAACAATTTACTAACTGAAACACTATGCTTACAGACATTATGTGTCAATAAAGTAATGAGACTCATTGCTGCGTGACGCTCCATTCGCTAAAAGGAAGCTACCCGATGAGATTTTGGTGGATGATACAAACGATTAACGCACTGATAATCTATGTCCTCATAAAGTGTATGCAGAAAAAAATGAGAATTCCCACCGAGTGGCGTTCCACGTGCTAGAATCAAGCTACCCGGAGTGATTGTGGTGGATGATCCAAAGAATTAACGAAGTGAAGCACTATGCTCACACAGTGTATCTGAAAAAAAGTAATGAGACTCTCCGATGCGTGGCGTTTCATTCGCTAGAAGCAAGCTACCCAGAGGAATTTTGGTGGATGAATAGAACAAGCTTCGCCATAAACCATTATGCCCTCATAAAGTGTATGCAGAAAGTAATGAGACTTCCCCCCGCGTAGCGCTCCACTTGCTAGAAGCAAGCTACCCGGAGGGATTGTGATGGATGAACCAAACAATTAACGAACTGAAGCACTATGGTCACACAGAATATGTGTCAAGAAAGTAATGAGACTCGCCGCTGTGTGGCGCTCCATTCGCTACAAGAAAGCTACCCTGAGGGATTGTGGAGGATCATCCAAATAATTAACGAACTGAAGTACTATGCTCACACACAGTATGTGTCAAGAAGGAAATGAGATTCGCCGCACCGTGGAGCTCCACCCGCTAGAAGGCAGCTACACGGAAGGATTTTGGTGGATGATCCAAACAATTAACGCACTGGATAACTATGCCCTCATAAAGTGTACGCAGAAGGTATTGAGACTTGCAACCGCGTGGCGCTCGACTCGCTAGAAGCCAGCTACACGGAAGGATTTTTTGTGGATGATGCATACAATTAACGCACAGAAGAACGATGCCTTTACAAAAGTGTATGCAGAGAGTAATGAGAATTCTCCCAGCGTGGAGCTCCACTCGCTAGAAGCCAGCTACACGGAGGGCTTTTCGTGGATGTTACAAACAATTAACGCACTGAAGCACTATTCCCTCGTAAAGTGTATGCTGAAGGTAATAAGACTTCACACCGCGTGGCGTTCCACTCGTTAGAAACAAGCTACCCGGAGGGATTTTAGTGGATGATCCAAACAATTAACGCACTGAAGAACTATGCCCTCATAAAGGGTATGCAGAAAGTAAAGAGACTTCCCGCCTCGTGGCGCTCCACTCGCTAGAAGCAAGCTACCCGGAGGAATTTTGGTGGATGATGCAAACAATTAACGCACTTAAAAACTGCGTCCTAATAAAGAGTATGCAGAAAGTAATGAGACTTCCCACCGCGTGGCGTTCTACTCGCTAGAAGGAAGCTACCCGGAGGGATTTTTTTGGATGTTTCAATTTACGCACTGAAGAACTATTCCCTCAAAAAGTGTATGCACAAGGTAATGAGACTTCACATCGCGTGGCGCTCCACTCGCTACAAGCAAGCTACCCGGAGGGATATTGGGGGATTTTCCAAACAATTAACAAACTTAAGCTCTATGCTCACACACATTATGATCAAGAAAATAATGGAACTCGCCGCTGCGTTGTCCTTCATTCGCTAGAAGAAAGATACCCTTAGGGATTTCTGTGTATGATAGAAACAATTTTCGCAATGAAGCACTATTCTCTCATAAAGAGTATGCAGAAAGTAATTAACCTTGCCACTTCGTGGCGCTCCACTCGCTAGAAGGCAGCTACCCGGAGGGATTTTTGATGAATGATCCAAACAATTAACGCACTGAAGAACTATGACCTCACAAAGTGTATGCAGAAAATAATGAGACTTCCCCCCGTGTGGCGCTCTACTCGCTAGAAGCAAGATACCCGGAGAGATTGTGGTGTATGATAGAAACAATTAACGAACTAAGGCACTATGCTAACACAGAGTATGTGTCAAAAATGTAATGAGACTCGCTGCTGCGTTGCGCTTCATTCGCTAGAAGCCAGCTACCCGAGAGGACTTTTGTGGATGTTCCAAACAATTAACGGAATGAAGCACTATGCTCACACACATTATGTGTCAAGAAAGTAATGAGACTCGGTATTGCGTGGCGCTTCATTCGCTTGAAACAAGCAGCGCGTTGGGATATTGGTGGATGATACAAACATATAACGCACTGATAAGCTATTCCCTCATAAAGTGTATGCAGAAGTTAATGAGAATTCCCACCGCGTGGCGCTCCACTCGCTAGAAGGCAGCTACCCGTAGGGATTTTTGGTGGATGATAAAAACAATTAGCGCACCTTAGAACTATGCCCTCATAAAGTATATGCAGAAAGTAATGAGACTTCCCACCGCGTGGCGCTCCACTCGCTAGAAGGAAGCTACCCGGATTGATTGTGGTGGATGATCCAAACAATTAACGGACTTAAGCACTATGCTCACACAGATTATGTGTCAAGAATGTAATTAGACTCGCCGCTGCGTGGCGCTTCATTCGCTAGAAGCCAGCTAACCCGGAGGGATTGTGGTCGAAGATGCAAACAATTAACGAACTGAAGAACTATACCCGCATAAAGTGTATGCATAAAGTAATGAGACGTCCCCCCGCGTGGCGTTCCACTCGCTATAAGCAAGCTTCCCGGAGGGATATTGGTGGATGATCCAAACAATTAATGAACTTAAGCACTATGCTCACACACAGTATGTGTCAAGAAAGTAATGAGTCCCGCAGGTTCTTGGCGCTCCATTCTCTAGAAGCAAGCTACCCGATGGATTTTGGTGGATGATCCAAATGATTAACGCACTGAAGAACTACGCCCTTATACCGTGTATGCAGAAAGTCATGAGACTTCCCACCGCGTGGCGCTCCACTCGATAGAAGCCAGCTACCCGGAGGAATTTAGGTGGATGATACAAAAAAGTAACGCATTCAAACACTATGCTCTCATAAAGTGTATGCAGTAAGTAATGAGACTTACCACCGCGCTGCGCTCCACTCGCTAGTTGAAAGCTACCCGGAGTAATTTTAGTGGATGATCCAAACAATTAACGCACTGAAGACTATGCTCTCATAAAATGTATGCAGAAAGTAAAGAGACTTGCTACAGCGTGTCGCTCCACTCGCTAAAAGCAATTTTCCCGGAGGGATTGTGGTGGTATATCCAAAAGATTAAAAAAACTGAAGCACTATGCTCACACACAGTATGTGTCAAGAAAGTAATTAGACTCGACGCTGCCTGGCGCTCCAATCGCTAGAAGCAAGCTACCCGGAGGGATTGTGGTGGATGATCCAAACAATTAACAAACTGAAGCATTATGCTCACACACAGCATATGTCAAGAAAGAATTGAGACTAACCGCTGCGTGGCGCTAGATTCGTCAGAAGCAAGCTACCCGGAGGGATTTTGGTGATGTTCCAAAATTAACGCACTGAAGAACTATGCCGTCGTAAAGTGTATGTAGAAAGTAATTAGACTTCCCACTGGGTGGCGCTTCACTCGATAGCAGCCAGCTACCCGAAGGGATTTTGGTGGATGATCCAAACAATTAACGAAGTCAAGCGCTATGCTCATACAGGGTATGTGTCAAGAAAGTTATGAGACTTGCCGCTGCGTGGCGCTTCATTGGCTAGAAGCACTCTAACAGTAGCGATATAGGTGGGTGATAGAAACAATTATCGCACTGAAGATCTATGCCTTCATAAAGTGAATGCAGAAAGTAATGAGACTTTCAACCGCGTGGCGCTCCACTCGCTAGAAGCAAGCTACCCGGAGGGATTGTGGTAGATGATCCAAACAACTAACGAAGTGAAGCGCTATGCTCACACAGGGTATGTGTCAAGAAAGTAATTAGACTCGCCGTTGCTTGGCGCTTCATTCGCTAGAAGCAAGCTACCCGGAGGGTTTTTTTTGGACGATGGAAAGAATTATCGTAATGAAGAACTATGCCCTCATAAAGTGTATGAGAAAGTAATGAGAACCCCCCGCGTGGCGCTCCACTCGCTAATGGCAAGCTACTCGGAGGGATTCTGGTGGATGATGCAAACAATTAACGAACTGAGGCACTATGCTCACACAGAGTATGTGTCAAGAAAGTAGTGTGAATCGCACTGCGAGGTGCTTCATTCGCTACACGCAAGATACCTGGAAGGATCTTGCTGGATGAAAGAAACAATTATCGCATTTAAACACTATTCCCACATAAAGTGTATGCACAAGGTAATCAGAGTTCAAACCGAGTGGCGCTCCACTCGCTAGAAGCAAGCTACCCGGAGTGATATTGGTGGATTTTCCAAACAATTTACGAACTGAAGCACTATGCTCACACACATTATGTGTCAAGAAAGTAATGAGACTCGCGCTGCGTGGCGCTTCATTCGCTAGAAGCAAGCTACCCGGAGGGATTTTGGTGGATGATAGAAATTATTATCGCAATGAAGCATTATGCCCTCATAAAGTGTATGCAGTAAGTAATGAGACTTCCCCACGCGTGGCGCTCCAATTCTTAGAAGCAAGCAAAACGGAGGGATTTTTCATGGATGATGCAAACAATTAACGCACTGAGGAACTATGCCCTCATAAAGTGTATGCGGAAAGTAATGAGACTTCCCCCCGCGTAGTGCTCCACTCGCTAGAAGCAAGCTACCCGGAAGGATATTGGTGGATTTTCCAAACAATTTACGAACTGAAGCTCTATGCTTACACACATTATGCGTCAAGAAATTAATGAGACTCACTGCTGCGTGGCGCTCCATTCGCTAGAAGGAAGCTGCCCGAAGAGATTTTGGTGGATGATACAAACGATTAACGCACTGATGATCTATGTCCTCATAAAGTGTATGCACAAAGTAATTAGAATTCCCACTGAGTGGCGCTCCACTCGCTAGAATCAAGCTACCCGGAGTGATTGTGGTGGATGATCCAAAGAATTAACGAAGTGAAGCACTATGCGCACACAGTGTATGTGAAAAGAAAGTAATGAGACTCGCCGATGCGTGGCGTTTCATTCGCTAGAAGCAAGCTACCCAGAGGAATTTTGGTGGATGATAGAACAAGCTTCGCCATAAACCATTATGCCCTCATAAAGTGTATGCAGAAAGTAGTGAGACTTCCCCCCGCGTAGCGCTCCACTTTGCTAGAAGCAAGCTACCCGGAGGGATATTGGTGGATTTTCCAAACAATGAACGAACTGAAGCACATTATGCGTCAAGAAAGTAATGGAACTCGCCGCTGCGTGGTGCTTCATTCGCTAGAAGAAAGAAAACCTTAGGGATTTCGGTGGATGATAGAAACAATTTTCGCAATGAAGCACTATGCCCTCATAAAGAGTATGCAGAAAGTAATTAATCTTGCCACCTCGCGGCGCTCCACTCGCTAGAAGGCAGCTACCCGGAGTAATTTTGGTGGATGATCAAAGCAATTAACGCAGTGAAGAACTATGCCCTCATAAAGTGTATGCAGAAAGTAATCAGACTTCGCACCGCGTGGCACTCCACTCGCTAGAAGCAAGCTACCCGGAGGGATTTTGGTGGGTGATCCAAAGAATTAACGAACTGAAGCACTATGCTCACACAGAATATGTGTCAAGAAAGTAATGAGACTCGCCACTGCGTGGCGCTTCATTCGCTACAAGAAAGCTACCCTGAGGGATGGTGGAGGATGATCCAAATAATTAACGAACTGAAGCACTATGCTCACACACAGTATGTGTCAAGAAAGAAATTAGACTCGCCGCACCGTGGAGCTCCACCCGCTAGAAGGCAGCTACCCGGAGGGATTTTTGATGAATGATCCGAACAATTAACGCACTGAAGAACTATGCCCTCACAAAGTGTATGCAAAAAATATTGAGACTTCCCCCGTGTGGCGCTCTACTCGCTAGAAGCAAGATACCCGGAGGAATTGTTTTGTATGATAGAAACAATTAACGAATTAAGGCACTATGCTAACACAGAGTATGTGTCAAAAATTTAATGAGACTCGCTGCTGCGTGACGCTTCATTCGCTAGAAAAAAGATATTCTTAGGGATTTTGAAAGATGATAGAAACTATTATCGCACTGAAGCACTATAACCTCATAAAGTTTAGGCAGAAAGTAATGAGACTTGTCCCCGTGTGGCGCTCCACTCGCTAGAAGCAAGATACCCGAAGGGATTGCGGTGTATGATAGAAAAAATTAACGAACTGAAGCACTATGCTCACACAGAGTATGTGTCAAGAAAGTAATGAGACTCGCCGCTGCGTTGCGCTTCATTCGCTAGAAGCCAGCTACCCGAGAGGATTTTTGTGGATGATCCAAACAATTAACGGACTGAAGCACTATGCTCACACACATTATGTGTCAAGAAAGTAATGAGACTCGGTACTGCGTGGCGCTTCATTCGCTTGAAACAAGCAGCGCGTTGGGATATTGGTGGATGATACAAACATATAACGCACTGACAAGCTATTCCCTCATAAAGTGTATGCAGAAGTTAATGAGAATTCCCAGCGCGTGGCGCTCCACTCGCTAGAGAGCAGCTACCCGTAGGGATTTTTGGTGGATGATCCAAACAATTAACGCACCGAAGAACTATGCCCTCATAAAGTATATGCAGAAAGTAATGAGACTTCCCACCGCGTGGCGCTCCACTCGCTAGAAGGAAGCTACCCGGATTGATTGTGGTGGATGATCCAAACAATTAACGGACTGAAGCACTATGCTCACACAGATTATGTGTCAAGAATGTAATTAGACTCGCCGCTGCGTGGCGCTTCATTCGCTAGAAGCCAGTTAACCCGGAGGGATTGTGGTCGAAGATCCAAACAATTAACGCACTGAAGAACTATACCCGCATAAAGTGTATGCATAAAGTAATGAGACGTCCCCCCGCGTGGCGTTCCACTCGCTATGAGCAAG
The DNA here is from genome assembly GCF_964235325.1 of Thermobia domestica. Lineage (NCBI taxonomy): Eukaryota > Metazoa > Arthropoda > Insecta > Zygentoma > Lepismatidae > Thermobia > Thermobia domestica. Next base: position 58,443,001 of record NC_137470.1, on the reverse strand, counting down.
CTTCCCGGAGGGATATTGGTGGATGATCCAAACAATGAACTGAAGCACTATGCTCACACACAGTATGTGTCAAGAAAGTAATGAGTCCCGCAGCTTCTTGGCGCTCCATTCTCTTGAAGCAAGCTACCCGAGGGATTTTGGTGGATGATCCAAACCATTAACACACTGAAGAACTACGCCCTTATACCGTGTATGCAGAAAGTAATGAGACTTCCCACCGCGTGGCGATCCACTCGATAGAAGCCAGCTACACGAAGGGATTTAGGTGGATGATACAAAAAAGTAACGCATTCAAACACTATGCTCTCATAAAGTGTATGCAGTAAGTAATGAGACTTACCACCGCGCTGCGCTCCACTCGCTAGTTGAAAGCTACCCGGAGTAATTATAGTGGATGATCCAAACAATTAACGCACTGAAGACTATGCTCTCATAAAATGTATGCAGAAAGTAAAGAGACTTGCTACAGCGTGGCGCTCCACTCGCTAAAAGCAATTTTCCCGGAGGGATTGTGGTGGTATATCCAAAAGATTAAAAAACTGAAGCACTATGCTCACACACAGTGTGTGTCAAGAAAGTAATTAGACTCGACGCTGCGTGGCGCTCCAATCGCTAGAAGCAAGCTACCCGGAGGGATTCTGGTGGATGATCCAAACAATTAACAAACTGAAGCATTGTGCTCACACACAGTATGTGTCAAGAAAGAATTGAGACTCACAGCTGCGTGGCGCTCCATTCGTCAGAAGCAAGCTATGGGAGGGATTTTGGTTGATGATCCAAAATTAACGCACTGAAGAACTATGCCGTCATAAAGTGTATGTAGAAAGTAATTAGACTTCCCACTGGATGGCGCTTCACTCGATAGCAGCCAGCTACCCGAAGGGATTTTGGTGGATGATCCAAACATATAACGCACTGAAAAACTATGCCCTCATGAAGTGTATGAAGAAAGTAATGAGACTTCCCACCGCGTTTCGCTCCACTTGATAAAAGCCAGCTACCCGGAGGGATTGTGGTGGATGATTCAAAAAATTAACGCACTGAAGAACTATGCCCTCATAAAGTGTATGCAGAAAGTAATGAGACTTTCCACCGCGTTGCTTTCCACTCGCTAGATGCAAGCTACCCGGAGGGATATTTTTTTTTTAAGCCTCCACATCCCCTTCCCTTCGCCGATTACTTTCGGACTTATTTACGGCAGACGCAACTGCCTCTTGCCTTTATTTCTCTCTCTTATACTTTGTTTTTTTCTTTATTTATCTCTCTGTCTTTTCGGCTGTCAAACCTCAGCAGATTGAGGTGAGGCACATTTCTTTTCAGCATGGCACCTAATATTTAAAACCATGCCCTTATATTTCTCTCTCTTTTTTTTTGTTTTTTTTATTAATTTCCTTTATTTATCCTTTTACATGCAGAAAATAACCTGAAAGAAGAAAGAAAATAATTGATTAGTACATAAGATAAATGAGTGGAAAGCAGCACATTCCCCACCCTGAAAAGTAAAATATTAAAAGAAAAATAAACAAAACACAGTGTAAAAAACATTCTCATTTAGTGTTAACTGTCTTGTAGTTTCTTCTTTCTTCCATGATTCTCTATGCTTTTATCACACTGTTTCTCATATGCGTTTATTACACTAACACGCACTACACTGACACACACAATGTTGATAGAGGTTATAGAAATAAAACGAAATAAATAAATAAATAAAAAGAAACGTAAGTTTGTACTATAGTTCTGGGTGTTTGCCAGAACTTTAAAATTGTTTCTATTAGAATTTGATTTTTTTTTATTTGTATCTTTTCAAAGTGGCATTTGTTCAATTACCTTCTTCGTTGGGTTCGTTCATTCCATAGGTTTCTCACTACATGCTCTGTTATTTTTTGAAAATTATCGAATTTTGTTTTATCCTGCCGTAAGCTAGTCCAATCTTCATCACTAAGTTCATCTCTGAATTTCCTTATTTCTTCACTAGTTACGTAATTTTCACAATTCCATATTACGTGTTCAGGTGTTTGGATTTCTCCACATGAACACATTTCGTCATTTTCAATATTTAGTCTTTTCAAATGTGTTTTGAAGGGTCCATGTCCCGACAGTGCTTCCATAGTTTCCTTCTTTATTTCACCAATTTCTTTCCTTACTTTGATAGTTGGTATGTATTCTTTGAGCTTTTCTCCTTTTGTTGTGGTGTACCATTCCTCCTGCCATTTTCTTTCTATCAACATATTTAGTTCGTCTTCGTTATTCGGATTTGTACATAGAATCTCTATTATTTTTATAGTTTCATTATTTGTTTTCCATCGTTTTATTGCTTCTCTTAGTATTTGGTAGTGGATTGGTTCTTCTAGTGCAAGCACTTGTAAGGATTCTATCGGTAGTGTTTTGATTATTCCTATTGTTCTAATTATAACTCCTCTCTGAACTCTGTTTATTTGTTCCCTTAATTTTTTATTTGCAAATATTCTGTGAGCCCAGATGCTGGCACAGTATTTTACTGTTGGCATTATTACAGCATTGTTGTACGTTTGTAGGGTCTTTTTGGGTATCTTATAGTCTTTCCTTGCAATTGTGAGTATTTTATGTGCTACTTTCTTTCCTTTGTCAGTTACGTTTTCGACATGTTTAGCATAGTTCAGTGTATCGTCAATCCATACTCCCAAATACTTGAATTCTTTCACTCGTTCAATTTTTTGGTTATTTATCTTTAATATTGGATCTCTTTGTATAGATTGGCCGAATATCGTGTATTTAGTTTTATTTCCTGATAGTTTCAGTTTATTTATTTCGCACCATTTCTGAAGCGTGTGTAAGACTTGGTTCCCTTTCCTCTCAATTTCGTCTCTTGATCGTGCTGATACGACTATTGCGATATCATCTGCATAGCTGACTACTCCTTCCGTGTCTTCCATAATTTCCAGTGTTTTTAGGCAGGGTTCGATAACGATGTCCCACATCGTTGGACCGCATATGGATCCCTGTGGACATCCCTTTGTTGTATATGTGGTAATGTTATTATTTGGTGCCTTGTAAGTGACCTGTCTTTCGTTGCAGTATTCTAACATTAGCTGGTATAGTGATTTAGGTACTTTCATTTTTTTAAATTGTTTGAAGAGTGATGGCCACCACAAATTGTCAAAAGCTCCACTGATATCAACATAGATTACTACCTGGTACTTGTCTATTTTTCCATTTTCTATTAATTCTAAAAGCCTTCTTATAGCTGTCTCCGTACTTTTCTTCTTCCTAAAGCCATGCTGTAGCTTATCTCTTTCTATGTTTCGATATTTGCTAAGTCTGTTAGTGATTACCCTTTCGAATATTTTTCCTATTATATTTAAGAGACAGATAGGTCTATACGCCTTAGGGTCGTCATTTCTTTTATCTTCGCTCTTTTTTATTATTACTAAGTTTGAGTGTTTCCATATTTTAGGAATTCTTTTCGTCTTGAGGCATAAATTGCAGAGTCTTAATAGATATGGTGACCATGTATCTGCATTTTCCATGAAAATTTCTGATTTTATCATGTCTGGGCCTGCTGCTTTCTTCTTTTTTAACATTTTTATGTAATTACTTATTTCTTGATTGGTTGTTTCTTCCATAATTTCGTCGTTTATTGGTAAAATTTTCATTTCTTCCCTCATTTGTTTGTGCACCTCGTCATCGTCTTCTTTTTCGTCCTTGGGTAAAAGTTTTTCCATTAAAAATTTTATGGTGCTTTCCCATCCTTTAGTAAAACTTCCGTCATCTTTTCTTAAGGTTGAGAGAGTTGTTGGCTTCTTTATTTTCTGACTAATTATTTTATATGGTTCACCCCAAATGTCTAGGTTAGTATTTTCTTTAAGGTAGTTCTTCCAACTATTTACTTTCATTTCTTTCATTTTGTTTTCATATATTTCTTTTTGCTCCCTGTATTTTCTTAGTCGTATTTGTTTCAATTCTATTTCCCACGTCTCTTGATATAATTTCCTAGCTCTTCTCGTTTTTAGTTTTAAGTCTTTTAGTTCATTATTCCAAAAGGAGTTGTTTTTATTTGATTTTCCGTTTAATGTTCGTATTTTAGTTGAACTTTTAATTGCTTTAATTATTTCAGTTTCCAATGTTTCAGCTATTTCATCAACATCGCTATCGTCTTCAATTTGTGGCAATTTAATTGTCTCCCAAAATTTAGTCCAAGTTATTCTTTTTGTGTTATATATTACAGTTTTATCGTTTTCATTTAGATTGTTAGAATTTGTTTTGCTGCTTATCTCGAATAGTATTGCGTTATGATCACTTAGGGTAGCCGCGTCTAGTACCCTCCAATTTGTTATTCTGTCGCTGAGTTGCAATGTTGTTAGTGTTATGTCTATGTTTGATTCAACCCCTTGTCTACTCCTGTACGTGGGCGGATGACCTTCCTCATTTATTACTACCAGATCATTTTCTGCTATCATTTCTTCTACTTTCTGTCCTCTGTCGTCTGTATATCTACTCTGCCAAATTGGAGATTTAGCATTCGCGTCGGCAATCAACGAAGTGAAGCACTATGCTCACACACAGTATGTGTCAAGAAAATAATGAGACTCGCCGCTGCGTGGCGCTCTAACCGCTAGAAACCAGCTACCCGGAGGGATTTTGGTGGATGAATAAAACAATTAACGAACTGAAGCACTATGCTCACACAAAGTTTGTGTCAAGAAATTAAATAGACTCGCCGCTGCGTGGCGTTTCATTCGCTAGAAGCAAGCTACCCGGAGGGATTTTGGTGGCTGATAGAAACAAGTATTGCACAAAATCACTATGCCCTCATAAAGTGTATGCAGAAAGTAATGAGACTTCCCCCCGCGGGGCGCTCCACACGCTAGAAGCAAGCAACCCGGATGGATATTGGTGGATTTTCCAAACAATTATCGAACTGAAGCTCAATGTTTACACACATTGTGTGCCAAGAAAGTAATGAGACTCGCCGCTGCGTGGCGCTCCATTCGCTAGAAGCAAGCTACCCGGAGGGATTTTGGTGAATGATGTTAACAATTATCGCACTGAAGCACTATGCCCTCATAAAGTATATGAAGAAAGTAATGAGACTTCCCACCGCGTGGCTCCCCACTCGTTATAAGCCAACTAACCGGAGGGGTTTTGGTGGATGATCCAAAAATTAACGTACTGATTAACTATGCGCTCATAAAGGGTATGCAGAAGGTAATAAGACTTCCCACCGCATGACGTTCCACTCGCTAGAAGAAAGCTACCCGGAGGGATTTTAGTGGATGATCCAAACAATTAACGCACTGAAGACTATGTCCTCGGAAAGTGTATGCAGAAAGTAATGAGACTTCAGACCGCATGACGTTCCACTCACTAGAAGAAAGCTACCCGGAGGGATTTTAGTGGATGATACAAGCAATTAACGTACTGAACAACTATGCCCTCATAAAGTGTATGCAGAAAGTAATGAGACTTCCCACCCCATGACGTTCCACTCGCTAGAAGCAAGCTACCTGGAGGGATTGTGATGGATGAACCAAACAATTAACGAACTCAAGCACTATGCTCACACACAGTATGTGCCAAGAATCTACTGAGACTCGCCGCACCGTGGAGCTCCACCCGCTAGAAGGCAGCTACACGGAGGGATTTTGGTGGATGATCCAAACAATTAACGCACTTTAAAACTATGCCCTCATAAAGTGTATGCAGAAGATATTGAGACTTGCAACCGCGTGGCGCTCGACTCGCTAGAAGCCAGCTACACGGAGGGATTTTTTGTGGATGATGCATACAATTAACGCATAGAAGAAAAATGCCCTTACAAAAGTGTATGCAGAAAGTAATGAGCATTCCCCCAGCTCGGAGCTCCACTCCCTAGAAGCCAGCTACACGGAGGGCTTTTCGTGGATGATACAAAAAATTAACACACTGAAGCACTATTCCCTCATAAAGTGTATGCTGAAGGTAATAAAACTTCACACCGCATGCCGTTCCAATCGTTAGAAACAAGCTACCCGGAGGGATATTTGTGGATTTTCCGAACAATTGACGAACTGAAGCTCTATGCTCACACACAGTATGTGTCAAGAATCTACTGAGACTCGCCGCTGCGTTGTCCTTCATTCGCTAGAAGCAAGCTACCCGGAGGGATTTTGGTGGATGATCCAAGCAATTGCCGCACTGAAGAACTATGCCCTCATAAAGTGTATGCAGAATGTAATGAGACTTCCCACCGCGTGGCGCTCCACTCGCTAGAAGCTAGGTACCCGGGGGAATTTTGGTGGACAATCCAAAAAATTAAGGAACTGAAAGACTATTATCTCATAAAGTGTATGCAGAAAGTAGTGAGACTTCCCACCGCGTGGCGTTCTACTCGCTAGAAGGAAGCTACCCGGAGGGATTTTTTTGGATGTTTCAAAAAAATTACGCACTGAAGAACTATTCCCTCATAAAGTCTATGCACAAGGTAATGAGACTTCACACCGCGTGGCGCTCCACTCGCTAGAAGCAAGCTACACAGAGCGATATTGGTGGATTTTCCAAACAATTAACGAACTGAAGCTCTATGCTCACACACATTATGATCAAGAAAATAATGGAACTCGCCACTGCGTTTTCCTTCATTCACTAGAAGAAAGATACCCTTAGGGATTTCTGTGGATGATAGAAACAATTTTCGCAATGAAGCACTATTCTCTCATAAAGAGTATGCAGAAAGTAATTAAACTTGCCACCTCGTGGCGAACCACTCGCTAGAAGGCAGCTACCCGGAGGGATTTTTGATGAATGATCCAAAAAATTAAGGAACTGAAAGACTATTATCTCATAAAGTGTATGCAGAAAGTAGTGAGACTTCCCACCGCATGACGTTCCACTCGCTAGAATCAAGCTACCCGGAGGGATTGTGATGGATTAACCAAACAATTAACGAACTGAAGCACTATGCTCACACACTGTATGTGTCAAGAAAGTAATGAGACTCGCCGCTGTGTGGCGCTCCATTCGCTACAAGAAAGCTACCCTGAGGGATTGTGGAGGATGATCCAAATAATTAAGGAACTGAAGCACTATGCTCACACACAGTATGTGTCAAGAAAGAAATGAGACTCGCCGCACCGTGGAGCTCCACCCGCTAGAAGGCAGCTACACGGAGGGATTTTGGTGGATGATCCAAACAATTAACGCACTGGAAAACTATGCCCTCATAAAGTGTATGCAGAAGGTATTGAGACTAGCAACCGCGTGGCCCTCGACTCGCTAGAAGCCAGCTACACGGAGGGATTTTTTGTGGATGATGCAGACAATTAACCCACAGAAGAACGATGCCCTTACAAAAGTGTATGCAGAAAGTAACGAGAATTCCCCCAGCGTGGAGCTCCACAAGCTAGAAGCCAGCTACACGGAGGGCTTTTCGTGGATGATACAAACAATTAACGCACTGAAGCACTATTCCCTCATAAAGTGTATGTTGAAGGTAATAAGACTTCACACCGCGTGGCGTTGCACTCGTTAGAAACAAGCTATCCAGAGGGATATTTGTGGATTTTCCGAACAATTAACGAACTGAAGCTCTATGCTGACACACATTATGTTTCAAGAATCTACTGAGACTCGCCGCTAGCTGATGCTCCATTCGCTAGAAGCAAGCTACCCGGAGGGATTTTGGTGGAGGATGCAAACAATTAACGCACTGAAAACCTATGTCCTAATAAAGAGTACGCAGAAAGTAATGAGACTTCCCACCGCGTGTCGCTCCACTCGCTAGAAGGCAGTTACCCGGAGGGATTTTGGTGAATGATCCAAGCAATTGCCGCACTGAAGAATTATGCCCTCATAAAGTGTATGCAGAATGTAATGAGACTTCCCACCGCGTGGCGCTCCACTCGCTAGAATTTAGGTATCCGGTAGTATTTTGGTGGACGATAAAAACAATTTATGATCTGAAGCTCTATGCTCACACACAGTATGTGTCAAGAAAGTAATTAGACTCGATGCTGTGTGGCGCTCCAAGCGCTAGAAGCAAGCTACCCGGAGGGATTGTGGTGGATGATCCAAACAATTAACAAACTGAAGCAGTATGCTCACACACAGTATGTGTCAAGAAAGAATTGAGACTCACCGCTGCGTGGCGCTCCACCCGCTAGAAGGCAGCTACACGGAGGGATTTTTGTGGATGATCCAAACAATTAACGCACTGGAAAACTATGCCCTCATAAAGTGTATGAAGAAGGTATTGAGACTAGCAACCGCGTGGCGCTCGACACGCTAGAAGCCAGCTACACGGAGGTATTTTTTGTGGATGATGCATACAATTAACGCACAGAAGAACGATGCCCTTACAAAAGTGTATGCAGAAAGTAACGAGAATTCCCCCAGCGTGGAGCTCCACAAGCTAGAAACCAGCTACACGGAGGGCTTTTCGTGGATGATACAAACAATTAACGCACTGAAGCACTATTCCCTCATAAAGTGTATGTTGAAGGTAATGAAACTTCACACCGCGTGGCGCTCCACTCGCTAGAAGCAAGGTACCGGGTCGGATATTGGTGGATTTTCAAAACAATTAACGAACTGAAGCTCTATGCTTACACACATTATGTGTCAAGAAAGTAATGAGACTCGCTACTGCGTGGCGTTCCATTCCCTTGAAACAAGCAACGCGTTGGGATATTGGTGGATGATACAAACAATTAACGCACTGAAAGACTATGTCCTCATAAAGTGTATGCAGAAAGTAATGAGATTTCCCACCGCGCGGCGCTCCACTCGCTAGAAGGCAGGTACCCGGAGGGATTCTTGGTGGATAATCCAAACAATTAACGCACCGAAGAACTATGACCTCATAAAGTTTATGCAGAAAGTAATGAGACTTCCCCCCCCGTGACGCTCCACTCGCTAGAAGCATGCTACCCGGAGGGATTGTAGAGGATGAACAAAACAATTAAGAAACTGAAGCACTATGCACCCAAAAATGTATGCAGAAAGTAATGAGACTTCCCACCGCGTGGCGCTCCGCTCGCTACAAACAAGCTACCCGGAGGGATTGTGGTGAATGAAAAAAAACAATTAAAGAACTGAAGCACTATGCTCACACACTGTATTTGTCAAGAAAATAATAAGAGTCGCCGCTGCGTGGCGCTCAATTCGCTAGATGCAAGATACCCGGAGGGATTTTGGTAGTTGATCCGAACAATTAATGCACTGAAGAACTATGCCCTCATAAAGTGTATGCAGAAGTTAATGAGACTTCGCATCGCGTGGAGCTCCACTCGCCAAAAGCAAGCGACCCGGTAGTCTTTTGGTGGACGATCCAAGCAATTTACGATCTGAAGCACTATGCTCACACACAGTATGTGTCAAGAAAGTAATTAGACTCGACGCTGCGTGGCGCTCCAATCGCTAGAAGCAAGCTACCCGGAGGGATTGTGGTGGATGATCGAAACAATTAACAAACTGAAGCTCTATGCTCACACACAGTATGTGTAAAGAAAGAATTGAGACTCACCGCTGCGTAGCGCTCCATTCGTCAGAAGGAAGCTACCCAGAGGGATTTTGGTTGATGATCCAAAATTAACGCACTGAAGAACTATGCCGTCATAAAGTGTATGTAGAAAGTAATTTACTTCCCACTGGGTGGCGCTTCACTCGATAGCAGCCAGTTACCCGAAGGGATTTTGGTAGATGATCCAAACAAATAACGCACTAAAAAACTATGCCCTCATAAAGTGTATGAAGAAAGTAATGAGACTTTCCACCGCGTTTCGCTCCACTTGATAAAAGCCAGCTACCCGGAGTGATTGTGGTGGATGATTCAAACAATTAACGCACTGAAGAACTATGCAGAAAGTAATGAGACTTTCCACCGCGTTGCGTTCCACTCGCTATATGCAAGCTACCCGGAGGGATATTGGTTAATGATCCAAACAATTAACGAGCTGAAGCACTATGCACCGATAAAGTGTATGCAGAAAGTAATGAGACTTCCCACCGCGTGGCGCTCCACTCGCTAGAGGCAAGCTGCCCGGAGGGATTGTGAAGGATGTTCAAAACAATTAACGCACTTAAGAACTATTCCTTCATAAAGTGTATGCAGAAAGTAATGAGACTTCCCACCGCGTGGCGCTCCGCTCGCTACAAACAACCTACCCGGAGGGATTGTGGTAGATGAATAAAACAATTAAAGAACTGAAGCACTATGCTCACACACTGTATTTGTCAAGAAAATAATAAGACTCGCCGCTGCGTGGCGCTCAATTCGGTAGATGCAAGCTACCCGGAGGGATTTTGGTGGATGATAAAAATAATTAAGGAATTGAAGCACTAAGCTCACACGCAGTATGTGTCAAGAAAGTAATGAGACTCGCCGCTCCGTGGCGCTCCACCCGCTGTAAGGCATCCAAACGGAGGGATTTTGGTGGATGATCAAAACAATTAATGCACTGAAGAACTATGCCCTCATAAAGTATATGCAGAAAGTAATGAGACTTCCCACCGCGTGGCGATCGACATGATAGAAGCCAGCTACCAGGAGGGATTTTTGTGGATGATTCAAACAATTAACGCACTGAAGAACTATGCCCTCATAAAGTGTATGGAGACAGTAATGAGACCTCCCACCGCGTAGAGCTCCACTCGCTAGAAACAAGCGAACCGGTGAGATTGTGGTGGATGATCCAAACAATTAACGAACTGAAGCACTATGCTCACAAACAGTATGTGTCAAGAAAGTAATGACACTCGCCGCAGTATGGCGCTAAATTCGCTACAAGCAAGTTACCCGGAGGGATTGTGGTGGATGATAAAAATAATTAAGGAATTGAAGCACTAAGCTCACACGCAGTATGTGTCAAGAAAGCAATGGGACTCGCCGCTCCGTGGCGCTCCACCCGCTGTAAGGCAACCAAACGGAGGGATTTTAGTGGATGATCAAAACAATTAATGCACTGAAGAACTATGCCCTCATAAAGTATATGCAGAAAGTAATGTGACTTCCCACCGCGTGGCGATCGACATGATAGAAGCCAGCTACCAGGAGGGATTTTTGTGGATGATTCAAACAATTAACGCACTGAAGAACTATGCCCTCATAAAGTGTATGGAGACAGTAATGAGACCTCCCACCGCGTGGAGCTCCACTCGCTAGAAGCAAGCGAACCGGTGGGATTTTGGTGGATGATCCAAACAATTAACGAACTGAAGCACTAGGCTGACACGCGGTATGTCTCTAGAAAGTAATGAGGCTTCCCACTGCGTTGTGCTCCACGGGATAGAAGGCAGTTTTCCGGAGGGATTTTGGTGGATGATCCAAACAAATAACGAACTGAAGCACTATTCCATCATAAAGTGTTTGCAGAAAGTATGAGACTTCACACCGCGTGGCGCTCAACTCGCTAGAAGCAAGCTACCCAGATGGATTTTGGGGGACGATTCAAGCAATTAACGCACGGAAGAAATATGCCCTTATAAAGGGTATGCAGAAAGTAATAAGACTTTCCACCGCGTGGCGCTCCAATCGCTAGAATGCAGCCATCCGGTGGGATTTTGGTAAATGATCCAAACAATTAACGCACTGGATAACTATGCCCTCATAAAGTGTATGCAAAAAGTAATGAGTCTTCCCACCGCGTGGCGCTCCACTCGCTAGAGGCAAGCTACCCGGAGAGTTTGTGGTGGATGATCAAAACAATTAACGCACTGAAGAACTATGCCCTAATAAAGTGTATGCAGAAATTAATGAGAATTCCCACCGTGTGGCGCTCCACTCGCTAGAAACAAGCTACCCGGACGGATTGTGTTGGATGATCCAAACAATTAACGAACTGAAGTACTATGCTCAAACAGCGTATTTGTCAGGAAAGTAATGAGACTCGCCAATGCGTGGACCTTCCTTCGCTAGAAGCAAGCTACCCGGAGGAATTTTGGTGAATGATAGAAACAATTATCCCACTGAAGAACTATGCCCTAATAATGTGTATGCAGAAAGTAATGAGAATTCCCACCGTGTGGCGCTCCACTCGCTAGAAACAAGCTACCCGGAGGGATATTGGTGGATGATCCAACAAATTAATAAACTAGAGCACTATGTTCACACACATTAAGTGTCAAGAAAGTAAAGAGATTCGCCGCTGCGTAGCGCTCCATTCGCTAGAAGCAAGCTACCCGGAGGGATTTTTGTGCATGATCCAAACAATTAACGAACTGGAGAACTAGGCCCTAATAAAGTGTATGCAGAAAGTAATGAGATCTCCCACCGTGTGGTGCTCCACTCGCTAGAAACAAGCTACCCGGAGGGATATTGGTGAATGATCCAAACAATTAACAAACTGAAGCACTATGTTCACACACATTAAGTGTCAAGAAAGTAATGAGACTCTCCACTGCGTGGCGCTTCCTTCGCTAGATGCAAGCTACCAGGAGGGATTGTGGTGGATGATCCAAACAATTAACGAACTGTAGCACTGTGCCCTCTCAAAGGGTATGCAGAAAGTAAAGGGAATTTCCATCGCGTGGTGTTCCACTCGCTAGAAGAAAGCTACCCGGAAGGATTTTAGTGGATAATCCAAACAATTAACGCACTGAAGATCTATGCCCTCATAAAGAGTATGCAGAAATTAATGAGACTTCCCCCCGCGTGGCGCTCCACTCGCTTGAAACAAGCTACCCGGAGGGATATTGGTGAATGATCCAAACAATTAACAAACTGAAGCACTATGTTCACACACATTAAGTGTCAAGAAAGTAATGAGACTCGTCACTGCGTGGCGCTCCCTTCGCTAGAAGCAAGCTACCCGGAGGGATTGTGGTGGATGATCCAAACTATTAACGAACTTTAGCACTATGCCCTCTCAAAGGGTATGCAGAAAGTATAGAGAATTTCCATCGCGTGGCGCTCCACTCGCTAGAAGAATGCTACCCGGAAGGATTTTAGTGGATGATCCAAACAATTAACGCACTGAAGATCTATGCCCTCATAAAGCATATGCAGAAATTAATGAGACTTCCCCCCGCGTGGCGCTCCACTCGCTAGAAGAAAGCTACCCGGAGGGATTTTAGTGGATGATCCAAACAATTAACGCACTGAAGAACTATGCCCTCATAAAGGGTATGCAGAAAGTAATGAGACTTCCCAACGCGTGGCGCTCTACTCGCTAGAAGAAAGCTACCCGGAGGGATTTTAGTGGATGATCCAAACAACTAACGAACTGAAGCACTATGCTCACAAACAGTATGTGTCAAGAAAGTAATGACACTCCCTGCTGTGTGCCGCTCCACTCGCTACAAGCAAGCTACCCGGAGGGATTGTGGTGGATGATCCAAACAATTAACAAAATTAAGCATTATGTTCACACACAGTAAATGTCAAGAAAGAATAGAGACTCTCCGCTGCGTGGCGCTCCATTCGTCAGAAGCAAGCTACCCGAAGGGATTTTTGTGGATGATCCAAACAAATAACGCATTGAAAAACTATGCCCTCATGAAGTGTATGAAGAAAGTAATGAGACTTCCCACCGCGTTTCGCTCCACTTGATAAAAGCCAGCTACCCGGAGGGATTGTGGTGGATGATTCAAACAATTAACGCACTGAAAAACTATGCCCTCAGAAAGTGTATGCATAAAGTAATGAGACCTTCCACCGCGTTGCGTTCCACTCACTAGATGCAAGCTACCCGGAGGGATATTGGTGGATGATCCAAACAATTAACGCACTGGATTACTATACCCTCATGAAGTGTATGCAAAAAGTAATGAGACTTCCCACCGCGTGGCGCTCCACTCGCTAGAGGCAAGCTACGCGGAGAGTTTGTGGTGGATGATCCAAACAATTAACGCACTGAAGAACTGTGCCCTAATAAAGTGTATGCAGAAATTAATGAGAATTCCCACCGTGTGGCGCTCCACTCGCTAGAAACAAGCTACCCGGAGGGATTGTGGTGGATGATCCAAACAATTAACGAACTGAAGTACTATGCTCAAACAGCGTATTTGTCAGGAAAGTAATGAGACTCGCCAATGCGTGGACCTTCCTTCGCTAGAAGCAAGCTACCCGGAGGAATTTTGGTGAATGATAGAAACAATTATCCTACTGAAGAACTAAGCCCTAATAATGTGTATGTTGAAAGTAATGAGAATTCCCACCGTGTGGCGCTCCACTCGCTAGAAACAAGCTACCCGGAGGGATATTGGTGGATGATCCAACAAATTAATAAACTAGAGCACTATGTTCACACACATTAAGTGTCAAGAAAGTAATGAGATTCGCCGCTGCGTAGCGCTCCATTCGCTAGAAGCAAGCTACCCGGAAGGATTGTTGTGGATGATCCAAACAATTAACGAACTGGAGAACTAGGCCCTAATAAAGTGTATGCAGAAAGTAATGAGATCTCCCACCGTGTGGTGCTCCACTCGCTAGAAACAAGCTACCCGGAGGGATATTGGTGAATGATCCAAACAATTAACAAACTGAAGCACTATGTTCACACACATTAAGTGTCAAGAAAGTAATGAGACTCGCCACTGCGTGGCGCTTCCTTCGCTAGAAGCAAGCTACCAGGAGGGGTTTTTGGTGGATGATCCAAACAATTAACGAACTGTAGCACTATGCCCTCTCAAAGGGTATGCAGAAAGTATAGAGAATTTCCATCGCGTGGCGTTCCACTCGCTAGAAGAAAGCTACCCGGAAGGATTTTAGTGGATGATCCAAACAATTAACGCACTGAAGATCTATGCCCTCATAAAGTGTATGCAGAAAGTAATGAGACTTCCCTCCGCGCAGCGCTCCACTCGCTAGAAGCAAGCTACCCGGAGGGATAATGGTGGATTTTCCAAACAAATAACGAACTGAAGCTCTATGCTCACACACATTATGCGTCAAGAAACTAATGGAACTCGCCGCTGCGTGGTGCTTCATTCGCTAGAAGAAAGATACCCTTAGGGATTTCGGTGGATGATAGAAACAATTTTCGCAATGAAGCGCTATGCCCTCATAAAGAGTATGCAGAAAGTAATCAGACTTCCCCCCGTGTGGCCCTCCACTCGCTAGAAGGCAGCTACCCGGAGGGATTTTTGATGAACGATCCAAACAATTAACGCACTGAAGAACTAGTCCCTCACAAAGTGTATGCAGAAAATAATGAGACTTCATCCCGCGTGGCGCTCCACTCGCTAGAAGCAAGGTACCCGGAGGGATTGTGGTGGATGATCGAAACAATTAACGAACTGAAACACTATGTTCACACAGAATATGTGTCAAGAAAGTAATGAGACTCGCCACTGCGTGGCGCTCCGTTCGCTAGAAGCAAGCTGCTCGAGGGATTTTGGTGGATCATCCAAACAATTAACGCACTAAAGAACTACCCCCTTATACAGTGTATGCAGAAAGTAATGAGACATCCCCCCGCGTGGCGCTCCACTCGCTAATACCAAGCTACTCGGAGGGATTCTGATGGATGATCCAAACAATTAACGAACTGAGGCACTATGCTCACACAGAGTATGTGTCAAGAAAGTAGTGTGACTCGCACTGCGAGGTGCTTCATTCGCTACAAGCAAGATACCTGGAGGGATTTTCCTGGATGAAAGAAACAATTATCGCATTGAAGCACTATTCCCTCATAAAGTGTATGCACAAGGTAATCAGAGTTCAAACCGAGTGGCGCTCCACTGGCTAGAAGCAAGCTACCCGGAGTGATATTGGTGGATTTTCCAAACAATTTACGAACTGAAACACTATGCTCACACACATTATGTGTCAAGAAAGTAATGAGACTCGCGCTGCGTGGCGCTTCATTCGCTAGAAGCAAGCTACCCGGAGGGATATTGGTGGATTTTCCAAACAATTTACGAACTGAAGCTCTATGCTTACACACATTATGTGTCAATAAAGTAATGAGACTCACTGCTGCGTGACGCTCCATTCGCTAAAAGGAAGCTACCCGATGAGATTTTGGTGGATGGTACAAACGATTAACGCACTGATAATCTATGTCCTCATAAAGTGTATGCAGAAAATAATGAGACTTCCCCCCGCGTAGCGCTCCACTTGCTAGAAGCAAGCTACCCGGAGGGATTGTGATGGATGAACCAAACAATTAACGAACTGAAGCACTATGCTCACACAGAATATGTGTCAAGAAAGTAATGAGACTCGCCGCTGTGTGGCGCTCCATTCGCTACAAGAAAGCTACCCTGAGGGATTGTGGAGGATGATCCAAATAATTAACGAAATGAAGCACTATGCTCACACACAGTATGTGTCAAGAAAGAAATGAGACTCGCCGCACCGTGGAGCTCCACCCGCTAGAAGGCAGCTACACGGAGGGATTTTGGTGGATGATCCAAACAATTAACGCACTGGAAAACTATGCCCTCATAAAGTGTACGCAGAAGGTATTGAGACTTGCAACCGCGTGTCGCTCGACTCGCTAGAAGCCAGCTACACGGAGGGATTTTTTGTGGATGATGCATACAATTAACGCACAGAAGAACGATGCCTTTACAAAAGTGTATGCAGAGAGTAATGAGAATTCCCCCAGCGTGGAGCTCCACTCGCTAGAAGCCAGCTACACGGAGGGCTTTTCGTGGATGTTACAAACAATTAACGCACTGAAGCACTATTCCCTCGTAAAGTGTATGCTGAAGGTAATAAGACTTCACACCGCGTGGCGTTCCACTCGCTAGAAACAAGCTACCCGGAGGGATTTTAGTGGATGATCCAAACAATTAACGCACTGAAGAACTATGCCCTCATAAAGGGTATGCAGAAAGTAAAGAGACTTCCCGCCTCGTGGCGCTCCACTCGCTAGAAGCAAGCTACCCGGAGGAATTTTGGTGGATGATGCAAACAATTAACGCACTTAAAAACTGCGTCCTAATAAAGAGTATGCAGAAAGTAATGAGACTTCCCACCGCGTGGCGTTCTACTCGCTAGAAGGAAGCTACCCGGAGGGATTTTTTTGGATGTTTCAATTTACGCACTGAAGAACTATTCCCTCAAAAAGTGTATGCACAAGGTAATGAGACTTCACATCGCGTGGCGCTCCACTCGCTACAAGCAAGCTACACGGAGGGATATTGGGGGATTTTCCAAACAATTAACAAACTTAAGCTCTATGCTCACACACATTATGATCAAGAAAATAATGGAACTCGCCGCTTCGTTGTCCTTCATTCGCTAGAAGAAAGATACACTTAGGGATTTCTGTGTATGATAGAAACAATTTTCGCAATGAAGCACTATTCTCTCATAAAGAGTATGCAGAAAGTAATTAAACTTGCCACTTCGTGGCGCTCCACTCGCTAGAAGGCAGCTACCCGGAGGGATTTTTGATGAATGATCCAAACAATTAACGCACTGAAGAACTATGACCTCACAAAGTGTATGCAGAAAATAATGAGACTTCCCCCCGTGTGGCGCTCTACTCGCTAGAAGCAAGATACCCGGAGGGATTGTGGTGTATGATAGAAACAATTAACGAACTAAGGCACTATGCTAACACAGAGTATGTGTCAAAAATGTAATGAGACTCGCATCTGCGTTGGTCTTCATTCGCTAGAAGCCAGCTACCCGAGAGGACTTTTGTGGATGATCCAAACAATTAACGGACTGAAGCACTATGCTCACACACATTATGTGTCAAGAAAGTAATGAGACTCGGTACTGCGTGGCGCTTCATTCGCTTGAAACAAGCAGCGCGTTGGGATATTGGTGGATGATACAAACATATAACGCACTGATAAGCTATTCCCTCATAAAGTGTATGCAGAAGTTAATGAGAATTCCCACCGCGTGGCGCTCCACTCGCTAGAATGCAGCTACCCGTAGGGATTTTTGGTGGATGATAAAAACAATTAACGCACCGTAGAACTATGCCCTCATGAAGTATATGCAGAAAGTAATGACATTTCCCACCGCGTGGCGCTCCACTCGCTAGAAGGAAGCTACCCGGATTGATTGTGGTGGATGATCCAAACAATTAACGGACTGAAGCACTATGCTCACACAGATTATGTGTCAAGAATGTAATTAGACTCGCCGCTGCGTGGCGCTTCATTCGCTAGAAGCCAGTTAACCCGGAGGGATTGTGGTCGAAGATCCAAACAATTAACGCACTGAAGAACTATACCCGCATAAAGTGTATGCATAAAGTAATGAGACGTCCCCCCGCGTGGCATTCCACTCGCTATAAGCAAGCTTCCCGGAGGGATATTGGTGGATGATCCAAACAATGAACTGAAGCACTATGCTCACACACAGTATGTGTCAAGAAAGTAATGAGTCCCGCAGCTTCTTGGCGCTCCATTCTCTAGAAGCAAGCTACCCGGAGGGATTGTGGTGGATGATAGAAATTATTATCGCAATGAAGCATTATGCCCTCATAAAGTGTATGCAGTAAGTAATGAGACTTCCCCGCGCGTGGCGCTCCAATTGCTAGAAGCAAGCAAAACGGAGAGATTTTTCATGGATGATGCAAACAATTAACACACTGAGGAACTATGCCCTCATAAAGTGTATGCGGAAAGTAATGGGACTTCCCCCCGCGTAGTGCTCCACTCGCTAGAAGCAAGCTACCCGGAAGGATATTGGTGGATTTTCCAAACAATTTACGAACTGAAGCTCTATGCTTACACACATTATGTGTCAAGAAATTAATGAGACTCACTGCTGCGTGGCGCTCCATTCGCTAGAAGGAAGCTGCCCGAAGAGATTTTGGTGGATGATACAAACGATTAACGCACTGATGATCTATGTCCTCATAAAGTGTATGCAGAAAGTAATTAGAATTCCCACTGAGTGGCGCTCCACTCGCTAGAATCAAGCTACCCGGAGGGATTTTGGTTGAGGATCCAAAATTAACGCACTGAAGAACTATGCCGTCATAAAGAGTATGCAGAAAGTAATTAAACTTGCCACTTCGTGGCGCTCCACTCGCTAGAAGGCAGCTACCCGGAGGGATTTTTGATGAATGATCCAAACAAATAACGCACTGAAGAACTATGACCTCACAAAGTGTATGCAGAAAATAATGAGACTTCGCACCGCGTGGCACTCCACTCGCTAGAAGCAAGCTACCCGGAGGGATTTTGGTGGGTGATCCAAAGAATTAACGAACTGAAGCACTATGCTCACACAGAATATGTGTCAAGAAAGTAATGAGACTCGCCACTGCGTGGCGCTTCATTCGCTACAAGAAAGCTACCCTGAGGGATTGTGGAGGATGATCCAAATAATTAACGAACTGAAGCACTATGCTCACACACAGTATGTGTCAAGAAAGAAATTAGACTCGCCGCACCGTGGAGCTCCACCCGCTAGAAGGCAGCTACAAGGAGGGATTTTTGATGAATGATCCAAACAATTAACGCACTGAAGAACTATGCCCTCACAAAGTGTATGCAAAAAATATTGAGACTTCCCCCCGTGTGGCGCTCTACTCGCTAGAAGCAAGATACCCGGAGGGATTGTTTTGTATGATAGAAACAATTAACGAACTAAGGCACTATGCTAACACAGAGTATCTGTCAAAAATGTAATGAGACTCGCTGCTGCGTGACGCTTCATTCGCTAGAAAAAAGATATTCTTAGGGATTTTGAAAGATGATAGAAACTATTATCACACTGAAGTACTATTCCCTCATAAAGTGTAGGCAGAAAGTAATGAGACTTGTCCCCGTGTGGCGCTCCACTCGCTAGAAGCAAGATACCCGAAGGGATTGCGGTGTATGATAGAAAAAATTAACGAACTGAAGCACTATGCTCACACAGAGTATGTGTCAAGAAAGTAATGAGACTCGCCGCTGCGTTGCGCTTCATTCGCTAGAAGCCAGCTACCCGAGAGGATTTTTGTGGATGATCCAAACAATTAACGGACTGAAGCACTATGCTCACACACATTATGTGTCAAGAAAGTAATGAGACTCGGTACTGCGTGGCACTTCATTCGCTTGAAACAAGCAGCGCGTTGGGATATTGGTGGATGATACAAACATATAACGCACTGACAAGCTATTCCCTCATAAAGTGTATGCAGAAGTTAATGAGAATTCCCACCGCGTGGTTCTCCACTCGCTAGAAGGAAGCTACCCGGATTGATTGTGGTGGATGATCCAAACAATTAACGGACTGAAGCACTATGCTCACACAGATTATGTGTCAAGAATGTAATTAGACTCGCCGCTGCGTGGCGCTTCATTCGCTAGAAGCCAGTTAACCCGGAGGGATTGTGGTCGAAGATCCAAACAATTAACGCACTGAAGAACTATACCCGCATAAAGTGTATGCATAAAGTAATGAGACGTCCCCCCGCGTGGCGTTCCACTCGCTATAAGCAAGCTTCCCGGAGGGATATTGGTGGATGATCCAAACAATGAACTGAAGCACTATGCTCACACACAGTATGTGTCAAGAAAGTAATGAGTCCCGCAGCTTCTTGGCGCTCCATTCTCTAGAAGCAAGCTACCCGAGGGATTTTGGTGGATGATCCAAACGATTAACGCACTGAAGAACTACGCCCTTATACCGTGTATGCAGAAAGTAATGAGACTTCCCACCGCGTGGCGCTCCACTCGATAGAAGCCAGCTACACGAAGGGATTTAGGTGGATGATACAAAAAAGTAACGCATTCAATCACTATGCTCTCATAAAGTGTATGCAGTAAGTAATGGGACTTACCACCGCGCTGCGCTCCACTCGCTAGTTGAAAGCTACCCCGAGTAATTATAGTGGATGCTCCAAACAATTAACGCACTGAAGACTATGCTCTCATAAAATGTATGCAGAAAGTAAAGAGACTTGCTACAGCGTGTCGCTCCACTCGCAAAAAGCAATTTTCCCCTTGAGGGATTGTGGTGGTATATCCAAAAGATTAAAAAACTGAAGCACTATGCTCACACACAGTATGTGTCAAGAAAGTAATTACACTCGACGCTGCGTGGCGCTCCAATCGCTAGAAGCAAGCTATCCGGAGGGATTGTTGTGGATGATCCAAACAATTAACAAACTGAAGCATATTGCTCACACACAGTATGTGTCAAGAAAGAATTGAGACTAACCTCTGCGTGGCGCTCCATTCGTCAGAAGCAAGCTACCCGGAGGGATTTTGGTTGATGATCCAAAATTAACGCACTCAAGAAGTCAAAAAGTTTATGTAGAAAGTAATTAGACTTCCCACTGGGTGGCGCTTCACTCGATAGCAGCCAGCTACCCGAAGGGATTTTGGTGGGTGATCCAAAGAATTAACGAACTGAAGCACTATGCTCACACAGAATATGTGTCAAGAAAGTAATGAGACTCGCCACTGCGTGGCGCTTCATTCGCTACAAGAAAGCTACCCTGAGGGATTGTGGAGGATGATCCAAATAATTAACGAACTGAAGCACTATGCTCACACACAGTATGTGTCAAGAAAGAAATTAGACTCGCCGCACCGTGGAGCTCCACCCGCTAGAAGGCAGCTACAAGGAGGGATTTTTGATGAATGATCCAAACAATTAACGCACTGAAGAACTATGCCCTCACAAAGTGTATGCAAAAAATATTGAGACTTCCCCCCGTGTGGCGCTCTACTCGCTAGAAGCAAGATACCCGGAGGGATTGTTTTGTATGATAGAAACAATTAACGAACTAAGGCACTATGCTAACACAGAGTATCTGTCAAAAATTTAATGAGACTCGCTGCTGCGTGACGCTTCATTCGCTAGAAAAAAGATATTCTTAGGGATTTTGAAAGATGATAGAAACTATTATCGCACTGAAGTACTATTCCCTCATAAAGTGTAGGCAGAAAGTAATGAGACTTGTCCCCGTGTGGCGCTCCACTCGCTAGAAGCAAGATACCCGAAGGGATTGCGGTGGGTGATCCAAAGAATTAACGAACTGAAGCACTATGCTCACACAGAGTATGTGTCAAGAAAGTAATGAGACTCGCCGCTGCGTTGCGCTTCATTCGCTAGAAGCCAGCTACCCGAGAGGATTTTTGTGGATGATCCAAACAATTAACGGACTGAAGCACTATGCTCACACACATTATGTGTCAAGAAAGTAATGAGACTCGGTACTGCGTGGCACTTCATTCGCTTGAAACAAGCAGCGCGTTGGGATATTGGTGGATGATACAAACATATAACGCACTGACAAGCTATTCCCTCATAAAGTGTATGCAGAAGTTAATGAGAATTCCCACCGCGTGGCGCTCCACTCGCTAGAAGGAAGCTACCCGGATTGATTGTGGTGGATGATCCAAACAATTAACGGACTGAAGCACTATGCTCACACAGATTATGTGTCAAGAATGTAATTAGACTCGCCGCTGCGTGGCGCTTCATTCGCTAGAAGCCAGTTAACCCGGAGGGATTGTGGTCGAAGATCCAAACAATTAACGCACTGAAGAACTATACCCGCATAAAGTGTATGCATAAAGTAATGAGACGTCCCCCCGCGTGGCGTTCCACTCGCTATAAGCAAGCTTCCCGGAGGGATATTGGTGGATGATCCAAACAATGAACTGAAGCACTATGCTCACACACAGTATGTGTCAAGAAAGTAATGAGTCCCGCAGCTTCTTGGCGCTCCATTCTCTAGAAGCAAGCTACCCGAGGGATTTTGGTGGATGATCCAAACGATTAACGCACTGAAGAACTACGCCCTTATACCGTGTATGCAGAAAGTAATGAGACTTCCCACCGCGTGGCGCTCCACTCGATAGAAGCCAGCTACACGAAGGGATTTAGGTGGATGATACAAAAAAGTAACGCATTCAATCACTATGCTCTCATAAAGTGTATGCAGTAAGTAATGAGACTTACCACCGCGCTGCGCTCCACTCGCTAGTTGAAAGCTACCCCGAGTAATTATAGTGGATGCTCCAAACAATTAACGCACTGAAGACTATGCTCTCATAAAATGTATGCACAAAGTAAAGAGACTTGCTACAGCGTGGCGCTCCACTCGCTAAAAGCAATTTTCCCGGAGGGATTGTGGTGGTATATCCAAAAGATTAAAAAACTGAAGCACTATGCTCACACACAGTATGTGTCAAGAAAGTAATTAGACTCGACGCTGCGTGGCGCTCCAATCGCTAGAAGCAAGCTACCCGGAGGGATTGTGGTGGATGATAGAAATTATTATCGCAATGAAGCATTATGCCCTCATAAAGTGTATGCAGTAAGTAATGAGACTTCCCCGCGCGTGGCGCTCCAATTGCTAGAAGCAAGCAAAACGGAGAGATTTTTCATGGATGATGCAAACAATTAACACACTGAGGAACTATGCCCTCATAAAGTGTATGCGGAAAGTAATGGGACTTCCCCCCGCGTAGTGCTCCACTCGCTAGAAGCAAGCTACCCGGAAGGATATTGGTGGATTTTCCAAACAATTTACGAACTGAAGCTCTATGCTTACACACATTATGTGTCAAGAAATTAATGAGACTCACTGCTGCGTGGCGCTCCATTCGCTAGAAGGAAGCTGCCCGAAGAGATTTTGGTGGATGATACAAACGATTAACGCACTGATGATCTATGTCCTCATAAAGTGTATGCAGAAAGTAATTAGAATTCCCACTGAGTGGCGCTCCACTCGCTAGAATCAAGCTACCCGGAGGGATTTTGGTTGATGATCCAAAATTAACGCACTGAAGAACTATGCCGTCATAAAGAGTATGCAGAAAGTAATTAAACTTGCCACTTCGTGGCGCTCCACTCGCTAGAAGGCAGCTACCCGGAGGGATTTTTGATGAATGATCCAAACCAATAACGCACTGAAGAACTATGACCTCACAAAGTGTATGCAGAAAATAATGAGACTTCGCACCGCGTGGCACTCCACTCGCTAGAAGCAAGCTACCCGGAGGGATTTTGGTGGGTGATCCAAAGAATTAACGAACTGAAGCACTATGCTCACACAGAATATGTGTCAAGAAAGTAATGAGACTCGCCACTGCGTGGCGCTTCATTCGCTACAAGAAAGCTACCCTGAGGGATTGTGGAGGATGATCCAAATAATTAACGAACTGAAGCACTATGCTCACACACAGTATGTGTCAAGAAAGAAATTAGACTCGCCGCACCGTGGAGCTCCACCCGCTAGAAGGCAGCTACCCGGAGGGATTTTTGATGAATGATCCAAACAATTAACGCACTGAAGAACTATGCCCTCACAAAGTGTATGCAAAAAATATTGAGACTTCCCCCCCGTGTGGCGCTCTACTCGCTAGAAGCAAGATACCCGGAGGGATTGTTTTGTATGATAGAAACAATTAACGAACTAAGGCACTATGCTAACACAGAGTATGTGTCAAAAATGTAATGAGACTCGCTGCTGCGTGACGCTTCATTCGCTAGAAAAAAGATATTCTTAGGGATTTTGAAAGATGATAGAAACTATTATCGCACTGAAGCACTATTCCCTCATAAAGTGTAGGCAGAAAGTAATGAGACTTGTCCCCGTGTGGCGCTCCACTCGCTAGAAGCAAGATACCCGAAGGGATTGCGGTGTATGATAGAAAAAATTAACGAACTGAAGCACTATGCTCACACAGAGTATGTGTCAAGAAAGTAATGAGACTCGCCGCTGCGTTGCGCTTCATTCGCTAGAAGCCAGCTACCCGAGAGGATTTTTGTGGATGATCCAAACAATTAACGGACTGAAGCACTATGCTCACACACATTATGTGTCAAGAAAGTAATGAGACTCGGTACTGCGTGGCACTTCATTCGCTTGAAACAAGCAGCGCGTTGGGATATTGGTGGATGATACAAACATATAACGCACTGACAAGCTATTCCCTCATAAAGTGTATGCAGAAGTTAATGAGAATTCCCACCGCGTGGCGCTCCACTCGCTAGAAGGAAGCTACCCGGATTGATTGTGGTGGATGATCCAAACAATTAACGGACTGAAGCACTATGCTCACACAGATTATGTGTAAAGAATGTAATTAGACTCGCCGCTGCGTGGCGCTCCATTCGCTAGAAGCCAGTTAACCCGGAGGGATTGTGGTCGAAGATCCAAACAATTAACGCACTGAAGAACTATACCCGCATAAAGTGTATGCATAAAGTAATGAGACGTCCCCCCGCGTGGCGTTCCACTCGCTATAAGCAAGCTTCCCGGAGGGATATTGGTGGATGATCCCAACAATGAACTGAAGCACTATGCTCACACACAGTATGTGTCAAGAAAGTAATGAGTCCCGCAGCTTCTTAGCGCTCCATTCTCTAGAAGCAAGCTACCCGAGGGATTTTGGTGGATGATCCAAACGATTAACGCACTGAAGAACTACGCCCTTATACCGTGTATGCAGAAAGTAATGAGACTTCCCACCACGTGGCGCTCCACTCGATAGAAGCCAGCTACACAAAGGGATTTAGGTGGATGATACAAAAAAGTAACGCATTCAATCACTATGCTCTCATAAAGTGTATGCAGTAAGTAATGAGACTTACCACCGCGCTGCGCTCCACTCGCTAGTTGAAAGCTACCCCGAGTAATTATAGTGGATGATCCAAACAATTAACGCACTGAAGACTATGCTCTCATAAAATGTATGCAGAAAGTAAAGAGACTTGCTACAGCCTGTCGCTCCACTCGCAAAAAGCAATTTTCCCCTTGAGGGATTGTGGTGGTATATCCAAAAGATTAAAAAACTGAAGCACTATGCTCACACACAGTATGTGTCAAGAAAGTAATTACACTCGACGCTGCGTGGCGCTCCAATCGCTAGAAGCAAGCTATCCGGAGGGATTGTTGTGGATGATCCAAACAATTAACAAACTGAAGCATATTGCTCACACACAGTATGTGTCAAGAAAGAATTGAGACTAACCTCTGCGTGGCGCTCCATTCGTCAGAAGCAAGCTACCCGGAGGGATTTTGGTTGATGATCCAAAATTAACGCACTCAAGAAGTCAAAAAGTGTATGTAGAAAGTAATTAGACTTCCCACTGGGTGGCGCTTCACTCGATAGCAGCCAGCTACCCGAAGGGATTTTGGTGGATGATCCAAACAATTAACGAAGTCAAGCGCTTTGCTCACACAGGGTATGTGTCAAGAAAGTAATGAGACTTGCCGCTGCGTGGCGCTTCATTGGCTAGAAGCACTCTAGCAAGAGCGATATAGGTGGGTGATAGACACAATTATCGCACTGAAGAACTATGCCTTCATAAAGTGAATGCAGAAAGCAATGAGGCTTTCAACCGCGTGGCGCTCCACTCGCTAGAAACAAGCTACCCGGAGGAATTGTGGTAGATGATCCAAACAATTAACGAAGTGAAGCGCTATGCTCACACAGGGTATGTGTCAAGAAAG
The DNA here is from genome assembly GCF_964235325.1 of Thermobia domestica. Lineage (NCBI taxonomy): Eukaryota > Metazoa > Arthropoda > Insecta > Zygentoma > Lepismatidae > Thermobia > Thermobia domestica. The sequence goes on along the minus strand of NC_137470.1, from coordinate 58,416,725 downwards.
TAATGAGACTCGCCGTTGCTTGGCGCTTCATTCGCTAGAAGCAAGCTACCCGGAGGGATTTTTTTGGACGATGGAAAGAATTATCGCAATGAAAAACTATGCCCTCATAAAGTGTATGAGAAAGTAATGAGAACCCCACGCGTGGCCCTCCACTCGCTAATAGCAAGCTACTCGGAGGGATTCTGGTGGATGATGCAAACAATTAACGAACTGAGGCACTATGCTCACACAGAGTATGTGTCAAGAAAGTAGTGTGACTCGCACTGCGAGGTGCTTCATTCGCTACAAGCAAGATACCTGGAGGGATTTTGCTGGATGAAAGAAACAATTATCGCATTGAAGCACTATTCCCTCATAAAGTGTATGCACAAGGTAATCAGAGTTCAAACCGAGTGGCGCTCCACTCGCTAGAAGCAAGCTTCCCGGAGTGATAGTGGTGGATGATCCAAAGAATTAACGAAGTGAAGCACTATGCTCACACAGTGTATGTGAAAAAAAAGTAATGAGACTCGCCGATGCGTGGCGTTTCATTCGCTAGAAGCAAGCTACCCAGAGGAATTTTGGTGGATGATAGAACAAGCTTCGCCATAAACCAATATGCCCTCATAAAGTGTATGCAGAAAGTAATGAGACTTCCCCCCGCGTAGCGCTCCACTTGCTAGAAGCAAGCTACCCGGAGGGATATTGGTGGATTTTCCAAACAATTAACGAACTGAAGCTCTATGCTCACACACATTATGCGTCAAGAAAGTAATGGAACTTGCGCTGCGTGGTGCTTCATTCGCTAGAAGAAAGAAAACCTTAGGGATTTCGGTGGATGATAGAAACAATTTTCGCAATGAAACACTATGCCCTCATAAAGGGTATGCAGAAAGTAATTAAACTTGCCACCTCGTGGCGCTCCACTCGCTAGAAGGCAGCTACCCGGAGGAATTTTGGTGGATGATCAAAGCAATTAACGCAGTGAAGAACTATGCCCTCATAAAGTGTATGCAGAAAGTAATCAGACTTCCCACCGCGTGGCACTCCACTCGCTAGAAGCAAGGTACCCGGAGGGATTTTGGTGGGTGATCCAAAGAATTAACGAACTGAAGCACTATGCTCACACAGAATATGTGTCAAGAAAGTAATGAGACTCGCCACTGCGTGGCGCTTCATTCGCTAGAAGCAAGCTACCCGGAGGGATTTTGGTGAATGATGTTAACAATTATCGCACTGAAGCACTATACTATGCCCTCATAAAGTGTTTGCAGAAAGTAAAGAGACTTGCTACAGCGTGGCGCTCCACTCGCTAGAAACAAGCTACCGGGAGGGATTTTAGTGGATGATCCAAACAATTAACGAACTGAAGATTTATGCTCATACTCAGTATATGTCAAGAAAGTAATGAGATTCGCCGCTGCCTGGCCCTCTATTCGCTAGAAGCACGCTACAGGGAGGGACTATGGTGGATGATACAAAAGATTTACACACTGAAGAGCTATGAACTCATAAAGTGTATGAAGAAAGTAATGAGACTTCCCACCGCATGACGTTCCACTCGCTAGAAGCTAGCTACCCGGAGGGATTGTGATGGATGAACCAAACAATTAACGAACTGAAGCACTATGCTCACACAGAGTATGTGTCAAGAAAGAAATGAGACTCGCCGCACCGTGGAGCTCCACCCGCTAGAAGGCAGCTACACGGAGGGATTTTGGTGGATGATCCAAACAATTAACGCACTGGAAAACTATGCTCTCATAAAGTGTATGCAGAAGGTATTGAGACTTGCAACCGCGTGGCGCTCGACTCGCTAGAAGCCAGCTACCCGGAGGGATTGTGGTGGATGATCCAAACAATTAACAAACTGAAGCAGTATGCTCACACACAGTATGTGTCAAGAAAGAATTGAGACTCACCGCTGCGTGGCGCTCCATTCGTCAGAAGCAGGCTACCCGGAGGGATTTTGGTTGATGATCCAAAATTAACGCACTGAAGAACTATGCCGTCATAAAGTGTATGCAGAAGGTATTGAGACTTGCAACCGCGTGGCGCTCGACTCGCTAGAAGCCAGCTACACAGAGGGGTGTTTTGTGGATGATGCATACAATTAACGCACAGAAGAACGATGCCCTTACAAAAGTGTATGCAGAAAGTAATGAGAATTCCCCCAGCGTGGAGCTCCACTCGCTAGAAGCCAGCTACACGGAGGGCTTTTCGTGGATGATACAAACAATTAACGCACTCAAGCACTATTCCCTCGTAAAGTGTATGCTGAAGGTAATAAGACTTCACACCGCGTGGCGCTCCACTCGCTACAAGCAAGCTACCCGGAGGGATATTGGTGGATTTTCCAAACAATTAACGAACTGAAGCTCTATGCTCACACACATTATGATCAAGAAAATAATGGAACTCGCCGCTGCGTTGTCCTTTATTCGCTAGAAGAAAGATACCCTTAGGGATTTCTGTGGATGATAGAAACAATTTTCGCAATGAAGCACTATTCTCTCATAAAGAGTATGCAGAAAGTAATTAAACTTGCCACCTCGTGGCGCTCCACTCGCTAGAAGGCAGCTACCCGGAGGGATTTTTGATGAATGATCCAAACAATTAACGCACTGAAGAACTATGCCCTCACAAAGTGTATGCAGAAAATAATGAGACTTCCCCCCGTGTGGCGCTCTACTCGCTAGAAGCAAGATACCGAAGGGATTGCGGTGTATGATAGAAACAATTAACGAACTGAAGCACTATGCTCACACAGAGTATGTGTCAACAATGTAATGAGACTCGATGCTGCGTAACGCTTCATTCGCTAGAAAAAAGATATTCTTATTGATTTTGAAGGATGATAGAAACAATAACAACGAGATACTTTGTATCGTTTAATAATTACCTGTACCTTGGGCAGAAAGTGCTCATACTCAAGCACTATACTTGATATAATGTTAATTTAAAAATAACAAAAGAAGAATGTTTTTAATATATGTGAAGAAATATACATTATTGTATAATTCGTTGCTATGTAGTTGTTTATATATACCTAGTCAACATGTATGTTTGCAAGACAGTTTGAGTGAAAATACGTTAAAAGAGTATCAACTAATAAACCATTTAATACCGATCATCGACTTGTAATTTCGATAGAAAAGGTGAGAATAATAGTGTATATAATTATTGAAGATATTTTTATGTGTAAACAATTACTACCACTCAAGATTTACTTATATCATTAGCCGAACCAGGTTGACGACTACCTTTGGTGAGTTGTTGTAAAATTTTTGGTTTACCTCACCCGGGATCTTTGTAAATTCTTATCCTGAAGTATAAAGTAAGGGTGAATTTACTTCTTTAATAAGGTTCATGACTACGAACTTTACTGTACTTAGAAGTGGTAGAATAATCACAAGGAAAATGATGATCGGTGAGGCAATGGAAAAAGAAACTGGTGACAGTGGTAATGAAGAACAAAATACAGCTCCTGTTGTACCTGAAGTGTTGACCTTCGAAGACAAAATCTTAATGGCTCTACAGCGACAAGAACAAAATCTGGCTCAGATGTCCAATGAACTAAAACAGACGATGGAGCGGAAATCCGAAGAATCCAGCAAACAGTATGAGGAATTAAAACAGACGGTGGAGCGAAAATCCGAGGAATCCGGCAAACAGTATCAGGAATTAAGTAAACGATTGGAGCAGACATCCGAAGAGACGAAACAATCTATTATCCAGGCGATGAGTGACATCACCTCACAGTTCGATGAAAAGCTTAGAAGGGTATCTGAAGATTGCCAGGATAATTACAACCATGTTATTCAAGAGGTCAATGGTGTAAAAAAGGATTTGGAAGTAATAGAATCTTCTGTACGGCAACAAAAGATTCAGGTCACGGATAATTCTACCAAAATACGTGCGAATACTCAGTTGATATCTGCATTACAAGAGGAAATCAGGATGCTACAGATTAAGGACAACGCATACCAAAACAACATGGTTAATGATCATCTGGAGTTCCCTTGTTCACAGGAGATGACCTCGCGTTCACCCGTAGCAGATCAACGTGGACCTCACATTATATCATCGTCAAGTAATCCATCCGATGAGGACATTATTTTGGAAGAAATTCATCCAAGGACTACAGATGGACGTAAAAGAGATGGTGGAACTACACATCATGCAGTAGGTAGGAATTGTCACTCAACACGAACACGGAAAGATGAAAGAAAGGTAAAGTTAAGTGTAAAGATGAGTGAAATACGTGCTATGAGTAAGTTCAGTGGTAAATGTAACGAAAATGCTACCTCTTTCCTAGAAAAATTTCAGGATGAGTGCAATATAATGTGTATAGATAAATCGCAATATATGAAGCTAATCCCTCATTTATTACTCCCACCATGTTCTTTATGGTTTAAAGCAGTACGAGACCACATCAATACATATGATGAATTTAAAGCTGCGCTGATTGCAAATTACGAAAATGACTTTTTGCTTGCAAACAGAGATGCGACGATTAGAAATCAACCTTTCAATCCTCGTTTGCACAAATCTGTTGTTGATTTTGTTGTAAATACATATAATGAATTAAAAGTCGTAAATCCGTTGCAATCGGAATCTAGAGTAATTGCATCAATTCAAAATTTGCTACCGTTTAAACTACAACAGATCCTGTTTTCTACCCAATGTATGAGTTTTAATCATTTATTAATGCTTGTACAATGTTATGAAACTCAATACCACGCTCAGAATCATCAAGCGGGAGTAGGTAAAAGTAAAAATAATTCAGATCACTTTGTACCTGTTCGTAATCTAAATATCCGTAATGCGAACGATACGGATCACAACCTAAATCGAGTGAATTTAAGCAATCCGAACGAGCAAAATAGGCAAATATATGTTGGAAATCCACCTAACCTAATTAATCGTGGCAATCCTTATGTTAGACCCTATAATCAAAATAGATTTAAAAATAGACGAAATACATGGCGAAATTCCAGGAATACAGCAAACTATATGGATACACGTAATCGTAATTCAAGAGATGGCATTTCGCATCCAAATCAAGATAATGACACAGTTCCTGTACAGAACAATAATACGGGACATAATCATGATTGTGCGGTACAGTGTACTTTATTGGAACCATACACGAGTATGAATTTAAACTAACTGCAGCTGATGTGGTAGGGGTTAAACCCATATCAGCTCTAGATTTTCATGGACATTTATCTTCCAATTTATGCGATAATGTCAAACTCACATCATTTGTGTAAAAATAGATTTATTTTTTTCCTTTTGTACGTCTAAACGTAGGTTACGTTTAATTTTTGATTTTTACTTAATTTAATTTTCTTTAATTCTCATTAACCAATGATAATTTTCAAATGATTTTAATTTTCTCTTGTTAATGTGAAGAATTATAATTCGATTTTATAATTGATTAAAGGCAAAGGTTATTTATATTATATGGATTTGTGTCGAGAATTTGTTGTCAAAGATTATGTTAAGAACAAGGTTCATTCTATTAAGCTATTTATCCGACGACTGTCTTTATGCGCTACTTTATATATTACCCGAATAAGATTCTTCTATATTCTGATGCCTTATGGATACAATGTATATTTTAAAACATCATCTAACGTAGTTATCATATAATGCGCCCTGGAAAGATCAAATATTATTTTTCTTAACATCACCGTTTTAATAATGATTAAAAATGCTAATCATTGTGATTTATGTTTTAAAAGGTAATTTGAATCTTACGATTTTGACTGCGCACCCTTCAGTAATTATATTATTAAGCGACGACGTTTATATAATAAAAGATAAATGATAATGGAATAAAAGATTTATTATAAATGTATTTATATATATATGAAGCTTAAGGAAGATATATATATATACGAGGGGCGATCAAAATGTAAAGGACATAAGTAATGTAACATCATTATTGTAAACGGACAGGTGGTTCTTAAATATAAAAGCTAAGCTCGCTTGTAACTTTTATATTCAGTCCCATCGTCGGGCGACATTTTTATACAACGAGATACTTTGTATCGTTTAATAATTACCTGTACCTTGGGCAGAAAGTGCTCATACTCAAGCACTATACTTGATATAATGTTAATTTAAAAATAACAAAAGAAGAATGTTTTTAATATATGTGAAGAAATATACATTATTGTATAATTCGTTGCTATGTAGTTGTTTATATATACCTAGTCAACATGTATGTTTGCAAGACAGTTTGAGTGAAAATACGTTAAAAGAGTATCAACTAATAAACCATTTAATACCGATCATCGACTTGTAATTTCGATAGAAAAGATGAGAATAATAGTGTATATAATTATTGAAGATATTTTTATGTGTAAACAATTACTACCACTCAAGATTTACTCATATAATTAGCCGAACCAGGTTGACGACTACCTTTGGTGAGTCGTTGTACAATTATCGCACTGAAGCACTATTCCCTCATAAAGTGTATGCAGAAAGTAATGAGACTTGTCCCCGTGTGGCGCTCCACTCGCTAGAAGCAAGATACCCGAGGGATTTTGGTGGATGATCCAAACGATTAACGCACTGAAGAACTACGCCCTTATACCGTGTATGCAGAAAGTAATGAGACTTCCCGCCGCGTGGCGCTCCACTCGATAGAAGCCAGCTACCCGGTGGGATTTAGGTGGATGATACAAAAAAGTAACGCATTCAAACACTTTGCTCTCATAAAGTGTATGCAGTAAGTAATGAGACTTACCACCGCGCTGCGCTAAACTCGCAATTTGAAAGCTACCCGGAGTAATTTTAGTGGATGATCCAAACAATTAACGCACTGAAGACTATGCTCTCATAAAATGTATGCAGAAAGTAAAGAGACTTGCTACAGCGTGGCGCTCCACTCGCTAAAAGCAATTTTCCCGGAGGGATTGTGGTGGTATATCCAAAAGATTAAAAAACTGAAGCACTATGCTCACACACAGTGTGTGTCAAGAAAGTAATTAGACTCGACGCTGCGTGGCGCTCCAATCGCTAGAAGCAAGCTACCCGGAGGGATTGTGGTGGATGATCCAAACAATTAACAAACTGAAGCATTGTGCTCACACACAGTATGTGTCAAGAAAGAATTGAGACTCACAGCTGCGTGGCGCTCCATTCGTCAGAAGCAAGCTATCGGAGGGATTTTGGTTGATGATCCAAAATTAACGCACTGAAGAACTATGCCGTCATAAAGTGTATGTAGAAAGTAATTAGACTTCCCACTGGATGGCGCTTCACTCGATAGCAGCCAGCTACCCGAAGGGATTTTGGTGGATGATCCAAACATATAACGCACTGAAAAACTATGCCCTCATGAAGTGTATGAAGAAAGTAATGAGACTTCCCACCGCGTTTCGCTCCACTTGATAAAAGCCAGCTACCCGGAGGGATTGTGGTGGATGATTCAAAAAATTAACGCACTGAAGAACTATGCCCTCATAAAGTGTATGCAGAAAGTAATGAGACTTTCCACCGCGTTGCTTTCCACTCGCTAGATGCAAGCTACCCGGAGGGATATTTTTTTTTTAAGCCTCCACATCCCCTTCCCTTCGCCGATTACTTTCGGACTTATTTACGGCAGACGCAACTGCCTCTTGCCTTTATTTCTCTCTCTTATACTTTGTTTTTTTCTTTATTTATCTCTCTGTCTTTTCGGCTGTCAAACCTCAGCAGATTGAGGTGAGGCACATTTCTTTTCAGCATGGCACCTAATATTTAAAACCATGCCCTTATATTTCTCTCTCTTTTTTTTTGTTTTTTTTTTTATTAATTTCCTTTATTTATCCTTTTACATGCAGAAAATAACCTGAAAGAAGAAAGAAAATAATTGATTAGTACATAAGATAAATGAGTGGAAAGCAGCACATTCCCCACCCTGAGGAGTAAAATATTAAAAGAAAAATAAACAAAACACAGTGTAAAAAACATTCTTATTTGGTGTTAACTGTCTTGTAGTTTCTTCTTTCTTCCATGATTCTCTATGCTTTTATCACACTGTTTCTCATATGCGTTTATTACACTAACACGCACTACACTGACACACACACAATGTTGATAGAGGTTATAGAAATAAAACGAAATAAATAAATAAATAAAAAGAAACGTAAGTTTGTACTATAGTTCTGGGTGTTTGCCAGAACTTTAAAATTGTTTCTATTAGAATTTGATTTTTTTTTATTTGTATCTTTTCAAAGTGCCATTTGTTCAATTACCTTCTTCGTTGGGTTCGTTCATTCCATAGGTTTCTCACTACATTCTCTGTTATTTTTTGAAAATTATCGAATTTTGTTTTATCCTGCCGTAAGCTAGTCCAATCTTCATCACTAAGTTCATCTCTGAATTTCCTTATTTCTTCACTAGTTACGTAATTTTCACAATTCCATATTACGTGTTCAGATGTTTGGATTTCTCCACATGAACACATTTCGTCATTTTCAATATTTAGTCTTTTCAAATGTGTTTTGAAGGGTCCATGTCCCGACAGTGCTTCCATAGTTTCCTTCTTTATTTCACCAATTTCTTTCCTTACTTTGATAGTTGGTATGTATTCTTTGAGCTTTTCTCCTTTTGTTGTGGTGTACCATTCCTCCTGCCATTTTCTTTCTATCAACATATTTAGTTCGTCTTCGTTATTCGGATTTGTACCTAGAATCTCTATTATTTTTATAGTTTCATTATTTGTTTTCCATCGTTTTATTGCTTCTCTTAGTATTTGGTAGTGGATTGGTTCTTCTAGTGCAAGCACTTGTAAGGATTCTATCGGTAGTGTTTTGATTATTCCTATTGTTCTAATTATAACTCCTCTCTGAACTCTGTTTATTTGTTCCCTTAATTTTTTATTTGCAAATATTCTGTGAGCCCAGATGCTGGCACAGTATTTTACTGTTGGCATTATTACAGCATTGTTGTACGTTTGTAGGGTCTTTTTGGGTATCTTATAGTCTTTCCTTGCAATTGTGAGTATTTTATGTGCTACTTTCTTTCCTTTGTCAGTTACGTTTTCGACATGTTTAGCATAGTTCAGTTTATCGTCAATCCATACTCCCAAATACTTGAATTCTTTCACTCGTTCAATTTTTTGGTTATTTATCTTTAATATTGGATCTCTTTGTATAGATTGGCCGAATATCGTGTATTTAGTTTTATTTCCTGATAGTTTCAGTTTATTTATTTCGCACCATTTCTGAAGCGTGTGTAAGACTTGGTTCCCTTTCCTCTCAATTTCGTCTCTTGATCGTGCTGATACGACTATTGCGATATCATCTGCATAGCTGACTACTCCTTCCGTGTCTTCCATAATTTCCAGTGTTTTTAGGCAGGGTTCGATAACGATGTCCCACATCGTTGGACCGCATATGGATCCCTGTGGACATCCCTTTGTTGTATATGTGGTAATGTTATTATTTGGTGCCTTGTAAGTGACCTGTCTTTCGTTGCAGTATTCTAACATTAGCTGGTATAGTGATTTAGGTACTTTCATTTTTTTAAATTGTTTGAAGAGTGATGGCCACCACAAATTGTCAAAAGCTCCACTGATATCAACATAGATTACTACCTGGTACTTGTCTATTTTTCCATTTTCTATTAATTCTAAAAGCCTTCTTATAATTGTCTCCGTACTTTTCTTCTTCCTAAAGCCATGCTGTAGCTTATCTCTTTCTATGTTTCGATATTTGCTAAGTCTGTTAGTGATTACCCTTTCGAATATTTTTCCTATTATATTTAAGAGACAGATAGGTCTATACGCCTTAGGGTCGTCATTTCTTTTATCTTCGCTCTTTTTTATTATTACTAAGTTTGAGTGTTTCCATATTTTAGGAATTCTTTTCGTCTTGAGGCATAAATTGTAGAGTCTTGATAGATATGGTGACCATGTATCTGCATTTTCCATGAAAATTTCTGATTTTATCATGTCTGGACCTGCTGCTTTCTTCTTTTTTAACATTTTTATGTAATTACTTATTTCTTGATTGGTTGTTTCTTCCATAATTTCGTCGTTTATTGGTAAAATTTTCATTTCTTCCCTCATTTGTTTGTGCACCTCATCATCGTCTTCTTTTTCGTCCTTGGGTAAAAGTTTTTCCATTAAAAATTTTATGGTGCTTTCCCATCCTTTAGTAAAACTTCCGTCATCTTTTCTTAAGGTTGAGAGAGTTGTTGGCTTCTTTATTTTCTGACTAATTATTTTATATGGTTCACCCCAAATGTCTAGGTTAGTATTTTCTTTAAGGTAGTTCTTCCAACTATTTACTTTCATTTCTTTCATTTTGTTTTCATATATTTCTTTTTGCTCCCTGTATTTTCTTAGTCGTATTTGTTTTAATTCTATTTCCCACGTCTCTTGATATAATTTCCTAGCTCTTCTCGTTTTTAGTTTTAAGTCTTTTAGTTCATTATTCCAAAAGGAGTTGTTTTTATTTGATTTTCCGTTTAATGTTCGTATTTTAGTTGAACTTTTAATTGCTTTAATTATTTCAGTTTCCAATGTTTCAGCTATTTCATCAACATCGCTATCGTCTTCAATTTGTGGCAATTTAATTGTCTCCCAAAATTTAGTCCAATTTATTCTTTTTGTGTTATATATTACAGTTTTATCGTTTTCATTTAGATTGTTAGAATTTGTTTTGCTGCTTATCTCGAATAGTATTGCGTTATGATCACTTAGGGTAGCCGCGTCTAGTACCCTCCAATTTGTTATTCTGTCGCTGAGTTGCAATGTTGTTAGTGTTATGTCTATGTTTGATTCAACCCCTTGTCTACTCCTGTACGTGGGCGGATGACCTTCCTCATTTATTACTACCAGATCATTTTCTGCTATCATTTCTTCTACTTTCTGTCCTCTGTCGTCTGTATATCTACTCTGCCAAATTGGAGATTTAGCATTCGCGTCGGCAATCAACGAAGTGAAGCACTATGCTCACACACAGTATGTGTCAAGAAAATAATGAGACTCGCCGCTGCGTGGCGCTCTAACCGCTAGAAACCAGCTACCCGGAGGGATTTTGGTGGATGAATAAAACAATTAACGAACTGAAGCACTATGCTCACACAAAGTTTGTGTCAAGAAATTAAATAGACTCGCCGCTGCGTGGCGTTTCATTCGCTAGAAGCAAGCTACCCGGAGGGATTTTGGTGGCTGATAGAAACAAGTATCGCACAAAATCACTATGCCCTCATAAAGTGTATGCAGAAAGTAATGAGACTTCCCCCCGCGGGGCGCTCCACACGCTAGAAGCAAGCAACCCGGATGGATATTGGTGGATTTTCCAAACAATTATCGAACTGAAGCTCAATGTTTACACACATTGTGTGCCGAGAAAGTAATGAGACTCGCCGCTGCGTGGCGCTCCATTCGCTAGAAGCAAGCTACCCGGGGGGATTTTGGATGATGATGCAAACAATTAACGCACTGAAAAACTGTGCCCTCATAAAGTCTATGCAGAAGGTAATGAGACTTCGCACCGCGTGTCGCTCTGTTTCTCAGAAGGCATCTACCCGGAGGATTTTTGGTGGATGATCAAAGCAATTAACGCAGTGAAGAACTATGCCCTCAAAAAGTGTATGCAGAAGGTAATCAGACTTCCCACCGCGCGGCACTCCACTCGCTAGAAGCAAGCTACCCGGAGGGATTTTGGTGAATGATGTTAACAATTATCGCACTGAAGCACTATGCCCTCATAAAGTATATGAAGAAAGTAATGAGACTTCCCACCGCGTGGCTCCCCACTCGTTATAAGCCAACTAACCGGAGGGGTTTTGGTGGATGATCCAAAAATTAACGTACTGATTAACTATGCGCTCATAAAGGGTATGCAGAAAGTAATAAGACTTCCCACCGCATGACGTTCCACTCGCTAGAAGAAAGCTACCCGGAGGGATTTTAGTGGATGATCCAAACAATTAACGCACTGAAGACTATGTCCTCGGAAAGGGTATGCAGAAAGTAATGAGACTTCAGACCGCATGACGTTCCACTCACTAGAAGAAAGCTACCCGGAGGGATTTTAGTGGATGATACAAGCAATTAACGTACTGAACAACTATGCCCTCATAAAGTGTATGCAGAAAGTAATGAGACTTCCCACCGGATGACGTTCCACTCGCTAGAAGCAAGCTACCCGGAGGGATTGTGATGGATGAACCAAACAATTAACGAACTCAAGCACTATGCTCATACACAGTATGTGTCAAGAAAGAAGTGAGACTCGCCGCACCGTGGAGCTCCACCCGCTAGAAAGCAGCTACACGGAGGGATTTTGGTGGATGATCCAAACAATTAACGCACTGGAAAACTATGCCCTCATAAAGTGTATGCAGAAGATATTGAGACTTGAAACCGCGTGGCGCTCGACTCGCTAGAAGCCAGCTACACGGAGGGATTTTTTGTGGATGATGCATACAATTAACGCATAGAAGAAAAATGCCCTTACAAAAGTGTATGCAGAAAGTAATGAGCATTCCCCCAGCTTGGAGCTCCACTCGCTAGAAGCCAGCTACACGGAGGGCTTTTCGTGGATGATACAAACAATTAACGCACTGAAGCACTATTCCCTCATAAAGTGTATGCTGAAGGTAATAAGACTTCACACCGCATGCAATTCCAATCGTTAGAAACAAGCTACCCGGAGGGATATTTGTGGATTTTCCGAACAATTGACGAACTGAAGCTCTATGCTCACACACAGTATGTGTCAAGAATCTACTGAGACTCGCCGCTGCGTTGTCCTTCATTCGCTAGAAGCAAGCTACCCGGAGGGATTTTGGTGGATGATCCAAGCAATTGCCGCACTGAAGAACTATGCCCTCATAAAGTGTATGCAGAATGTAATGAGACTTCCCACCGCGTGGCGCTCCACTCGCTAGAAGCTAGGTACCCGGGGGAATTTTGGTGGACAATCCAAAAAATTAAGGAACTGAAAGACTATTATCTCATAAAGTGTATGCAGAAAGTAGTGAGACTTCCCACCGCGTGGCGTTCTACTCGCTAGAAGGAAACTACCCGGAGGGATTTTTTTGGATGTTTCAAAAAAAATTACGCACTGAAGAACTATTCCCTCATAAAGTCTATGCACAAGGAAATGAGCCTTCACACCGCGTGGTGCTCCACTCGCTAGAAGCAAGCTACCCAGAGCGATATTGGTGGATTTTCCAAACAATTAACGAACTGAAGCTCTATGCTCACACACATTATGATCAAGAAAATAATGGAACTCGCCACTGCGTTTTCCTTCATTCACTAGAAGAAAGATACCCTTAGGGATTTCTGTGGATGATAGAAACAATTTTCGCAATGAAGCACTATTCTCTCATAAAGAGTATGCAGAAAGTAATTAAACTTGCCACCTCGTTTCGCACCACTCGCTAGAAGGCAGCTACCCGGAGGGATTTTTGATGAATGATCCAAACAATTAACGTACTGAAAAACTATGCGCTCATAAAGGGTATGCAGAAAGTAAGGAGACATCCCACCGCATGACCTTCCACTCGCTGGAAGAAAGCTACCCGGAGGGATTTTAGTGGATGATACAAAGAATTAACGCACTGGAAAACTATGCCCTCATAAAGTGTATGCAGAAATTAATGAGACTTCCCACCGCATGACGTTCCACTCGCTAGAATCAAGCTACCCGGAGGGATTGTGATGGATTAACCAAACAATTAACGAACTGAAGCACTATGCTCACACACAGTATGTGTCAAGAAAGTAATGAGACTGGCCGCTGTGTGGCGCTCCATTCGCTACAAGAAAGCTACCCTGAGGGATTGTGGAGGATGATCCAAATAATTAAGGAACTGAAGCACTATGCTCACACACAGTATGTGTCAAGAAAGAAATGAGACTCGCCGCACCGTGGAGCTCCACCCGCTAGAAGGCAGCTACACGGAGGGATTTTGGTGGATGATCCAAACAATTAACGCACTGGAAAACTATGCCCTCACAAAGTGTATGCAGAAGGTATTGAGACTAGAAACCGCGTGGCGCTCGACTCGCTAGAAGCCAGCTACACGGAGGGATTTTTTGTGGATGATGCAGACAATTAACCCACAGAAGAACGATGCCCTTACAAAAGTGTATGCAGAAAGTAACGAGAATTCCCCCAGCGTGGAGCTCCACAAGCTAGAAGCCAGCTACACGGAGGGCTTTTCGTGGATGATACAAACAATTAACGCACTGAAGCACTATTCCCTCATAAAGTGTATGTTGAAGGTAATAAGACTTCACACTGCGTGGCGTTCCACTCGTTAGAAACAAGCTATCCAGAGGGATATTTGTGGATTTTCCGAACAATTAACGAACTAGAGCTCTATGCTCACACACATTATGTTTCAAGAATCTACTGAGACTCGCCGCTGCGTGATGCTCCATTCGCTAGAAGCAAGCTACCCGGAGGGATTTTGGTGGAGGATGCAAACAATTAACGCACTGAAAACCTATGTCCTAATAAAGAGTACGCAGAAAGTAATGAGAGTTCCCACCGCGTGTCGCTCCACTCGCTAGAAGGGAGCTACCCGGAGGGATTTTGGTGAATGATCCAAGCAATTGCCGCACTGAAGAATTATGCCCTCATAAAGTGTATGCAGAATGTAATGAGACTTCCCACCGCGTGGCGCTCCACTCGCTAGAATCTAGGTATCCGGTAGTATTTTGGTGGACGATGCAAACAATTTATGATCTGAAGCTCTATGCCCACACACAGTATGTGTCAAGAAAGTAATTAGACTCGATGCTGTGTGGCGCTCCAAGCGCTAGAAGCAAGCTACCCGGAGGGATTGTGGTGGATGATCCAAACAATTAACAAACTGAAGCAGTATGCTCACACACAGTATGTGTCAAGAAAGAATTGAGACTCACCGCTGCGTGGCGCTCCACCCGCTAGAAGGCAGCTACACGGAGGGATTTTTGTGGATGATCCAAACAATTAACGCACTGGAAAACTATGCCCTCATAAAGTGTATGCAGAAGGTATTGAGACTAGCAACCGCGTGGCGCTCGACTCGCTAGAAGCCAGCTACACGGAGGGATTTTTTGTGGATGATGCATACAATTAACGCACAGAAGAACGATGCCCTTACAAAAGTGTATGCAGAAAGTAACGAGAATTCCCCCAGCGTGGAGCTCCACAAGCTAGAAGCCAGCTACACGGAGGGCTTTTCGTGGATGATACAAACAATTAACGCACTGAAGCACTATTCCCTCATAAAGTGTATGTTGAAGGTAATGAAACTTCACACCGCGTGGCGCTCCACTCGCTAGAAGCGAGGTACCCGGTCGGATATTGGTGGATTTTCAAAACAATTAACGAACTGAAGCTCTATGCTTACACACATTATGTGTCAAGAAAGTAATGAGACTCGCTACTGCGTGGCGTTCCATTCGCTTGAAAAAGCAACGCGTTGGGATATTGGTGGATAAGACTCGCCGCTGCGTGATGCTCCATTCGCTAGAAGCCAGCTACACGGAGGGCTTTTCGTGGATGATACAAACAATTAACGCACTGAAGCACTATTCCCTCATAAAGTGTATGTTGAAGGTAATGAAACTTCCCACCGCGTGGCGCTCCACTCGCTAGAGGCAAGTTGCCCGGAGGGATTGTGAAGGATGTTCAAAACAATTAACGCACTTAAGAACTATTCCTTCATAAAGTGTATGCAGAAAGTAATGAGACTTCCCACCGCGTGGCGCTCCGCTCGCTACAAACAAGCTACCCGGAGGGATTGTGGTGAATGAAAAAAAACAATTAAAGAACTGAAGCACTATGCTCACACACTGTATTTGTCAAGAAAATAATAAGACTCGCCGCTGCGTGGCGCTCAATTCGCTAGATGCAAGATACCCGGAGGGATTTTGGTAGTTAATCCGAACAATTAATGCACTGAAGAACTATGCCCTCATAAAGTGTATGCAGAAGTTAATGAGACTTCGCATCGCGTGGAGCTCCACTCGCCAAAAGCAAGCGACCCGGTAGTCTTTTGGTGGACGATCCAAACAATTTACGATCTGAAGCACTATGCTCACACACAGTATGTGTCAAGAAAGTAATTAGACTCGACGCTGCGTGGCGCTCCAATCGCTAGAAGCAAGCTACCCGGAGGGATTGTGGTGGATGATCGAAACAATTAACAAACTGAAGCACTATGCTCACACACAGTATGTGTCAAGAAAGAATTGAGACTCACCGCTGCGTGGCGCTCCATTCGTCAGAAGGAAGCTACCCAGAGGGATTTTGGTTGATGATCCAAAATTAACGCACTGAAGAACTATGCCGTCATAAAGTGTATGCAGAAAGTAATTTACTTCCCACTGGGTGGCGCTTCACTCGATAGCAGCCAGTTACCCGAAGGGATTTTGGTAGATGATCCAAACAAATAACGCACTAAAAAACTATGCCCTCATAAAGTGTATGAAGAAAGTAATGAGACTTCCCACCGCGTTTCGCTCCACTTGATAAAAGCCAGCTACCCGAAGAGATTGTGGTTTAGGATTCAAACAATTAACGCACTGAAGAACTATGCCCTCATAAAGTGTATGCAGGAAGTAATGAGACTTTCCACCGCGTTGCGTTCCACTCGCTATATGCAAGCTACCCGTAGGGATATTTGTGGATGATCCAAACAATTAACGAGCTGAAGCACTATGCACCCATAAAGTGTATGCAGAAAGTAATGAGACTTCCCACCGCGTGGCGCTCCACTCGCTAGAGGCAAGCTGCCCGGAGGGATTGTGAAGGATGTTCAAAACAATTAACGCACTTAAGAAGTATTCCTTCATAAAGTGTATGCACAAAGTAATGAGACTTCCCACCGCGTAGCGCTCCGCTCGCTGCAAACAACCTACCCGGAGGGATTGTGGTAGATGAATAAAACAATTAAAGAACTGAAGCACTATGCTCACACACTGTATTTGTCAAGAGAATAATAAGACTCGCCGCTGCGTGGCGCTCAATTCGGTAGATGCAGGCTACCCGGAGGGATTTTGGTGGTTGATCCGAACAATTAATGCACTGAAGAACTATGCCATCATAAAGTGTATGCAGAAGGTAATGAGACTTCGCACCGCGTGGAGCTCCACTCGCTACAAGCAAGCTACCCGGACGGATTATGGTGGATAATCCAAACAATTAACGCACTGAAGAAATATGCCTTCATAAAGGGCCTGCAGAAAGTAATGAGACTTCCCAACGCGTGGCCCTACACTCGCTATAATGCAGCTACCCGGACGGATTTTCGTGGATGATCCAAACAATTAACGAACTGAAGCACTATACCCACAAACAGTATGTGTCAAGAAAGTAATGGCACTCGCCGCAGTATGGCGCTCCATTCGCTACAAGCAAGTTAGCCGGAGGGATTGTGGTGGATGATAAAAATAATTAAGGAATTGAAGCACTAAGCTTACAAGCAGTATGTGTCAAGAAAGTAATGAGACTCGCCGCTCCGTGGCGCTCCACCCGCTATAAGGCAACCAAACGGAGGGATTTTGGTGGTTGATCAAACAATTAATGCACTGAAGAACTATGCCCTCATAAAGTATATGCAGAAAGTAATGAGACTTTCCACCGCGTCGCGATCGACATGATAGAAGCCAGCTACCAGGAGGGATTTTTGTGGATGATTCAAACAATTAACGCACTGAAGAACTATGCCCTCATAAAGTGTATGGAGACAGTAATGAGACTTCCCACCGCGTGGAGCTCCACTCGCTAGAAGCAAGCGAACCGGTGGGATTGTGGTGGATGATCCAAACAATTAACGAACTGAAGCACTAGGCTGACACACGGTATGTCTCTAGAAAGTAATGAGGCTTCCCACTGCTTTGTGCTCCACGGGATAGAAGGCAGCTTTCCGGAGGGATTTTGGTGGATGATAGAAACAATCAACGAAGTGAAGCACTATGCTCACACACAGTATGTGTCAAGAAAATAATGAGAGTCGCCGCTGCGTGGCGCTCCCTTCGCTAGAAACAATCTACCGGAGGTATTTTGGTGGATGATCCAAACAAATAACGAACTGAAACTTTATTCCCTCATAAAGTGTATGCAGAAAGTATGAGACTTCACACCGCGTGGCGCTCAAATCGCTAGAAGCAAGCTACCCAGAGGGATTTTGAGGTACGTTTCAAGCAATTAACGCACTGAAGAAATATGCCTTCATAAATGTTATGCAGAAAGTAATAAGACTTTCCACCGCGTGGCGCTCCAATCGCTAGAATGCAGCTATCCGGGCGGATTTTGGTGGATGATCCAAACAATTAACGCACTGGATAACTATGCCCTCATAAAGTGTATGCAAAAAGTAATGAGACTTCCCACCGCGTGGCGCTCCACTCGCTTGAGGCAAGCTACCCGGAGAGTTTGTGGTGGATGATCCAAACAATTAACGCACTGAAGAACTATACCCTAATTAAGTGTATGCAGAAATTAATGAGAATTCCCACCGTGTGGCGCTCCACTCGCTAGAAACAAGCTACCCGGAGGGATTGTGGTTTATGATCCAAACAATTAACGAACTAAAGTACTATGCTCAAACAGCGTATGTGTCAAGAAAGTAATGAGACTCGCCAATGCGTGGACCTTCCTTCGCTAGAAGCAAGCTACCCGGAGGAATTTTGGTGAATGATAGAAACAATTATCGCACTGAAGAACTATGCCCTAATAATGTGTATGCAGAAAGTAATGAGAATTCCCACCGTGTGGCGCTCCACTCGCTAGAAACAAGCTACCCGGAGGGATATTGGTGGATGATCCAACAAATTAATAAACTGGAGCACTATGTTCACACACATTAAGTGTCAAGAAAGTAATGAGATTCGCCGCTGCGTGTGCGCTCCATTCGCTAGAAGCATGCTACCCGGAGGGTTTGTTGTGGATGATCCAAACAATTAAAGAACTGAGAACTATGCCCTAATAAAGTGTATGCAGAATGTAATGAGATCTCCCACCGTGTGGTGCTCCACTCGCTGGAAACAAGCTACCCGGAGGGATATTGGTGAATGATCCAAACAATTAACGAACTGTAGCACTATGCCCTCTCAAAGGGTATGCAGAAAGTAAAGAGAATTCCATCGCGTGGCGCTCCACTCGCTAGAAGAAAGCTACCCGGAAGGATTTTAGTGGATGATCCAAACAATTAACGCACTGAAGATTTATGCCCTCATAAAGTGTATGCAGACAGTAATGAGACTTACCCCCGCGTGGCGCTCCACTCGTTAGAAGAAAGCTACCCGGAGGGATTTTAGTGGATGATTCAAATAACTAACGCACTGAAGAACTATGCCCTCATAAACGGCCAGCAGAAAGTAATGAGACTTCAGAACGCGTGGCGCTCTACTCGCTAGAAGAAAGCTACCCGGAGGGATTGTGGTGGATGATCCAAACAATTAACGAACTGTAACACTATGCCCTCTCAAAGGGTATGCAGAAAGTTAAGAGAAATTCCATCGCGTGGCGCTCCACTCGCTAGAAGAAAGCTACCCGGAAGGATTTTAGTGGATGATCCAAACAATTAACGCACTGAAGATTTATGCCCTCATAAAGTGTATGCAGACAGTAATGAGACTTACCCCCGCGTGGCGCTCCACTCGTTAGAAGAAAGCTACCCGGAGGGATTTTAGTGGATGATCCAAACAATTAACGCACTGAAGAACTATGCCCTCATAAAGGGTATGCAGAAAGTAAAGAGACTTTCCGCCTCGTGGCGCTCCACTCGCTAGTAGAAAGCTACCCGGAGGGATTGTGGTGGATGATACAAATAATTAACGAACTGAAGCACTATGCTCACACGCAGTATGTGTCAAGAAAGTAATGAGACTCGCCGCTCCGTGGCGCTCCACCCGCTGAAGGCAACCACACGGAGGGATTTTGGTGGATGATCAAAACAATTAACGCACTGACGAACTATGCCTCATAAAGTATATGCAGAAAGTAATGAGACTTCCCACCGCGTGGCGCTCGACATGATAGAAGCCAGCTAAACGGAGGGATTTTGGTGGATGATTCAAACTATTAACGCACTGAAAAACTATGCCCTCATAAAGTGTATGCAGACAGTAATGAGACTTCCCACCGCGTCGAGCTCCACTCACTAGAAGCAAGCGAACCGGTGGGATTGTGGTGGATGATCCAAACAATTAACGAACTGAAGCACTAGGCTGACACATAGTATGTCTATAGATAGTAATATGACTTTCCGCTGCGTGGCGCTAAATTCGCTAGAAGCAAACTACCCGGAGGGATTATGGTGGATGATCCAAACAATTAACGCACTGAAGAACTATTCCCTCATAAAGTGTATGCAGAAAGTAATGAGACTTCACACCGCGTAGCGCTCCAATCGCTAGAATGCAGCTCTCCGATCGGATTTTGGTGGATGATCCAAACAATTAACGCACTGGAGAACTATGCCCTCATAATGTGTATGCACAAAGTAATGAGACTTCCGACTGCTTGGTGCTCCACTCGCTAGAGGCAAGCTACCCGGGGAGTTTGTGGTGGATGATCCAAACAATTAACGCACTGAAGAACTATGCCCTAATAAAGTGTATGCAGAAATTAATGAGAATTCCCAACGTGTGGCGCTCCACTCGCTAGAAGCAAGCTACCCGGAGGGATTGTGGTGAATGATCCAAACACTTAACGAACTGAAGCACTATGTTAACACACATTAAGTGTCAAGAAAGTAATGAGATTTGCCGCTGCGTAGCGCTCCATTCGCTAGAATCAAGCTACCCGGAGGGATTGTGGTGGATGATCCAAAAAAATTAACGCACTGAAGAACTATGCCCTCATAAAGGGTATGCAGGGAGTAATGATACTACCCACCGCCTGGCGCTCTACTCGCTAGAAGAAAGCTACCAGGAGGGATTTTAGTGGATGATCCAAACAATTAACGCACTGAAGAACTATGCGCTCATAAATGTATGCAGAAAGTAATGAGACTTCCCGCCGCGTGGCGCTCCACTCACTATAATGCAGCTACCCGGACGGATTTTGGCGGATGATCCAAACAATTAACGCAGTGGAGGACTATGCCCTGATAAAGGGTATGCAGAAAGTAGTGAGAATAAACGACACGTGGCGCTCCACTCGCTAGAAGAAAGCTACCGGAGAGATTTTAGTGGATGATCCAAACAATTAACGAACTGAAGCACTATGCTCACAAGCAGTATGTGTCAAGAAAGTAATGACACTGCCTGCTGTGTGCCGCTCCATTCGCTACAAGCAAGCTACCCGTGCTGTTTTCTGTCGTAAAATGTTTGGTTAGTGCTGTTAAACTTCACGAATTAGAGCAACTTCAAAATGGGCCCGGCCAACTTCACGTAGCCCGTTACTAGTCCCCAAACTTCGCCAAATTTTCACTATCATTAGTGGTACCTTAGTGTTGTTTTCTGCCACAAAAATTTTCGTTAGTGCTGCTAAACTTCAAGAATTAGAGCATCTTCATAATTCCTTCAACGTGAAGTTGGCCCGCCATTTCTCGAAAAAATTCACCACAATTTGACGAGCTTTAGTGGTATGTTAGTGCTTTTTTCTGCCGTAAATATTTCGTTAGTGCTGTTTAACTTTACGAATTAGAGCAACTTCAAAATGGGCCCGGCCAACTTCTCGCAACCCGCCACTAGTCACCAAACTTCACCAAATTTTCACCATCGTTAGTGCTAGGTTAGTGCTGTTTTCTCTCACAAAAATTTTCGTTAGTGCTGTTAAACTTCAAGAATTAGAGTATTTTCAAAATTGCTTCAGCGTGAAGTTGGGTCGCCATCTCTCGAAAAAAATCACCAAAATTTGACGAGCGTTTGTGCTACGTTATGCTGTTTTCTGCCGTATAATGTTTCGTTAGTGCTGTTGAACTTCACGAATTAGAGCAACTTCAAAATGGGCCCGGCCAACTTCTCGCAGCCCGCCACTAGTCGCCGAACTTCACAAAATTTTCACCATCGTTAGTGCTACGTTAGTGCTGTTTTCTGCCTTAAAAATTTTCGTTAGTGCTGCTAAACTTCAAGAATTAGAGCATCTTCAAAATTGCTTCAGCGTGAAGTTTTCCCACCACTTGTCGCCAAAATTCACCAAATTTTTACCATCGTTATTGGTAGGTTAGTCCTGTTGTCTGCCGTAAAAAGTTTCGTTAGTGCCGTTAAACTTCACGAATTAGAGCAACTACAAAATAGGCTCAGCCAACTTCACTCAGCCCGCCACTAGTCGCCACACTTCACCAAATTTTGACCAGAGTTAGTGCTACGATAGCGCTGTTTTCTGACATAAAATTTTTGTATAGTGCTGTTAAACTCCAAGAATTAGAGCATCTTCAAAATTGTTTCAGCGTGAAGTGGGCGCGCCACTTCTCGAAAAATTTCACTAAAATTTGACGAGCGTTAGTGCTACGTTAGTGCTGTTTTTTGCCGTAAAATGTTTCGTTAGTGTTTTTAAACTTCACGAATTAGAGCAACTTCGAAATGAGTTCAGCCAACTTCACGCAGCCTACCAGTTGTTACCAATCTTCAGCAAATTTCGTCCATCATTAGTGCTACGTTAGTGCTGTTTTCTGCCATAAAAATTTTGTTAGTTCTGTTAAACTTCACGAATTAGAGCAATTTTAAAATATGCCCGGACAACTTCTAGCAGACCGCTAGTCGTCGCCAAACTTCAACAAATTTTGACTATCGTTAGTGCTGTTTTCTGCCATATAAATGTCATTAGTGCTGCTAAACTTCAAGTATCATAATCAAAATGGGTTCAGCATGAAGTTGGCCCGCTACCTGTTGAAAAATTTCACCAAATTTTAACCAGCGTTAGTGCTACGTTGTTGCTATTTTCTGCCGTAAAAATTTTCGTTAGTGCTGTTAAACTTCACGAATTAGAGCATGTTCAAAATGGACCCGGCCAACTTCACGCAGCCCGCTACTAGTCGCCAAACTTCACCAAATTTTCAATATCGTTAGTGCTACGTTAGTGGTGTTTTCTGCTATAAAAATTTTCGTTAGTGCTGCTAAACTTCAAAAATTGGAGCATCTTCAAAATGGCTTCAGCGTTAAGTTGGCCTGCCACTTGTTGCCAAAATTAAAGAATTTTTGACCAGCGTTAATGCTAATTAGTGCTGTTTTCTGCCGTAAAAAGTTTCGTTGGTGCTGTTAAACTTCAACAATTACAACATCTTCAAAATTGCTTCAGCGTGAAGTGGGCCCGCCACTTGTCGCCAAAATTCACCAAATTTTGACATGAGTTAGTGCTACGTTAGTGCTGTTTTCTGCCGTAAAATGTTTCGTTAGTGCTGTTAAACTTCACGAATTAGAGCAACTTCAAAATGGGCCCAGCCAACTTCACGCAGCCCGCCACTAGTCGCCAAACTTCACCAAAGTTTGACCAGAGTTAGTGCTTCATTAGTGCTGTTTGATGCCGTAAAAATTTCGTTAGTTCTGTTAAACTTCACGAATTAGAGCAACTTCAAAATAGGCCCGAAAAACTTCACGCAGTACGCCACTAGTTGCCAAACTTCACCAAATTTTTACCATTATTAGTGCTACGTTAGTGTTCTTTTCTGTCACAAAATTTTCGTTAGTGCTGTTAAACTTCAAGAATTATACATCTTCAAAATTGCTTCAGCGTGAAGTGGGCTCGCCATTTCTCGAAAAATTTCACCAAAATTTGACGAGCGTTAGTGGTACGTTAGTGCTGTTTGATTCCGTAAAAAGTTTCGTTAGTGCTGTTAAACTTCAAAAATTAGAGCATCTTCGAAATCTCTTCAGCGTGAAGTTGGCCCGCCACTAGTCTCTAAAATAACCCAAATTTTGACCAGAGTTAGTGCTACGTTGTTGCTATTTTCTGCCGTAAAATTTTCGTTAGTGCTGTTAAACTTCACGAATTAGAGCAACTTCAAAATGGGTCCGGCCAACTTCACGCAGCCCGCCACTAGTCGCCAAACTTCACCAAATTTTCACCATCGTTATTGCTACGTTAGTGCTGTTTTTTGCCGTAAAAATTTTCGTTAGTGCTGTTTTCTGCCACAAAATTTTCGTTAGTGCTGTTAAACTTCAAGAATTAAAGCATCTTCAAAATTGCTTCAGCGTTAAGTTGGCCTGCCCCTTGTCGCCAAAATTCAAGAATTTTTGACCAGATTTAGTTCTACGTTAGTGCTGTTTTCTGTCGTAAAATGTTTCGTTAGTGCTGTTAAACTTCACTAATTGAGCAACTTCAAAATGGGCCCGACCAACTTCACGCAGCCCGCCACTAGTCGCCAAACTTCACCAAATTTTCACCATCATTAGTGCTACGTTAGTGCTGTTTTCTACCACAAAATTTTCGTTAGTGCTGTTAAACTTCAAGAATTAAAGTATCTTCAAAATTGCTTCAGCGTGAAGTGGGCCCGCCACTTGTCGCCAAAATTCACCAAATTTTGACATGAGTTAGTGCTACGTTAGTGCTGTTTTCTGCCGTAAAATGTTTCGTTAGTGCTGTTAAACTTCACGAATTAGAGCAACTTCAAAATGGGCCCATCCAACTTCACCCAGCCCGCTACTAGTCGCCAAACTTCACCAAAGTTTGACCAGAGTTCGTGCTACATCAGTGCTGTTTGATTCCGTAAAAAGTTTCGTTAGTGCTGTTAAACTTCAAAAATTAGAGCATCTTCAAAATCTCTTCAGCGTGAAGTTGGCCCGCCACTAGTCTCTAAAATAACCCGAATTTTGACCAAATTCGTGCTACGTTAGTGCTGTTTTCTACCGTAAATATTTCGTTAGTGCTGTTAAATTTCACGAATTGGAGCAACTTTAAAATAGGTTCGGAAAACTTCACGCAGTACGCCACTAGTCGCCAAACTTTACCAAATTGTCACCATTGTTATTTTTTTTTGGTTCAGGCCCGTCTTTCAGATCCGGTATCTGAAAAATTAAACCGGAACGGGTTATCATCATTGCCATTTTTTTCTTTTCTTTATTCATTATCCATTATATTTCTGGAAAAGGGAAAAGGAAAAGGGAAAAAGGAAAACAACCACAGCACACAACACACATACACACAAAAAAGAAAACAACAAACAAAAAACAATAATTTCCCTAAGTGCTCATTTGCATGTCCCTTAACTGCCTACCTTAGTTCCTAATTGTTTCCTATTCCTATCTTAATAGTTTATCAAAATTTATTAATGTTTATTATTTACTAAACTATCTTACCTAATTAAGCCTAGCCTAACATGACTGTTATCTTTGCTAATGTTTAAATATTCTATGTTTTTATTTATTAATATTTTTTAAATTTACCATTGTTATTGCTACTTTAATGCTGCTTTCTGCCGTAAAAAGTCTCGTTAGTGCTGTTAAACTTCACGAATTAGAGCAACTTCAAAGTGGACCCGGCCAACTTCACGCAGCCCGCCACTAGTCGCCAAACTTCACCAAATTTTCACCATCATTAGTGCTACGTTAGTGCTGTTTTCTGACACAAAATTTTCGTTAGTGCTGTTAAACTTTAAATATTAAAGCATCTTTAAAATTGCTTCAGCGTGAAGTTGGCCCGGCACTTGTCGCAAAAATTCACCAAATTTTGACCAGAGTTAGTGCTACTTTAGTGCTGTTTTCTGCCGTAAAATGTTTCGTTAGTGCTTTTAAATGTCAAGAATTAGAGGAATTTTAAAATTCCTTCAGCGTGAAGTTGGCCCGCCACTGGTCGCCAAAGTTCACCAAATTTTGACAAGAGTTAGTGCTGTTTTCTGCCGTAAAAAGTCTCGTTAGTGCTATTAAACTTCACGAATTAGAGCAACTTCAAAGTGGACCCGGCCAACTTCACGCAGCCCGCCACTAGTCGCCAAACTTCACCAAATTGTCACCATTGTTATTGCTACGTTAGTGCTGTTTTCTGCAGTAAAAATTTTCGTTAGTGCTTCTGAATTTCACGAATTAGAGCAACTTCAAAATGTGTCCGGCCAACTTCACGCAGCCCGCCACTAGTCGCCAAACTTCACCAAATTTTCTCCATCGTTATTGCTACGTTAGTGCTGTTTTCTGCCGAAAAAAGTTTCGTTAGTGCTTTTAAACTTCACGAATTAGAGCAACTTCAAAACGGACCCGGCCAACTTCAAGCAGCCCGCCACTAGTCGCCAAACTTCACCAAATTTTCAATATCGTTAGTGCTACTTTAGTGCTGTTTTCTGCATAAAAATGTTCGTTAGTGCTGCTTAACTTCAAAAATTAGAGCATCTTCAAAATTGTTTCAGTTTGAAGTTGGCCTGCCACTTGTCGCCAAAATTCAAGAATTTTTGACCAGAGTTAGTTCTACGTTAGTGCTGTTTTCTGTCGTAAAATGTTTCGTTAGTGCTGTTAAACTTCACTAATTAGAGCAACTTCAAAATGGGCAATGCCAACTTCACGCAGCCCGCCACTAGTCGCCAAACTTCACCAAATTTTCACCATCATTAGTGTTACGTTAGTGTGTTTTCTGCCACAAAATTTTCTTTAGTGCTGTTAAACTTCAAGAATTAAAGCATCTGCAAAATTGCTTCAGCGTGAAGTTGGCCCGCCACTTGTCGCCAAAATACACCAAATTTTGACCAGAGTTAGTGCTACGTTAGTGCTGTTTTCTGCCGTAAAATGTTTCATTAGTGCTGTTAAACTTCACGAATTAGAGCAACTTCAAAATGGGCCCATCCAACTTCACGCAGCCCGCCACTAGTCGCCAAACTTCACCAAAGTTTGACCAGTGTTAGTGCTACATTAGTGCTGTTTGATGCCGTAAAAAGTTTCGTCAGTGCTGTTAAACTTCAAAAATTAGAGCATCTTCAAAATCTCTTCAGCTTGAAGTTGGCCCGCCACTAGTCGCTAAAATTAACCCAATTTTGACCAAATTCGTGCTACGTTAGTGCTGTTTTCTGCCGTAAATATTTCGTTAGTGCTGTTAAACTTCACGAATTAGAGCAACTTCAAAATAGGTTCGGAAAACTTCACGCAGTACGCCACTAGTCGCCAAACTTCACCAAATTTTCACCATTATTAGTGCTACGTTAGTGCTGCTTTTTGCCACAAAATTTTCGTTAGTGCTGTTAAACTTCAAGAATTAGACATCTTCAAATTTGGTTCAGCCTGAAGTGGGCGCGAGATTTCTCGAAAAATTTCACCAAAATTTGACGAGCGTTAGTATTTTTATTATTTTTTTTATTTACATTCGCTCAGTCGCGTTACTCTTAGTCGGTTACCTAGAGCATTCGAAAACCGACGAGTTATCATCATTGCGAATGATTTCTATAGTAGTTTTCTTTTTATTTCCATAAGTGAAAAAAGAAAAAAATAGGAAAATTTGGGAGGGAAAGGATAGGGAAGGAAAAGAGACCAAAAAACGGAAAATTTACAAAAACGCAAAACAAACAAAAAGCAAACAAAAAACTAAGAATTTAACAAATAAGTTTGGATCTAGATTGCTTGTTTTTTGTGTATTTCTGTGTGTGTGTTTGGTATCTGTGTTCTCTGCGTAATTATGTTTTTACCTATTGGCTGCTTCTTCTTTTTACCTTAGGCTTCTTCTTGTTTCTTGCAGGTTTTCCCTGTATGATTATTTTTTTTCACCCATATGTTTTATATATATACATACATATACACACACACACACACACACATATATATATATATATATATATATATATATATATATATATATATATATACACACATACATATACACATATATATATATTTCTTTGGTATTCACCTATTTCTTTCACTGCACTAATGGTTTTCACCTGTGTTTCCACACTAACACTTTAGCACCAAAACTAATATTCTTAACACTACACTACACTGTATGCTTTTGCTGTCACTAACACTAATAATCACTGACACTTATTTTTCACCTATATGACTTTCTATTTATATATACTCGTATATATATATATATTTAACTTCACCTTGCACCACACGAATTTCTGGCTTAACTTAAGCTTTTAGTTTTTCAGCCTGTATGTTTTTCCATTTATTGTCTACTTTCTCTCTTCCACATACTAAAAATTTATCTTTTCATTTAACTCTAATACTGTATTCATTATTTATTTATTTCTTTTAACCGCTCATTTTGCGTTCCTTGGTATCTTGGCTGGTTCCTATAGACTGGGTCCGGGGTCCACTCGGAGCACTTAGTGTGGACCCCGGTCCGTTGTATCCCAGTGCTATCCTCACCAACTTCACCTGGCGCCCAAAACGGTAAATGTGGTGTTTTCCATTTTGTCCTTTCTTGCCATTACCCTATTCCCTCCCGTGAACCCACCACCACTCTCCACTTCACGCACTCTTCTTCACACACTCTTGCACCGGAATTCCTCTTCCAGTCCCTTGGCTGGAGGTGCATACATTCATTCAATTTGTTCCCGGTGGGAGACACGGATTTCCTGTGTTTCCTCTCCTGGAGTCTTTTCTCCGGTCCAGGAACAAGTCTCACATTCGTTCATTTTCTTTCACTCATCACTTTAATTCTCTCCATTGTTTAAATTTCTTCTGTACATATTTCTTCTTATATCTGAGTATTCATTAGTTATTTTTTTCAATTTCTCACAATCTTCCTTACTAGTTAATATTTCTTGTAAAGTCTTGTTTCGAATATCCCTTCTTAGTATCACGTCATCTTCCATTGTTGGGCAACACATAATGTGGTGTTCTGGTGTGCCAATTTCTCCACATTCACAGCTTGGTGTTCGTTTGGATTTTATTTTATACAAGTAATCTTCATACGGCCCATGTCCTGTTAGGAAATGAATTATTCCGTAAGTGGGATTTAAATGTTTTATTTGTAGTTTTATGTTTTATGTTTGGAAATATCTGATGTACTCTGTGAGCTCCTTCATACCGTTGCCAATCTTCATTCCAAATTGCTATCATATGATCTTCAATTTCTTTTTCGGTATTTAGTTCTTTATCAAATGTATTCCTGATTTTGTCTAGATTTCCTTTTCTTAACCAATAGTTCGCTGCCCTCTGCAGAGCTACAATATTCATGGGTTTTACTCCTAATATTATACTTAATGAGCTATGTGATGTTGATGAAAAAGCTCCACTTAATCTTATGAGTATGTTTCTTTGTGGTCTATTTAATCTATTCTTATATGTTTTATTTTCTAATGTTCTCCCAATCCAAACACTTGATGCATATGTTATTGCAGCTGCTAAAATGGTTTCTTTGTACAAATTTATTATTTTCAATGGTAGTTTGTATTTGTTTCTAGCTATCGTAATTAATTTATTTGCTTTGCTGTTCCCTCTTGTTGTTATATATTTAAAATGTGCATCAAAATTTAGTTTTTCATCTAATATTATTCCCAGATATCTTATCTTTTGTTCTCTTTTTATGTTTATATTATTTAGCTTTATTATTGGGTTTCGTTGTAACTTTGTTCCAAAAATTAGGTATTTAGTTTTGCTCGTTGATAGTTTTAGTTTACTATCTTTGCTCCACTTGTCTAATTGTTCTATTATCTTTGCAGTTTTAATTTATAATTCTCTTCTGCTATTTCCACTTGCTGTTATTGCAATATCGTCGGCAAATGCAACAACTATGTCCACTTCCTGCATCTTGTTTAATACTTCCAAGCATGGTTGTAGCTGAATGTCCCATAAAGTTGGTCCCAGGATAGAACCTTGTGGGCAACCTTTCTCGGTCTCAATTTCTATGTCTCCTTCTTCGTTCGGTATTATGATTTTCCTGTTTAATAAGTAATTTCTTATTAAGTTTATTATGTATTTAGGCAAATTTAATTTTCTGATATTTTCTAGAAGAGAGAGAAACCAAAGGTTGTCAAAAGCTCCTTCAATATCTATAAAGAGTGCTAAGACATATTTTCGTTCGTACCTTTTTTCCTTTATATTATCTACTAATCTATTTATGGCGTCTTCTGTTGATTTTCCAGTTCTAAAACCATATTGTAATTGATCATCCTTAACGTCTCTATATTTTTGTAACCTGTTTAGGATTATTCTTTCAAAAATTTTGGAAATGTTTTTAAGCAAGCAAATGGGTCTATAAGATCCAACTTCTGAGGCATCCTTTTCTGGTCCTTTAGATAGGATACTTAACTTTGAAACTTTCCAGGAATCTGGGAAAAGTTGCTTCTTAAGTAACCAGTTAAATAGTCTAGCTAGATATGGTGTCCAAATATCTTTTGCCTTTTTGTATATTTCATTCTTTAGTCCATCTATTCCTGGTGCTTTTTTGTTTTTAAGTTTCTTCATTATCTTTTCCATCTCCTCATTTGTTACCAGATCTTCTTCGGGTACAGTATCAATGGTTTCCTCCATCATTTTGTTTCTTAACTCGATGTTACTTTCCATATATGTCTCCTTTATATCCTTTGGGAAGAACTTATTTGCTAATGTCGTTAATGTTTCCTCTCTGTTCGTAGTTAGCATTCCATCAGGTTTTTTAACTGTGCTCAATATTAGAGGGTTGACTTTTTGTGTAATTAGTTTGTAGGGTGTTCCCCATGGATCTGATTCTATATTCTTTTTTAGGAATAAATCCCAACTTTTCTTTTTTGCCTCTAATAGTTCTTCTTTGTATTCCCTTTTAGCAATTCTGTATTTTTCCAATCTCCTTTCCTTCAGAATGGGATGAAGTGTTGATTGGTAGCTTTTTCTTGCTGATGTTGCTATTCGTTTCAACCTCTGGAGTTTGGGGTTCCAAAAGTCTTCGTATTTCTTAATTTCCTTATTTGTTGGGGTAGCATCTTTTAGTGCTTCTTTGGTTACTAACTCTATTTCCTGTATTATTTGTGTAATATTACTATCTTCTTCTATTTGTGGTAACTTTAAATTATCTTTAAACTTATTCCAGTTTATTTTCTTTATATTATATGTCTCTGCTACTTTGGTTGTTTGGTTTGCCTGAATCTCTATGGTTATAATTTCGTGATCACTTAGCGTGTTACTGTCTCCCAGCTGCCAATTTTTTACTCTGTTTGCTAACTCAGTGGTTGCACATGATACATCTATGTGTGATTTTCCTCTGTTTC
Source organism: Thermobia domestica (assembly GCF_964235325.1). Lineage (NCBI taxonomy): Eukaryota > Metazoa > Arthropoda > Insecta > Zygentoma > Lepismatidae > Thermobia > Thermobia domestica. Next base: position 58,385,732 of record NC_137470.1, on the reverse strand, counting down.
CTATAAAGGTTGGTCTATTTCCCACGTTTAAGATTTGCAGTCCATTTTGAATAATTAAATCTTCTACTAAGTCACCCTTGTCATCGTTTTCTTGTGCTCCCCACATTGTCGACTTTGCATTTGTGTCTGCCAACAGCAGAATACTATTATTACCTCTTTGTCCTATTATGTCCTGTATTTTGTTTACAAAATCTTGAGTTGGTAGGCGGTATTGAAAGTACGCATTAATTATCCAAAATTTCATTTTTTTCCATTTAATTCCCACTGTTGTTATCCAATTATCTGCATACTGAGTTAGCTTCAGTATTTCAATTTCCTTATTCATGATTACAGTCACAGCTTTTGGTTCTTCTCCTCCATAGATGATCCTACTTCCCACAGGAAAGGTTGTTAATTTGCTATTTAGAAGATATGGCTACTGTATTGCCACAATATCTATTCTTTTTATTTCCGCTAATCTCCTTAATTCCATTGTAGCCACCTTGCTTCCTTGTGCGTTATTTTGCATTATTTTTAATGTGGGATAGTTTTCATCCATATCTCGTAAAAACGTAAGCATCCGCACCTGATTTCGTAGGATCATAATATACTCTACCGTGTGCTCTAACTAGTTGTTTATAAACATTTTCTAATGACCAGTATATTCCTCGTCTTTCAAAAACTTGATCCACCAGATCTAGAAGTTCAAATCCATTTGCTGGTAAATTATAGATTCTTAGTTCAATTCTATCTGTCTCTTCCAGAGTTGGATAAGTTATTGATCTACCATTTACATGCAAATCTCTTACTATTTGCCTCAGTGCTGTAGCCAATATTTGTTTTTCTTCTAGTTTTGCTAGCCTATATGTCTGATTTATTTCTTCATATAGCTCTTGATTTGTTCCCTGCATTTTACTTTTATTTTCGTCTTCTAGCTTTTCTACAGTGTCTTCGCTTCCACACGTTGTACTAGATATTGTGTTCTCTTGTATTTGCTCCTTTCTTTCTTCCTGTACTGGGAAGAGATATTTTTCTTCTCCATGTACAAAGGAAGTATAAATATTTGGTACCTCTTCCATGCACTTATAATCTTCTTTAAAAGTCTTTTTACTGTTCCTTTTCCTGTTTTCTAGCAGTGTTGCTAGTTCACCCTTTTTTGTAATACTATCATTAATTTTTCTCCTATTTGGTTCAATTTGGATTTTGGAGTCTTCTATATTTTTCCTTGTTTCTCTGTTTATAAATCTCTGCATTTCAGTTTGTGTTATCGAGTTTATTTTGATGTTTTTCTCTATTTCTATATTTATAATTTCCGTTTGCGTCGCTTTATCGGATTTAAGTATTTGTTGTTTGTGTTTTCTTTCAATAAATTGTTCTAATCTTAATTTGTCCCTTCTTCTTTTACTTGGACTCTTTTTCTTTTCCTTTTTTGTAGTTTTTTCACTCTCCATAGTTGATTTTTGAGATTATTCTCTCTCGTGCTACCTTGTATGAAACACATTCTTCGGTCTGAGGGTTCTCACAATTTTTGTGACGTAATTTGCAAGGTACGCAGATTTTTTCCCCTTCTCATCACACTCTTCACTTTTGTGTCTTAGATCGCCGCAGTATCGACATCTTGATTTCTCTTTATTATCACAATACTTAGTTACATGTCCGAATTCTTGGCAGATGAAGCATTGTGGTACTACCAGAAAGTCTTTGATGCGATGTCCTTCATAATCAATGTACACTTTTTCTTTCTCTACTAAGATTTTTCTTATTTTTGGTTCTACTTCTATGACGAGATGGCATCTTTTTTGTTGTTTTTTGCCAGCTCTAAACCTGGCTTTTATCTTTTTTGCCTCTTCCATGTCTTCTTGCTCGAAATTTTGCTCAATAAGAGCTTGTATAAGCTCCTCATCTTTTAAGTCAGAAGGTATACCATAAATTATCATCATTGGATTTCGTTTTTTGGTTTCTTCGCATTGGAAGTTTCTTTTAATTTCAGCTTTAGCCATAATCTTTTTGATGTCGTCTTTTGTTGCTGTTTCTATTACTACTCTGTCCCTGGTTGTACTTAGTCCTGTAATCTTTAGTTTTTCTTTTCGTGGGTCAATTGTACCTGTTAATCTCTCAGCTGTCTGTCTGGTTGTTTCTCCTTGGTTTGGTTTTATTATCAGTGCTGGTTTGGTTTTGGCTGTTACTTCTTGGATTGTTAGTTCCCTCTCTGTGGGCCTTCTTCTTTTGACTATCTCCGTCCAAGACGGCTTTTCATCCGTTTCCATTTTTTCAACGGTGATTTTTTCAATTTTCTCCCCTAATTTATTTATGTAATCCTTCATCATAACATCTTGTTGGAACAGCTCCTGTTGTAGGTCTTGTATTTTCATTCTAAAACGGTGGCCGTCACTTTCTCTTGCTATTTCCGCTTTTCCGAATAACTGTTGTGTTTAAATTAATTCTTCTTTTGTTTTATTTTGTACCTTTTCTAGTTCTCTCATTTCGTCTTCTAGTTTCCTTATTTTTTGGCTTTTTCTTGTACTTCTTGTTTCAGTTCTTTTTTGTCTTCATCTAGCTTTCTTATTTCCTCCTCCATATGTCTTATTTGATGATCTCTCGCCTGTTTTATATCATTGTTTTCTTCCTTAAGGTGATTTATTTCTTTTTCCATTCTATTTATGTCTTGTTTTTGTTTTTCAATGATTCTCAATTCCTCTTCTTTATTACCTTTTTTCCCTTTCATCATATCCATTTCCAGCTGTAATTTTTCTTGTAGCAGATCTTGATTTGATGCATTTAGTCTTTCATTTTCTTTTTCTAGTTGTTCTAATTTACCTTCTAGTACCGACCTATCTTTAACCCAAATCGCTACTCTCTTTTTTAGTTTGTTAAGATTATTCCTACCGATCTTTTTCCAATCTAGTAGTTCTTCTAGGAATACCATTTCTTTCTCGTATAGTGTTATAGTTTCCATTTCCGTAGTTTCTCCTTCAGTTGTTCTTTTTGATGGTTTGTCCTGTGGAGAGGTATCTTCCCTTTCTCTTTTCCGAGCTTCGCTCTCTTCCGGTTTCTGGACCCTTACTACTGGGTTTGTAGGTGATTGGTCCCTAGTTGGTGTATCTCTTGCACTACTTGGCGGCGACCTCGGAAACATTTTGTTCCCCTTATATTAACCTGTTTTTGATGTTAAATTAGCCAGTTTTTACAATACCCCAGAAACTCGATGGGCAAAAGTTTTTTATTTACCGACCAATTTTTGTGAAACTTTGTATGTTAGTTGTAGACACCCTAGACTATCAGGGGGGATTGCGAGGGGTAAGTTCAAGGGGGTAAGGGGAAAATAACTAAAAAAAAAGAAATGAAATAATATAAAATGTCTCGGGGGAGGGGGGGTCGCCGATATTCTCCCAAAAATGAAGTCAAAGGTCAAACCAAGTTGGCCCAGACTACAACCTTGGTAGAATTTCCTGAATTCGGATGGGAGAGCGTTAGTAGTACGTTAGTGTTGTTTTATGCCGTAAAAAGTTTCGTTTAGTGCTGTTAAACTTCACGAATTAGAGCAACTTCAAAATGGGCCCGGCCACCTTCAGGCAGCCCGCCACTAGTCGCCAAACCTCACCAAATTTTCACCATTATTAGTGCTACGTTAGTGCTGTTTTCTGCCACAAAATTTTCGTTAGTGCTGTTAAACTTCAAGAATTAGACATCTTCAAAATTGCTTCAGCGTGAAGTGGGCGCGCCATATCTCGAAACATTTCACCATAATTTGACGAGCGTTACTGGTACGTTAGTGCTGTTTTCTGCCGTAAAAAGTTTCGTTTAGTGCTGTTAAACTTCACGAGTTAGAGCAACTTCAAAATGGGCCCGGCTAACTTCACGCAGCCCGCCACTAGTCGCCAAACATCACCAAATTTGCACCATCATTAGTGCTACGTTAGTGCTGTTTTCTGCCACAAAATTTTCGTTAGTGCTGTTAAACTTCAAGAATTAAAGCATCTTCAAAATTGCTCGAGCGTGATGTTGGCCCGCCAATTGTCGCCAAAATTCACCAAATTTTGACCAGAGTTAGTGCTACATTAGTGCTGTTTGATGCCGTAAAAAGTTTCGTTAGTGCTGTTAAACTTCAAAAATTAGAGCATCTTCAAAATCTCTTCAGCGTGAAGTTGGCCCGCAACTAGTCGCTAAAATTAACCAAATTTTGACCAAATTCGTGCTACGTTAGTGCTGTTTTCTGCCGTAAATATTTCGTTAGTGCTGTTAAACTTCACGAATTAGAGCAACTTCAAAATAGGCCCGGAAATCTTCACGCAGTACGCCACTAGTCGCCAAACTTCACCAAAAATTTCACCATTATTAGTGCTACGTTAGTGCTGTTCTCTGCCAGAAAATTTTCGTTAGTGCTGTTAAACTTCAAGAATTAGACACCTTTAAAATTGCTTCAGCGTGAAGTGGGCGCGCCATTTCTCGAAACATTTCATCATAATTTGACGATCGTTACTGGTACTTTAGTGCTGTTTTCTGGCATAAAAAGTTTCGTTTAGTGCTGTTAAACTTCACGAGTTAGAGCAACTTCAAAATGGGCCCGGCCACTTCACGCAGTCCGCCACTAGTCGCCAAACTTCACCAAATTTTCACCATCGTTATTGCTACGTTAGTGCTTTTTTCTGCCGTAAAAATTTTCGTTAGTGCTGTTCTCTGCCACAAAATTTTCGTTAGTGCTGTTAAACTTCAAGAATTAAAGCATCTTCAAAATTGCTTCAGCGTTAAGTTGGCCTGCCACTTGTCGCCAAAATTCAAGAATTTTTGACCAGAGTTAGTTCTACGTTAGTGCTGTTTTCTACCGTAAATATTTCTTTAGTGCTGTTAAACTTCACGAATTAGAGCAACTTCAAAATTGGCCCGGAAAACTTCACGCAGTCCGCCACTAGTCGCCAAACTTCACCAAATTTTCACCATCGTTATTGCTACGTTGTTGCTATTTTCTGCAGTAAAAATTTTCGTTAGTGCTGTTAAACTTCACGAATTAGAGCATCTTCAAAATAGACCCGGCCAACTTCACGCAGCTCGCCACTAGTCGCCAAACTTCACCAAATTTTCAATATCGTTTGTGCTACGTTAGTGCTGTTTTCTGCCATAAAAATTTTCGTTAGTGCTGTTTTCTGCCACAAAATTTTCGTTAGTGCTGTTAAACTTCACGAATTAGAGCATCTTCAAAATAGACCCGGCCAACTTCACGCAGCCCTCCACTAGTCGCCAAAATTCACCAAATTTTCAAAATCGTTATTGCTACGTTAGTGCTGTTTTCAGCCGTAAAAATTTTAGTTAGTGCTGTTTTCTGCCACAAAATTTTCGTTAGTGCTGTTAAACTTCACGAGTTAGAGCAACTTCAAAACTGGCCCGGCCAACTTCACGCAGCCCACCACTAGTCGCCAAAATTCACCAAATTTTGACCAGAGTTAGTGCTACGTTAATGCTGTTTTCTGCCGTAAAATGTTTCGTTAGAGCTGTTAAATGTCAAGAATTACAGCAACTTTAAAATTGCTTCAGCGTGAAGTTGGCCCACCACTAGTCGCCTAACTTCACCAAATTTTCACCATCATTAGTGCTGCGTTACTGCTGTTTTCTGCCACAAAATTTTCGTTAGTGCTCTTAAACTTCAAGAATTAGACATCTTCAAAATTGCTTCAGCGTGAATTGGGCGCGCCAATTCTCGAAAAATTTCACCAAGATTTGACGAGCGTTAATGGTACGTTAGTGCTGTTTCTGCCGTAAAAAGTTTCGTTTAGTGCTGTTAAACTTCACGAAGTAGAGCAACTTCAAAATGGGCCCGGCCAACTTCACGCAGCTCGCCACTAGTCGCCAAACTTCACGAAATTGTCACCATCGTTATTGCTACGTTAGTGCTGTTCTCTGCCGTAAAAAAGTTTCGTTAGTGCTTCTGAACTTCACGAATTAGATCAACTTCAAAATGGGTCCGGCCAACTTCACGCAGCCCGCCACTAGTCGCCAAACTTCAGCAAATTTTCACCATTATTAGTGCTACGTTAGTGCTGTATTCTGCCACAAAATTTTCGTTAGTGCTGTTAAACTTCAAGAATTAGACATCTTCAAAGTTGCTTCAGCGTGAAGTGGGCGCGCCATTTCTCGAAAAATTTCACCAAAATTTGACGAGCGTTAGTGCTACGTTAGTGCTGTTTTCTGCCGTAAAATTTTTCGTTAGTGCTTCTGACCTTCACAAATTAGAGCAACTTTAAAATGGGTCCGGCCAACTTCACGCAGCCCGCCACTAGTCGCCAAACTTCACCAAATTTTCACCATCATTAGTGCTACGTTAGTGCTGTTTTCTGACACAAAATTTTCGTTAGTGCTGTTAAACTTCAAGAATTAAAGCATCTTTAAAATTGCTTCAGCGTGAAGTTGGCCCGCCACTGGTCGCCAAAGTTCACCAAATTTTGACCAGAGTTAGTGCTGTTTTCTGCCGTAAAAAGTTCGTTAGTGCTGTTAAACTTCACGAATTTGAGCAACTTCAAAATGGACCCGGCCAACTTCACGCAGCCCGCCACTAGTCGCCAAACTTCACCAAATTTTCAATATCGTTAGTGCTACTTTAGTGCTGATTTCTGCATAAAAATTTTCGTTAGTGCTGCTAAACTTCAAAAATTAGAGCATCTTCAAAATGGCTTCAGCGTTAAGTTGGCCTGGCGCTTGTCGCCAAAATTCAAGAATTTTTGACCAGAGTTAATTCTACATTAGTGCTGTTTTCTGTCGTAAAATCTTTCCTTAGTGCTGTTAAACCTCACTAATTAGAGCAACTTCAAAATGGGCCCGGCCAACTTCACGCAGACAGCCAATAGTCGCCACTCTTCACCAAATTTTCACCATCATTAGTGCTACGTTAGTGATGTTTTCGGCCACAAAATTTTCTTTAGTGCTGTTAAACTTCAAGAATTAAAGCATCTTCAAAATTGCTTCAGCGTGAAGTTGGCCCGCCACTTGTCGCCAAAATTCACCAAATTTTGACCAGAGTTAGTGCTACGTTAGTGCTGTTTTCTGCCGTAAAATGTTTCGTTAGTGCTGTTAAACTTCAGGAATTATAGCAACTTCAAAACGGGCCCAGCCAACTTCACGCAGCCGCCACTTGTCGCCAAAATTCACCAAATTTTGACCAGAGTTATTGCTACATTAGTGCTGTTTGATGCCGTAAAATATTTCGTTAGTGCTTTTAAACTTCACTAATTAGAGCAACTTCAAAATTGGCCCGGCTAACTTCACGCAGCCCGCCACTAATCGCCAAACATCACCAAATTTGCACCATCATTAGTGCTACGTTAGTGCTGTTTTCTGCCACAAAATTTTCGTTAGTGCTGTTAAACTTCAAGAATTAAAGCATCTTCAAAATTGCTCGAGCGTGATGTTGGCCCGCCAATTGTCGCCAAAATTCACCAAATTTTGACCAGAGTTAGTGCTACATTAGTGCTGTTTGATGCCGTAAAAAGTTTCGTTAGTGCTGTTAAACTTCAAAAATTAGAGCATCTTCAAAATCTCTTCAGCGTGAAGTTGGCCCGCAACTAGTCGCTAAAATTAACCAAATTTTGACCAAATTCGTGCTACGTTAGTGCTGTTTTCTGCCGTAAATATTTCGTTAGTGCTGTTAAACATCACGAATTAGAGCAACTTCAAAATAGGCCCGGAAAACTTCACGCAGTACGCCACTAGTCGCCAAACTTCACCAAAAATTTCACCATTATTAGTGCTACGTTAGTGCTGTTCTCTGCCAGAAAATTTTCGTTAGTGCTGTTAAACTTCAAGAATTAGACACCTTTAAAATTGCTTCAGCGTGAAGTGGGCGCGCCATTTCTCGAAACATTTCATCATAATTTGACGATCGTTACTGGTACTTTAGTGCTGTTTTCTGGCATAAAAATTTTCGTTTAGTGCTGTTAAATTTCACGAGTTAGAGCAACTTCAAAATGGGCCCGGCCACTTCCCGCAGTCCCCCACTAGTCGCCAAACTTCACCAAATTTTCACCATCGTTATTGCTACGTTAGTGCTTTTTTCTGCCGTAAAAAATTTCGTTAGTGCTGTTCTCTGCCACAAAATTTTCGTTAGTGCTGTTAAACTTCAAGAATTAAAGCATCTTCAAAATTTCTTCAGCGTTAAGTTGGCCTGCCACTTGTCGCCAAAATTCAAGAATTTTTTAACAGAGTTAGTTCTACGTTAGTGCTTTTTTCTGCCGTAAATATTTCGTTAGTGCTGTTAAACTTCACGTATTAGAGCAACTTCAAAATAGGCCCGGAAAACTTCACGCAGTCCGCCACTAGTCGCCAAACTTCACCAAATTTTCACCATCGTTATTGCTACGTTAGTGCTTTTTTCTGCCGTAAAAAATTTCGTTAGTGCTGTTCTCTGCCACAAAATTTTCGTTAGTGCTGTTAAACTTCAAGAATTAAAGCATCTTCAAAATTTCTTCAGCGTTAAGTTGGCCTGCCACTTGTCGCCAAAATTCAAGAATTTTTTAACAGAGTTAGTTCTACGTTAGTGCTTTTTTCTGCCGTAAATATTTCCTTAGTGCTGTTAAACTTCACGAATTAGAGCAACTTCAAAATAGGCCCGGAAAACTTCACGCAGTCCGCCACTAGTCGCCAAACTTCACCAAATTTTCACCATCGTTATTGCTACGTTGTTACTATTTTCTGCCGTAAAAATTTTCGTTAGTGCTGTTAAACTTCACGAATTAGAGCATCTTCAAAATAGACACGGCCAACTTCACGCAGCCCGCCACAAGTCGCCAAACTTCACCAAATTTTCAATATCGTTTGTGCTACGTTTGTGCTGTTTTCTGCCATAAAAATTTTCGTTAGTGCTGCTAAATTCCAAGAATTATACATCTTCAAAATTGCTTCAGCGTGAAGTGGGCGCGCCATTTCTCGAAAAATTTCACCAAAATTTGACGAGCGTTAGTGGTACGTTAGTGCTGTTTTCTGCCGTAAAAAGTTTCGTTTAGTGCTGTTAAACTTCACGAATTAGAGCAACTTCAAAATGGGCCCGGCCAGCTTCACGCAGCCCGCCACTAGTCGCCAAAATTCACCAAATTTTGACCAGAGTTAGTGCTACGTTAATGCTGTTTTCTGCCGTAAAATGTTTCGTTAGTGCTGTTAAATGTCAAGAATTACAGCAACTTTAAAATTGCTTCAGCGTGAAGTTGGCCCACCACTAGTCGCCTAACTTCACCAAATTTTCAACATCATTAGTGCTGCTTTACTGCTGTTTTCTGCCACAAAATTTTCGTTAGTGCTCTTAAACTACAAGAATTAGACATCTTCAAAATTGCTTCAGCGTGAATTGGGCGCGCCAATTCTCGAAAAATTTCACCAAGATTTGACGAGCGTTAATGGTACGTTAGTGCTGTTTCTGCCGTAAAAAGTTTCGTTTAGTGCTGTTAAACTTCACGAAGTAGAGCAACTTCAAAATGGGCCCGGCCAACTTCACGCAGCTCGCCACTAGTCGCCAAACTTCACGAAATTGTCACCATCGTTATTGCTACTTTATTGCTGTTCTCTGCCGTAAAAAGTTTCGTTTAGTGCTGTTAAACTTCACGAATTAGATCAACTTCAAAATGGGTCCGGCCAACTTCACGCAGCCCGCCACTAGTCGCCAAACTTCACCAATTTTTCAATATCGCTAGTGATACTTTAGTGCTGTTTTCTGCATAAAAATGTTCGTTAGTGCTGCTTAACTTCAAAAATTAAAGCATCTGCAAAATTGCTTCAGTGTGAAGTGGGCGCGCCATTTCTCGAAAAATTTCACCAAATTTTGACCAGAGTTAGTGCTACGTTAGTGCTGTTTTCTGCCGTAAAATGTGTCGTTAGTGCTGTTAAACTTCACGAATTAGAGCAACTTCAAAATGGGCCCAGCCAACGTCACGCAGCCCGCCACTAGTCGCCAAACTTCACCAAAGTTTGACCAGAGTTAGTGCTACATTAGTGCTGTTTGATGCCGTAAAAAGTTTCGTTAATGCTGTTAAATTTCAAAAATTAGAGCATCTTCAAAATCTCTTCAGCGTGAAGTGGGCGCGCCATTTCTCGAAAAATTTCACCAAAATTTGACGAGCGTTAGTGGTACGTTAGTGCTGTTTTTTGCCGTAAAAAGTTTCGTTTAGTGCTGTTAAACTTCACGAGTTAGAGCAACATCAAAATGGGCCCGGCCAACTTCACGCAGCCCGCCACTAGTCGCCAAACTTCACCAAATTTTCACCATTATTAGTGCTACGTTAGTGCTGTTTTCTGCCACAAAATTTTCGTTAGTGCTGTTAAACTTCAAGAATTAGACATCTTCAAAGTTGCTTCAGCGTGAAGTGGGCGCGCCATTTCTCGAAAAATTTCACCAAAATTTGACGAGCGTTAGTGCTACGTTAGTGCTGTTTTCTGCCGTAAAATATTTCGTTAGTGCTTCTGAACTTCACAAATTAGAGCAACTTCAAAATGGGTCCGGCCAACTTCACGCAGCCCGCCACTAGTCGCCAAACTTCACCAATTTTTCAATATCGTTAGTGCTACTTTAGTGCTGTTTTCTGCATAAAAATGTTTGTTAGTGCTGCTTAACTTCAAAAATTAAAGCATCTGCAAAATTGCTTCAGCGTGAAGTTGGCCAGCCACTTGTCGCCAAAATTCACCAAATTTTGACCAGAGTTAGTGCTACGTTAGTGCTGTTTTCTGCCGTAAAATGTTTCGTTAGTGCTGTTAAATGTCAAGAATTAGAGCAACTTTAAAATTGCTTCAGCGTGAAGTTGGCCCGCCACTGGTCGCCAAAGTTCACCAAATTTTGACCAGAGTTAGTGCTGTTTTCTGCCGTAAAAAGTTTCGTTAGTGCTGTTAAACTTCACGAATTTGAGCAACTTCAAAATTGACCCGGCCAACTTCACGCAGCCCGCCACTAGTCGCCAAACTTCACCAAATTTTAAATATCGTTAGTGCTACTTTATTGCTGATTTCTGCATAAAAATTTTCGTTAGTGCTGCTAAACTTCAAATATTAGAGCATCTTCAAAATGGCTTCAGCGTTAAGTTGGCCTGCCGCTTGTCGCCAAAATTCAAGAATTTTTGAGCAGAGTTAATTGTACATTAGTGCTGTTTTCTGTCGTAAAATGTTTCGGTAGTGCTGTTAAACTTCACGAATTAGAGCAACTTCAAAATGGGCCCGGCCAACTTCACGCAGCCGCCACTAGTCCCCAAACTTCACCAAATTTTCACTATCATTAGTGGTACCTTAGTGCTGTTGTCTGCCACAAAAATTTTCGTTAGTGCTGTCAAACTTCAAGAATTAGAGCATCTTCATAATTGCTTCAACGTTAAGTTTTCCTGCCATTTCTCGAAAAAATTCACCACAATTTGACGAGCGTTAGTGCTATGTTAGTGCTGTTTTCTGCCTTAAAAAGTTTCGTTAGTGCTGTTAAACTTCATGAATTAGAGCAACTTCAAAATGGGCCCGGCCAACTTCACGCAGACCGCCACTAGTCGCCAAACTTCACCAAATTTTAACAATCGTTAGTGCTACGTTAGTGCTGTTTTCTGCCACAAAAATTTTCGTTAGTGCTTTTAAACTTCAAGAATTAAAGTATTTTCAAAATTGCTTCAGCGTGAAGTTGGGTCGCCATCTCTCGAAAAAAATCACCAAAATTTGACGAGCGTTTGTGCTACGTTAGTGCCGTTTTCTGCCGTATAATGTTTCGTTAGTGCTGTTGAACTTCACGAATTAGAGCAACTTCAAAATGGGCCCTGCCAACTTCACGCATCCCGCCACTAGTCGCAAAACTTCACCAAATTTTCACCATCATTAGTGCTACGTTAGTGCTGTTTTCGGCCACAAAACGTTTCGTTAGTGCTGTTAAACTTCAAGAATTAGAGCATCTTCAAAATTGCTTCAGCGTGAAGTTTTCGCGCCACTTGTCGCCAAAATTCACAAATTTTTTACCATCGTTAGTGCTACGTTAGTGCTGTTTTCTGCCGTAAAAGTTTCGTTAGTGCTGTTAAACTTCAAAAATTAGAGCATCTTCAAAATAGGCTCAGTCAACTTCACTCAGCCCGCCACTAGTCGCCAAACTTCACCAACTTTTCACCAGAGTTAGTGCTACGTTAGTGCTGTTTTCTGCCGTAAAAAGTTTCGTTAGTGCTGTTAAACTTCAAAAATTAGAGCATCTTCAAAATTGCTTCAGCGTGAAGTTGGCCCGCCACTTGTCGCTAAAATTCACCAAATTTTGAGCAGAGTTAGTGCTACGTTAGTGCTGTTTTCTGCCGTAAAAAGTTTCGTTAGTGCTGTTAAGCTTCACGAACTAGAACAACTTCAAAATGGGCCCATCCAACTTCACTCAGCCCGCCACTAGTCGCCAAACTTCACCAAATTTTGACCAGAATTAGTGCTACGTTAGTGCTGTTTTCTGCCATAAAATTTTTCTTTCGTGCTGTTAAACTTCAAGAATTAGAGCATCTTCAAAATTGTTTCAGCGTGAAGTGGGCTCGCCATTTCTCGAAAAATTTCACTAAAATTTGACGAGCGTTAGTGCTACGTTAGTGCTGTTTTTTGCCGTAAATGTTTCGTTAGTGCTATTAAACTTCAAGAACTAGAGGAACTTTAAGATGGGCCCGGCCAACTTAACGCAGCCCGCCACTAGTCGCCAAACTTCACCAAATTTTCACCACCGTTTGTGCTACTTCAGTGGTGTTTCCTGCCGTAAAAATTTTCGTTAAAGCTGCTGAACTTCACGAATTAGAATAACTTCGAAATGGGTTCAACAACTTCACGCAGCCTACCAGTTGTTACCAATCTTCAGCAAATTTCGTCCATCGTTAGTGCTACGTTAGTGCTATTTTCTGCCATTAAAATTTTGTTAGTGCTGTTAAACTTCACGAATTAGAGCAATTTTAAAATATGCCCGGACAACTTCAAGCAGCCAGCTAGTCGTCGCCAAAGTTCAACAAACTTTGACCATCGTTAGTGCTGTTTTCTGGCATATAAATGTCATTAGTGCTGCTAAACTTCAAGTATCATAATCAAAATGGGTTCAGCATGAAGTTGGCCCGCTACCTGTTGAAAAAGTTCACCAAATTTTAACCAGCGTTAGTGCTACGTTGTTGCTATTTTCTGCCGTGAAAATTTTCGTTACTGCTGCTAAACTTCACGAATTAGAGCAAAATCAAAATGGGTCCGATCAATTTCACTCAGTTAGTCACTTGTTACCAAACTTCACCAAATTTCGTCCATCGTTAATGCTACGTTAGTTTTGTTTTCTGGCATTAAAATTTTCGTTAGTGCTGTTAAACTTCACGAATTAAAGCAACTTCAAATTGGGTCCGGCCAACTTAAAATCTGGTTTAACGTCCCACGATATGCACCAGGACTAAGGGAGAACGGTTGTGCGGCGAAAGATTTAGGTCGTTCAACAATACGGGAAGAGAAAATTACTGTGTGAGTTCAAGTCTGTACTACTGTCAACACTAATTGAATATGTATATTCTGCATTTAAAAGTAGCAAGATCTAGAATGATGAAAAGAATAAAACTTTATGTGCATGCCTTGAAACGGCAATCCTACCCTGTAGGCTTCCCTTCTGTCACAGTTGATAAAAGTGATTTATTTGACGATTTTAAATGAAAACAGGCATAGTATTACATCCAGAGGAAGAATCGAATCCTACATCCGTGAACTTGGCCCCCCCACATTGAGCACTAACGATAAAATTAGTGTCAATCGTTAGTGCATCGTTAGTGCTTCTTAGTGCACCAACCCCTAACGTTAGTGCTTAATTAGTGTAGGAGCTACAAACAAAAAACTTTGGGGGGCCAAGTTCACGCTGCCCCCCACTTCAAGCACTAACGAAATAACTAGTGCCATTCGTTACTGCATCGTTAGTGCTTCCTAGTGCACCAACCCGTGACGTTAGTGCTTCATTAGTGCAGGCTCTAGAGCCAAAACAATGGTACACGCTGGCCCCCTCACTTCAAGCAATAAGGAAAGGAATAGTGCCGTTCGTTAGTGCATCGTTAGTGCTTCTAGAAAATACTAAAAGTTTCGTTAGTTCTTCACTATTAGTGTAGATATAGCCAATTATATGTCACGCAACTCCCATAAGAAATGCACGGAGAATTTTTCATTGGGTCAAATTACCGCCAAATTCAAAAGCACTATTGACCTCTGCTAGTGCAATCGTTAGTGCATCGTTAGTGCTTCTTACTGCAAAAACCGCTAACGTTAGTGCTTCATTAGTGTAAGAGTTATAAATAAAAAAACTTTTGGGGGGCCAAGTTCACGCTGCCCCCCACTTCAAGCATTAACGATAAAATTAGTATCATTCGTTAGTGCATCGTTAGTGCTTCCAGAAAATACTAATAGTTTCGTTAGTGCTTCACTATTAGTGTAGATATAGCCAATTGTAAGTCACGAAACTCCCATAAGAAATGCATGGGGAATTTTTCATTGCGTTAAATTACCGCCAAATTCAAAAGCACTAATGATCTCTTTTAGTGTAATCGTTAGTGCATTGTTAGTACTTCCTAGTGCAGAAACCCTAACGTTAGTGCTTCATTAGTGTAGGAACTACAAGCGAAAAACCCGAAATAAGCCCGAATTACAGAAACAAAAATTAACGTAAAATTGTATTTTTATTCACAGCAATTAGAGGCTTTATTTTGCAGTTGTGCTTTAAAAGTTCTTCAGAAAGAACGTTGCAATATACATCGTTGTACAGTATATTTACAAAGTTAGGCACGAGAAATATGGTTATATATTTAAAAAATTATTGTCCGAGCCCGGCCCGAAATGATATATGCTTTATAGGCCCGAATCTTTTCCGCAGACCGGGTCAGGCTTAGGAACGCGGGCTCGGCCAAGCCCGTGCTGACCTTTAGCTTGAATACAGTGCTGAAAATTGAAAAGTAATATGTAAAGTAACTCTTTCAATAGCAATATGTTTGTTGTGTATTGATTCTTAAGATTATAATAAAGCACTTTGATTTCCATTGAGGCAGAAAAGTACCTTAATCTCAGATATTGTTAAAAACTTTGTTTATGAAAACTACAGGTATAGACGAATGTGGATTTAGTGGACACGTACTTTGTATTTTCTAAGGAAGTGTTATTTTTGTTTTGTAAAAAAAGTTCTTGCGAAATAATTGGACACCAAAGATAACAAGTAAAAATTATGAAATGAAGCCAACACGCGCTAGCCCCCCATCACGCCGATTCGATTTTTTTTTAAATAATCGTTTGATCAGGGTTGCTCAACATTTCATCTACTTTTAACTAACATCATATACATTTCATCTACATTTCTAACATTTCACTAACAGAACAATAAAGGTCTCAAACGGGGGGCTAGCCCACTACACCACCAATTCGACTCTATTATGTCAATCGTTTGATCAGGTACTATCAACAATTTTTAACGCTTTATCAGCTGTACTAAGACAAATATAAGCTATATTTAGTCGAGTTGGCTAACTACTCAAAATCAAGCCAGAATCGAAATCTTTCGATGTTAATCGTTTGATTTTCGTTTGATCAGGTTTCGTTAACAATTTCTAACATTTGATCAACTTTACTAACAGAGGTATACAGGATATGAAAAAGAAGAGAAAATGAAACAATGCTACATTGCTACTTACTAAGAGAAATATTCTTTTTGCACACACACACACACACACACACACACACACACATACACACACGCACACACACACACACACATATTTCAATATATATATTAAAATAAATCGGAATTCAATATGCTACGAGGATTGACAATAATGTCTTCCCTGAAGGAAAAATGGATGCAGAAAGTGAGTGTATTTATTTATTTTATTTATTTATTTATTTATTTATTTATTTTACTTTCAATAACAAATTTTTAATATACATAGATATTTTTGGGAATTACATTACAAATGCATCCACACGGTCAAAAATGCGTTCACATCACCATTTAGAGTCTGTCCCTTATGTCTGTGATGTAGTTTTTATGTTGATTAAACAATTTTGCTGGTAAGGGGAACATAATGATATGTCACATTGTCTAACCGAGTACACTGCAAAATAAGATTCAACATTTCCATGCAAAACAACGCAATGACACATACCAAACAAGCTTCCCCTGTTATATGCAGTTAGATTACCAAAACTAAACTACCTACATTTTGTTCGGGGTTTAATTCCGAACGATTTCACTTAATAATTCAACTTCATGGAAGGAGGGGCCTTACAATTACGTTCGGCCGAACCGCTTAGTCAAGCAGCAAATCTATGTAATTAGGACACAGATACGCAGCATAAATGCAATATCTGAAAAGATATAATTTCTCAGTTCCTCGATTCTGAAATAAAAAAAATCTACTCTCTAAAAAACCTCATACAAAGGAGTAAATGTCATTGAACTTGCTAAGAAATATAATCATGTAATTTATCACTACTTAATTTTACTATACTTATCTAACCTTAGTTTAAATATTCATATATACTTTAAGTATCTTAATGTCACTACCTAGAGTTACAACATAAAGGAAACACTTGACTTTCAAGATTTAAATCATCATTAACGGTGGGCAAATTTGCTGAAGTTTGGCAACATGTAGCAGGCATGCGTAAAGTTCATCGGACCTATTTTTGGGTTCCTCTAACTCAAGAATTAAGTAGCACTAACTAAAGTTTTAGGGCCTTATGTAGACTCATATTGATTCGTGATTAGTGTCGTATTAAAGAGTTTCACTAACATATGTTTCCTGCAGTAGTCAGGCCTTTAGTATGACGCTAATCATACGTCAAAAAGACTCTGCATAAGGCCCTTACGGTACAAAATAACAATAGCATAGAATAGAACTAATGATGAAGGAAATATCGGTTAATTTTTCATACAAGTCACGGGCTAACTTCACGTTGGTGCCATTTTTAACCTGCTCTAATTTATGAAGTTAGCCGAACAAATGAACATTTTTGGCAATAAACACCATTAATATAGCAATAAAGATGGACGATATCTACTGATGTTTCTTGAAAAGAAGATTGCATAAAGTTACGCGGAACCGTTTTGAAGTTGTTCTAATACATTCAGCTTAGCAGCATTATCAAAAATTGAAAACAGCAACTATTTTTGTAGTACTAACGATGGACAGATTCTGGTGAAGTTTGGCGACAGGTAGTGTGCTGTGTTAAGTTGGCCGGTCATATTTTGAAGTTGCTCTAATTCTTGAAGTTTAACAGCACTAACGAAACCTTTACGGGAGAAAATAGCACTAACGTACCAATATAAATGATAAAATTTAGTGAATTTTGCCGACAAGTGGAGCTAGTGCTGCTAGTGTAGTTAGTGCTGCTAAACTTCACACTGACGCCATTTGAAGACGCTCTATTTCTTGAAGTTTAGCAGCACTAACGAAAATGTTTATGGCAGAAAACAGCACTAACTATAGTCAAAATTTGGTGAAATTTGGCGACAAGTGGCGAGCACACTTCACGCTGACGCCGTTTTGAAGATTCACTAATTCTTGAAGTTCACCAGCACTAACAAAATATTTTACGGCAGAATCCAGCACTAACGTAGCACTAACGATGACCAACATTTGGTGAAGTTTAGCGACAAGTGGTGGGCTGCGTGAAGTTGGCCGGACCGTTTTGATTTTGCTCTACTTTCGTGAAGTTTAACAGCACTAACGAAACATTTTATGGCAGAAAAGAGCTCTAACGTAGCAATGACGATGGTCAAAACTTGCTTAAGTTTGGTAACAAGTGGCGAGCTGAGTAAAGTTGGCCGGACGCATCTTGAAGTTGCTCTAATTCTTGAAGTTTAGCACTACTAACGAAAATTTATATGACAGAAAACAGCACTAACGTAGCACTAACGCTCCTAATATTTGGTGAGTTTTTCAACAAGAGGCAGGCCAATTTCACGCTGAAGCCATTTTAAGATGCACTCGTTCTTGAAGTTTAACAGCACTAACAAAACATTTTATGGCAGAAAACACGACTAAATTAGCACTAACGATGGTGAAAATTTGGTGAAGTTTGCCGACAACTGTCGGCTGTGAGAGTTGGCCGGACCCATTTTGAAGTTGCTATAATTCGTGAAGTTTAGCAGCACTAACGAAACTTTTTACGTCAGAAAACAGCACTAACTCTGGTCAAAATTTGGAGAATTTTGGAGACAAGTGGCGCGCCAACTTCACGCTGAAGCAATTTTGAAAATGCTCTAATTCTTGAAGTTTAAAAGCACTGACGAAAATTTTTATGGCAGAAAACAGCACTAACGTAGCACTAACGACGGTGAAAATTTGGTGAAGTTTGGCGACTAGTGGCGGGCTGCGTGAAGTTGGCCGGTCCCATTTTGAAGTTGCTCTAATTCGTGAAGTTTAACAGCACTAACGAAACTTTTTATGGCCGAAAACAGCACTAACGATGGTGAAAATTTGGTGAAGTTTGGTAACAAGAGGCAGGCTAAGAGAAGCTCGCCGAAACCATTTGGTTGCTCTAATTGGTGTAGTTTAGCAGCACAAACGGAAATCTTTACGGCAGAAAACTACACTAACGTAGCACTAACGCTCATCAAAATTTGGTGTTTTTTTCCAGAATTGGCGAGCAATTTCCCGCTGAAGCCATCTTAAAGATGCTCTAATTTTTGAAGTTTAGCAGCACTAACGAAAATTTTTAAGGCAGAAAACAGCACTAACTTAGCACTAACGATGATGAAAATTTGGTGAAGTTTGTCGACTAGTGGCGAGCTGCGTGAAATTGGCCGGGCCCATTTTTATGTTGCTCTAATTCGTGAAGTTTAACAGCACTAACGAAACTTTTTACGTCAGAAAACAGCACTAACTCTGGTCAAAATTTGGTGAAGTTAGGTGACTAGTGGCTTGCCAACTTCACGCTGAAGCAATTTTGAAGATGCTCTAATTTTTGACGTTTAGGAGCACTAACGAAACTTTTTACGGCAGGAAACAGCACTAACGTAGCACTAACCATGGTGAAAATTTGGTGAAGTTTGGTGACTAGTGGCGAGCTTCGTGAAGTCGGCCGGGCCCATTTTAAGTTGCTCTAATTCGTGTGGTTTAACAGGACTAACGAACCGATTTACGCCAGAAAACAGCACTAACGTAGCACTAACTCTGGTCAAAATTTGGTGAATTTTGGCGACAAGTGGCTTGCCAACTTCACGCTGAAGCAATTTTGAAGATGCTCTAATTTTTGAAGTTTAGCAGCACTAACGAAACTTTTTACGGCAGGAAACAGCACTAACGTAGCACTAACGATGGTAAAAATTTGGTGAAGTTTGGAGACTAGTGGCGGGCTGCGTGAAGTTGACCGGACCCATTTTGAAGTTGCTCTAATTCGTGAAGTTTAATAGCACTAACAAAACTTTTTGCGTCAGAAAACAGCACTAACTCTGGTCAAAATTTGGTGAATTTTGTTGACAAATGGCGCGCCAACTTCACGCTGAAGCAATTTTGAAGATTTTCTAATTCTTGAAATTTAACAGCACTAACGAAATATTTTACGGCAGAAATCAATACTAACGTAGCACTAACGACGGTGAAAATTTGGTGAAGTTTGGCGACTAGTGGCGGGCTGCGTGAAGTTGGCCGGGCCCATTTTGAAGTTGCTCTAATTCGTGAAGTTTAACAGCACTAACGAAAATTTTTATGGCCGAAAACAGCACTAACGTAGCACTAACGATGGTGAAAATTTGTTGAAGTTTGGTAACAAGAGGAAGGCTAAGAGAAGTTCGCCGAACCCATTTGGTTGCTGTAATTTGTGTAGTTTAGCAGCACAAACGGAAATCTTTACGGCAGAAAACAACACTAACGTAGCACTAACGCTCATCAAAATTTGGTGTTTTTTCCACAAGTGGCGAGCAATTTCACGCTGTAGCCATTTTATAGATGCTCTAATTTTTGAAGTTTAGCAGCACTAACGAAAATTTTTATGGCAGAGAACAGCACTAACGTAGCAATAACGATGGTGAAAATTTGGTGAAGTTTGGCGACTAGTGGCGAGCTGCGTGAAATTGGCCGGGCCCACTTTTAAGTTGCTCTAATTCGTGAAGTTTAACAGCACTAACGAAACGTTTTACTTCAGAAAACAGCACTAACTCTGGTCAAAATTTGTTGAATTTTGGCGACAAGTGGCGCGCCAACTTCACGCTGAAGCAATTTTGAAAATGCTCTAATTCTTGAAGTTTAAAAGCACTAACGAAAATTTTTATGGCAGAAAACAGCACTAACGTAGCACTAACGATGGTGAAAATTTGGTGAAGTTTGGCGACTAGTGGCGAGCTGCGTGAAATTGGCCGGGCCCATTTTTAAGTTGCTCTAATTCGTGAAGTTTAACAGCACTAACGAAACGTTTTACGTTAGAAAACAGCACTAACTCTGGTCAAAATTTGGTGAATTTTGGCGACAAGTGGCGGGCCAACTTCACGCTGAAGCAATTTTGAAGATGCTCTAATTCTTGGAGTTTAGCTGCACTAACGAAACTTTTTACGGCAGAAAACAGCACTAACGTAGCACTAACGATGGTGAAAATTTAGTGAAGTTTGGCGACTAGTGGCGAGCTGCGTGAAGTTGGCCGGACCCATTTTGAAGTTGCTCTAATTCGTGTATTTAGCAGCACTAACGAAAATTTTTTGTAGCAGAAAACAGCACTAAAGTAGCACTAACGATGGTGAAATTTTGGTGAAGTTTGGCGTCAAGTGGCGGGCCAACTTCACGCACCTCTCATAAAGTGTATGCAGACAGTAATGAGACTTCCTACCGCGTGGAGCTCCACTCGCTAGAAGCAAGCGAACCGGTAGGATTGTTGTGGATGATCCAAACAATTAACGAACTGAAGCACTAGGCTGACACACAGTATGTCTCTAGAAAGTAACGAGACTTGCCGCTGCGTGGCGCTCCATTCGCTAGAAGCAAGCTACCCGGAGGGATTATGGTGGATGATCCAAACAATTAACGCACTGAAGAACTATGCCCTCATAAAGGGCCTGTAAAAAGTAATGAGACTTCCCACCGCGTGGCGCTCCACTCGCTATAATGCAGCTACCCGGACGATTTTTGGTGGATGATCAAAACAATTAACGCAGTGGAGAACTAAGACTTCATAGAGTGTATGCAGAAAGTTATGAGACTTCCCACCGCGTGGTGCTCCACCCGATAGAGGGCAGCTTTCCGGAGGGATTTGGTGGGTGATAGGAACAATCAACGAAGTGAAGCACTATGCTCACACACAGTATGTGTCAAGAAAATAATGAGAGTCGCCGCTGCGTGGCGCTCCATTCGCTAGAAGCAATCTACCGGAGGTATTTTGGTGGATGATCCAAACAAATAACGAACTGAAGCACTATTCCCTCATAAAGTGTATGCAGAAAGTAATGAGACTTCACACCGCGTGGCGCTCAACTCGCTAGAAGCAAGCTACCCAGAGGGATTTTGGTGGATGGTCCAAGCAATTAACACCGAAGAACTATGCCCTCATAAAGGGTATGCAGAAAGTAATAAGGCCTCCCACGGCGTGTCGCTCCAATAGCTAGAAGAAAGCTACCCGGAGGGATTTTAGTGGTTGATCAAAACATTTTTTTTTAAGCCTCCACTTTCCCCTGCCTTTGCCATTTCATATGGTCTTATTAAATGGCAGACGCTACTGCCTCTTACTCGTAATTCTCTTTCTGCTACCTTTTTTTCCCCGTATGATTTCTCTCCTCTTTTTATGATCGGCCTCATTTAGGGTGAGGCGAGGCTAACCTTTTATTGGTATGATACCTAAAACATAATTTAAATCATGCCCTATTCTTTATTTTTTCTTTATTTTTTCTTGTTCTTTTATTTCTTTTTTTTAAAAAAATTGAAAAGATACACAAAGATACACACACACACGCACACATACTACATACATATACATGAGCAGGAAACACCTTGCATAAAATGTTAAGGTAAGCTGAAAAGAGAAAAGAAATAATTAGTAAACAATTTAAACAAGTATTACCAGGATCTTTTTTTTTTCTTTAAATAGTTATCTCCCCTGTATGAATTTATTTCTTGGTGTTATTCATACCTGTCTTTCCCACTAAAAAGAAAATTCTTTGAAAGGAAATCGGACTTCCAGATTTCCAATTTTTCGTTAGTTGTTAGTTCTGGAAATCAACATTAGAACTGTTTTGGTCTGTCTGAATTTCTCTCACCAGCTTTGTAAAGTCTTCTTATTTTCTTTCTTCTTCTAAAACACTTGTTATATTTTAAAATCCTGCCACCACTAGCAAAACACTAAACAAGGCACTATACACTAACACAAATAAGGAACGTGAAGGTTTAAGTTCTGGAATTGTCATCAGAACTTAGTTTTTTTTCTGTTTGATTAGTTTACTTTCTTCTAATTCTTTATTTCATTATATTTACAATATAGGTTGTGGGTCTTGGTAATTTCTTCTTCTTTCATCGTTTCTTTCCTTCCACAAGTTTCTTGATACATGTCTTGCAACAATTTGTAATTTTCCTAATTTCATTTTATCGTTTATTAAAGTTTGTATATTATCCTTTTTTAATTGGTCTCTTATTTCTCTTATTTTGTTATTTGTTATGTAATTATTGCAATTCCAGAAGACACGTTCTGGTGTTTGTACTTCATTACACGTACATTTATCGTCATTAATTATATTAAGTCTTCTCAGATGAGATTTATACGGTCCATGTCCCGAGATGTATTCTATTAATCCACTGCTTATTGTTCCCATTTCTTCCCTTATTTTTAAGTTTGGGATAATGGTTCTTGTTCTTTGTCCCTTTATCGAATCCCTCCATTCATCTTCCCACTTCCGTTTAATCAGTTTGTTAATATCGTCTTCGGTGCTTGGCAATTCTCCCGTAATTTCCAATATCTTCGTTCTCTCATTATTCTTTAGCCACGTCTTAATACATCTTCTTAATATCTGAAGGTGTATGGGTTCTTCATTGGCCAAAAGTTGTATTCTTTCTGCAGAGATAGTTTTTATGATGCCATGGGTTCTAATTAGCATTAATCGCTGTACTCTTATTAATTTTTGCCTTAAGTTTTTGTTTAGAAACAGTCTATGACCCCAGATTCCGGCACAATATTGTGCAATAGCCATTAGAATAGCTTTGTTATACAATTTAAAAATTTTTCTGTCAATTTTAAAATGTTTCATAGCCACTGTTAAGAGTTTGTTGGCTATTTCTTTCATCTTCTCTGTTGTTTCAGTTATATGTTTTTCGTAGTTTAGTCGTTTGTCTAGCCATACACCTAAATATTTGAATTCATTCACAATTCCTATTTTAGTGTTCCTAATTTTGATTATGGGTTCTCTCTGTAGAATTTGGCCAAATAGTGTAATTTTCGTTTTATTAACCGATAGAGTTAATTTATTTTCTATACACCATCTTTCTAGATTTTCTAATATTATATTTCCTTTTTGCTCTATTTGTCTTCTTGAGGATGCTGTCATCACAATTGCTAAATCGTCCGCATATCCAACTACACATAATGTTTCTTTTAGATTGTTTAGTTTTCTTAAACATGGTTGGAAAGTAATGTCCCACATTGTAGGTCCGCATATTGAACCCTGTGGGCATCCTTTGGTGCTTATTGTTGTTATATCTTTTCCTGGAGATTTTAATGTAGACGTTCTGTCAGTACAGTAATCCAGCATGATGTTGTAAAGAGCTTTGCTAATTTTTAGTTTTTTGAGTTCTTTAAATAGTGCGGGCCACCATATATTGTCAAAAGCACCACTAATGTCGGCATAAATAACAACTTGGTACTTCTCCAGTTTACCATCTTCTATGAGGTCAATTAGTCTTTTTCCCGCTGTTTCGGTGCTTTTTCCTTTTCTGAAACCATATTGCAATTTGTCATTATTTAAAATTCTGTTTTTGTGGGATTTTGGTGAATGATAGAAACAATTATCGCACTGAAGAACTATGCCCTAATAAAGTGTATGCAGAAAGTAATGAGAATTCCCACCGGGTGGCGCTAAACTAGCTAGAAACAAGCAACCCTTAGCTATATTGGTGAATGATCCAAACAATTAACAAACTGAAGCACTATGTTCACACACATTAAGTGTCAAGAAAGTAATGAGATTCGCCGCTGCGTAGCGCTCCATTCGCTAGAAGCAAGCTACCCGGAGAATTTGTGGTGGGTGATCCAAACAATTAACGCACTGTAGAACTATGCCCTAATAAAGTGTATGCAGAAAGTAATGAGAATTCCCACCGTGTGGCGCTCCACTCGCTAGAAACAAGCTACCCGGAGGGATATTGGTGGATGATCCAAACAATTAACAAACTGAAGCACTATGTTCACACACATTAAGTGTAAACAAAGTAATGAGATTCGCCGCTGCGTAGCGCTCCATTCGCTAGAAGCAACCTACCCGGAGGGATTTTGGTGAATGACAGAAACAATTATCGCACTGAAGAACTATGCCCTAATAAGGTGTATGCAGAAAGTAATGAGAATTCCCACCGGGTGGCGCTAAACTCGCTAGAAACAAGCTACCTTTAGCTATATTGGTGGATGATACAAACAATTAACAAACGGAAGCACTATGTTCACACACATTAAGTGTCAAGAAAGTAATGAGATTCGCCGCTGCGTAGCGCTCCATTCGCTAGAAGCAAGCTACCCGGAGAGATTTTGGTGGATGATCCAAACAATTAACGCACTGAAGAACTATGCCCTCATAAAGGGTATGCAGAAAGTAATGAGACTTCCCGCCGGGTGGCGCTCCACTCGCTAGAAGAAAGCTACCCGGAGGGATTTTAGTGGATGATCAAAACAATTAACGCACTGAAGAACTATGCCCTCATAAATGGTATGCAGAAAGTAAAGAGAATTTCCACCGCATTGCGCTCCACTCGCTAGAAGCCAGCTACTCGGACGTATTTTTTTAGATGATGCAAACAATTGGCGAACTGAAGCACTATTCTCTCATAAATTGTATGGAGAAAGTAACGAGACTTACTAACGCGTGGCGCTCCACTCGCTAGAAGCAAGCTACCCGGAGGGATTGTGATGGATGAACCAAACAATTAACGAACTGAACCACTATGCTCACAAACAGTATGTGTCAAGTAAGTAATGAGACTCGCCGCTGTGTGGCGCTCATTCGCTACAAACAAGCTACCCAGAGGGATTGTGGTGGATGATCCAAATAATTAACGAACTGAAGCACTATGCTCACAGACAGTATGTGTCAAGAAAGTAATGAGACTCGCCGCTCCGTGGCGCTCCACCCGCTTGAAGGCAACTACACGGAGTGATTTTGGTGGATGATCCAAACAATTAACGCACTGTAAAACTATGCCCTCATAAAGTGTATGCAGAAAGTAATTAGACTTGCAACCGCGTGGCGCACCACTCGCTAGAGGCCAGCTACACGGAGGGATTTTTTCGATGATGCATTAATTAACGCACAGAAGAACTATGCCCTCACAAAAGTGTATGCAGAAAGTAATGAGACTTCCCCCCGCGTGGAGATCCACTCGCTAGAAGCAAGCCACCCGGTGGGATTGTGGTGGATGATCCAAAGAATTAACAAACTGAAGCACTATGCTCATACACATTATATGTCAAGAAATTAATTAGACTCGCCGCTGCGTGGCGCTCTATTCGCTACAAGCAAGCTACCCGTAGGGATTAATGTGGATGATCCAAACAATTAACGCACTGAAGAACTATGCCCTCATAAAGGGCCTGCAGAAAGTAATGAGACTTCCCAACGCGTGGCGCTCCACTCGCTAGAAGAAATCTACCCGGAGGGATTTTAGTGGATGATCGAAACAATTAACGCAGTGGAGAACTATGCCCTCATAAAGGGTATGCAGAAAGTAATGAGAATTAACGCCACGTGGCGCTCCATTCGGTACAAGCAAGCTACCCTGAGGGATTGTGGTGGATGATCCAAATAATTAACGAACTGAAGCACTATGCTCACACGCAGTATGTGTCAAGAAAGTAATGAGACTCGCCGCTCCGTGGCGCTCCACCCGCTAGAAGGCAACCACACTGAGTGATTTTGGTGGATGATCAAAACATTTTTTTTTTTTTTTTACATTCGCTCAGTCGCGTTACTCTTAGTCGGTTACCTAGAGCATTCGAAAACCGACGAGTTATCATCATTGGGAATGATTTCTATAGAAGTTTTTTTTCTTATTTCCATAAGTGAAAAAAGAAAAAAATAGGAAAATTTCTGAGGGAAAGGATAGGGAAGGAAAAGAGACCAAAAAAAGGGAAAATTGACAAAAACGAAAAACAAACAAAAACAAACAAAAAACTAAGAATTTTACAAATAAGTTTGAATCTAGATTGCTTGTTTTGTGTGTATTTCTGTGTGTGTGTTTGGTATCTGTGTTCTCTGCGTATTTATGTTTTTACCTATTGCCTGCTTCTTCTTTTTACCTTAGGCTTCTTCTTGTTTCTTGCAGGTTTTCCCTGTATGATTAGGTTTTTTCACCCATATGTTATATATATATATATATATATATATATATATATATATATATATATATATATATATATATATATATATATATATATTTAAATATATTTCTTTGGTATTCACCTATTTCTTTCACTGCACTAATGGTTTTCACCTGTTTCCACACTAACACCTGTGCACCAAAACTAATATTCTTAACACTACACTACACTGCATGCTTTTGCTGTCACTAACACTAATAATCACTGACACTTATTTTTCACCTATATGACTTTCTATTTATATATACTCGTATATATATATATATATATTTAACTTCACCTTGCAGCACACGAATTTCTGGCTTAAGTTAAGCTTTTAGTTTTTCAGCCTGTATGTTTTTCCATTTATTGTCTACTTTCTCTCTTCCACATACTAAAAATGTATCTTTTCATTTAACTCTAATACTGTGTTCATTATTTATTTATTTCTTTTAACCGCTCATTTTGCCTTCCTTGGTATCTTCGCTGGTTCTTATAGACTGGGTCCGGGGTCCACTCGGAGCACTTAGTGTGGACCCCGGTCCGTTGTATACCAGTGCTATCCTCACCAACTTCACCTGGCGCCCGAAACGGTAAATGCGGTGTTTTCCATTTTGTCCTTTCTTGCCATTACCCTATTCCCTCCCGTGAACCCACCACCACTCTCCACTTCACGCACTCTTCTTCACACACTCTTGCACCGGAATTACTCTTCCAGTCCCTTGGCTGGAGGTGCATACATTCATTCAATTTGTTCCCGGTGGGAGACACGGATTTCCTGTGTTTCCTCTCCTGGAGTCTTTTCTCCGGTACAGGAACAAGTCTCATATTCGTTCATTTTCTTTCACTCATCACTTTAATTCTCTCCATTGTTTAAATTTCTTCTGTACATATTTCTTCTTATATCTGAGTATTCATTAGTAATTTTTTTCAATTTCTCACAATCTTCCTTACTAGTTAATATTCCTTGTAAAGTCTTGTTTCGAATATCCCTTCTTAGTATCACGTCATCTTCCATTGTTGGGCAACACATAATGTGGTGTTCTGGTGTGCCAATTTCTCCACATTCACAGCTTGGTGTTCGTTTGGATTTTATTTTATACAAGTAATCTTCATACGGCCCATGTCCTGTTAGGAAATGAGTATGTTTCTTTGTGGTCTATTTAATCTATTCTTATATGTTTTATTTTCTAATGTTCTCCCAATCCAAACACTTGATGCATATGTTATTGCAGCTGCTAAAATGGTTTCTAGGTACAAATTTATTATTTTCAATGGTAGTTTGTATTTGTTTCTAGCTATCGTAATTAATTTATTTGCTATGCTGTTCCCTCTAGTTGTTATATATTTAAAATGTGCATCAAAATTTAGTTTTTCATCTAATATTATTCCCAGATATCTTATCTTTTGTTCTCTTTTTATGTTTATATTATTTAGCTTTATTATTGGGTTTCGTTGTAACTTTGTTCCAAAAATTAGGTATTTAGTTTTGCTCGTTGATAGTTTTAGTTTACTATCTTTGCTCCACTTGTCTAATTGTTCTATTATTTTTGCAGTTTTAATTTATAATTCTCTTCTGCTATTTCCACTTGCTGTTATTGCAATATCGTCGGCAAATGCAACAACTATGTCCACTTCCTGCATCTTGTTTAATACTTCCAAGCATGGTTGTAGCTCAATGTCCCATAAAGTTGGTCCCAGGATAGAACCTTGTGGGCAACCTTTCTCGGTCTCAATTTCTATGTCTCCTTCTTCGTTCGGTATTATGATTTTCCTGTTTAATAAGTAATTTCTTATTAAGTTTATTATGTATTTAGGCAAATTTAATTTTCTGATATTTTCTAGAATAGAGGGAAACCAAAGATTGTCAAAAGCTCCTTCATTATTTATAAAGAGTGCTAAGACATATTTTCGTTCGTACCTTTTTTCCTTTATATTATCTACTAATCTATTTATAGCGTCTTCTGTTCATTTTCCAGTTTTAAAACCATATTGTAATTGATCATCCTTAAGGTCTCTATATTTTTGTAACCCGTTTAGGATTATTCTTTCAAAAGATTTGGAAATGTTTTTAAGCAAGCAAATGGGTCTATAAGATCCAACTTCTGAGGCGTCCTTTTCTGGTCCTTTAGATAGGATCCTTAACTTTGAAAACAAACTGAAGCACTATGTTCACACACATTAAGTGTCAAGAAAGTAATGAGATTCGCCGCTGCGTAGCGCTCCATTCGCTAGAAGCAAGCTACCCGGAGGGATTGTGGCGGATGATCCAAACAATTAACGAACAGAAGCACTATGCTCACACAGAGTATGTGTCAAGAAAGTAATGAGACTCGCCACTGCGTGGCGCTCCACTCGGTAGAAGAAATCTACCCGGAGGGATTATATTGGTTGATCCAAACAATTAACGCACTGAAGAACTAAGCACTCATAAAGGGTACGCAGAAAGTAAGGAGACTTCCCGCCGCGTGGCGCTCCACTCGCTAGAAGAAAGCTACCCGGAGGGATTTTAGTGGATGATCCAAACAATTAACGCACTGAAGATCTATGCCCTCATAAAGCATATGCAGAAATTAATGAGACTTCCCCCCGCGTGGCGCTCCACTCGCTAGAAGAAAGCTACCCGGAGGGATTTTAGTGGATGATCCAAACAATTAACGCACTGAAGAACTATGCCCTAATAAAGTGTATGCAGAAAGTAATGATACTTGTAACCGCGTGGCGCTCCACTTGCTAGAAGCCAGCTACACGGAGAGATTTCTGTTGGATGATGCATACAATTAACGCACAGAAGAATTATATCCTCACAAAAGTGTATGCAGAAAGTAATGAGACTTCCCCCCGCGTGGCGCTCCACTCGCTAGAAGCAAGCTACCCGGAGGGATTTTGGTGGATCATCCAAACAATCAACGCACTGAAGAACTATGCCCTCATAAAATGTATGCAGAACGTAATGAGACTTCCCACCGCGTGCCGCTCCATTCGCTAGAATCCAGCTACCCGGAATGATTTTGGTTGATGATCCAAACAATTAACGCACTGATGCACTATTCTCTCATAAAGTGTATGGAGAAAGTAATGAGACTTCCCACCGCGTGGCGCTCCACTCCCTAGAAGCAAGCCACCCGGAGGGATTTTGAAGAATGATCCAAACAATTAACGCACTTAAGAACTACGCCCTCATAAAGTGTATGCAGAAAGTAATGAAACTTCCCACCGCGTGGCGCTCCACTCGCTAGAAGGCAGCTACCCGGAGGTACTTTGGTGGATGATCCAAAAAATTAACGAAGTGAAGCAGTATTCCCTCATAACGTGTATGCAGTAAGTAAAGAGTCTTCACACCTGCTGGCGCTCCACTCCCTAGAAGGCAGCAACCGGAAGTATTTTGGGGGATGATCCAAAAAATCAACGAAGTGAAGCACTATGCTCAGACACATTATGTGTCAAAAATTAATGAGGCTCGCCGCTGCGTGGCGCTCCAATCGCTAGAAGCAAGCTACCCGGAAGGATTTTAGTTGATGATCCAAACAATTAACGAACTGATATACTATTCTCTCATAAGGTGTATGCAGAAAGTAATGAGACTTCCCACCGCGTGGCGCTCCACTCGCTAGAAGCAAGTTACACGGAGAATTTTGAAGAATGATCCAAACAATTAACGCACTTAAGAACTACGTTCTCATAAAGTGTACGCAGAAAGTAATGAAACTTCCCACCGCGTGGCGCTCCACTCGCTAGAAGGCAGCTACCCGGAGGTATTTTGGTGGATGATCCAAAAAAATTAACGAAGTGAAGCACTATGCTCATACGCAATATGTGTCAAGAAAATAATGAAACTCGCCGCTGCGTGGCGCTCTATTCGCTAGAAGCCAGCTACCCGGAGGGATTTTGGTGGATGATCCAAACAATTAACGAACTGAAGCACTATTCTCTCATAAAGTGTATGCAGAAAGTAATGAGACTTCCCATCGCGTGGCGCTCCACCCGCTACAAACAAACAAACCGGAGGGATTGTAATCGATGAATCAAACAAATAACGAACTGAAGCACTATGCTCACACAAAGTATGTGTCAAGAAAGTAATGAGACTCGCCACTGCGTGGCGCTACATTCGCTACAAGCAAGCTACCGGGAGGGTTTGTGGTGATGATGCAAACAATTAACGAACTGAAACACTATGCTCACACAGAGTATGTGTCAAGAAAGTAATGAGACTCACGCTGCGTAGCGCTCCATTTGACAGAGACAAGCTACCCGGAGGGATTTTGGTGGATGATCCCAGCAATTAACGCACTGAAGAACTATGCCCTCGTAAAGTGTATACACAAAAGTAAAGAGACTTTAGACCGCGCGGCGCTCCACTCGATAGAAGTCAGCTGCCCGGAGGGAGTTTGGCGGATGATCCAAACAATTAACGCACTGAGGAACTATGCCCTCATAAAGTGTATGGAGTAAGTAATGAGACCTCCCACCGCGTGGCGCTCCACATGATAGAAGCCAGCCGGAGGGATTTTGGTGGACGATTGAAACAATTAACGCACTGAAGTACTATGCCCTCATAAAATGTATGCAGAATGTAATGAGACTTCCCACCGCGTGGAGCTCCACTAGCTAGAAGCAAGCGACCCGGTGGGATTGTGGTGGATGATCAAAACAATTAACGAACTGAAGCACCAGGCTGACAAACAGTATGTCTCAAGAAAGTAATGAGACTCGCCGCTGCGTGGCGCTCCATTCGCTAGAAGTAAGCTACCCGGAGGAATTATGGTGGATGATACAAAAAATTAACGCACTCAAGAACTATGCCAACATAAAGTTCCTGCAGAAAGTAATGAGACTTCCCACCGCGTGGCGATCCACTCGCTAGAATCATGCTACCCGGAGGGATTTTGGTGGATGATCTAAGCAATTAACGCTCTGAAGAACAATGCCCTCATAAAGTGTATGCAGAAAGTAATGAGACTTCCGACCTCGTGGCGCTCCACTCGCCAGAATGCAGCTACCAAGAGGGATTTTGGTGGATGATTCAAACGATTAAGGCACTGAAGAACTATGCCCTCATAAAATGTATGCAGAAAGTAATGATACTTCCCAGCCCACAGCGCTCCACTCGCTAGAAACAAGCACCCGGAATAATATTGGTGGATGATCCAAACAATTAACGAACTAAAGCACTATATTCACACACATTATGTGTCAAGAAAGTAATGAGACTTCCCACCTTGTGGCGCTCCACTCGCTAGGAGGCAGCTACCCGGAGGGATTGTGGTAGATAATCCAAACAATTAACGCACTGGCGAACTATGCCCTCAGAACGTGTATGCAGAAAGTATTGAGAGTTGCCACCTCTAAACGCTCCACTCGCTAGAAGCCAGCTACCGTAGAAATTTTTGGTTGATGATCCAAACAATTCACTAAAGTACTATGCCTACATAAAGTGTATGCAGAAAGTAATGAGATTCCCCCCGTTTGGCGCTACACGCGATAGAAGCAAGATACCCGGAGGGATTGTGATGGATGAACCAAACAATTAGCGAACTGAAGTACTATTCCGTCATAAAGTGTATGCAGAAGGTAGTGAGACTTACTAACGCGTGGCGCTCCACTCGCTACAAGCAAGCTACCCCGATAGATATTGGTTTATGATCCAAACAAATAACGAAATGAAACACTATGTTCACACACATTATGTGTCAAGAAAAGTAATTTGGCTCGAGGCTGCGTGGCGCTCCAATCGTTAGAAGCAAGGTACCCGGAGGGATTTTGGTGGATCATCCAAACAATCAACGCACTGAAGAACTATGCCCTCATAAAGTGTATGCTGAAAGTAATGAGACTTCACACCGCATGGCGCTCCACTCGCTAGAATCCAGCTTCCCGGAGGGATTTTTTGTGGATGATCCAAACAACTGACGCACAAAAGAACTATGCACACATAAAGTGTATGCAGAAGGTAATGAGACTTCGAACCGCGTGACGAGCAAGTCGCTAGAAGCAAGAAACCTTGAGGGATTTTTGTGGATGTTCCAAACAATCAACGACGTAAAACACTATGCTCACACACAGTATGTGTGAAAAAAGTAAACAGGCTCGTCGCTGCGTGGCGCTGCAATCGTTAGAAGCCAGCTACCAAGAGGGATTTTGGTGGATGATTCAATTAATTAACGCACTGAAGAACTATGCCCTCATAAAATGTATGCAGAAAATAATGATACTTCCCACAGCGTGGCGCTCCACTCGCTAGAAACAAGCTACCCGGAGGGATATTGGTGGATGATCCAAACAATTAACTAACTGAAGCACTATGTTCACACACATTATATGTCAAGAAAGTAATGAGATTCGCCGCTGCGTAGTGCTCCATCGCTAGAAGCAAGCTACCCAGAGAGATTTTGGTGGATGATCCAAGCAATTAACGCACTGAAAAGCTATGCTTTCAAAAAGTACATGAGGAAAGTAATGAGACCTCCCACCGCGTGGCGCTAAACTCGCTAGGAGGCAGCTACCCGGAGGGATTGTGGTGGATAATCAAAACAATTAACGCACTGGAAAACTATGCCCTCAAAAAGTGTATGCAGAAAGTATTGAGGGATGCCACCTCGTAACGCTCCACTCGCTAGAAGCCAACTACCAGGAAGGATTTTTGGTGGATGATCCAAACAATTAACGAACTGAAGTACTATGCCCTCATAAAGTGTATGCACAAAGTAATGATACTCCCACCGCGTGGCGCTCCACTCGATACAAGGAAGCTACCCGTAATGATTTTGATGGATGAACCAAACTATTAACGAACTGAAGAACTATGCTCACACACAGTATGTGTGAAGAAAGTAATGAGAGTCGCCGCTGCGTAGCACTCCATTCGCTAGAAGCAAGATACCCGGAGGCTTTGTGGTGGATGATCCAAACAATTAACGAACTAAAGCACTGTGCTCCCATTCGGTATGTGTAAAGAAAGAAATGAAACTAGCCGCTGCGCAGTGCTCGATATGCTATAAGCAAGCTTGCCGGAATTATTTTGGTGGATGATCCAAGCAACTAACGCACTGGAAAACTATGTGCTCATACAGTGTATGCAGAAAGTAATGAGACTTCCCACCGCGTGGCGCTCCACTCGCTAGATGCAAGATACCCGGAGGATTATTGGTGGATGATCCAAACAATTAACGAACTGAAGCTCTATGCTCACACAGATTATATGTCTAGAAATAAATTAGACCAACGCTGCGTTGCGCTCCACTCGATATAAGCAAGCTACCCGAAGGGATATTGGTGGATGATCCAAACAATTAACGAACTGAAGCTCTATGCTCACACAGAGTATGTGTCAAGAAAGTAATGAGACTCGCCGCTGCGTGGCGATTCATTCGCTAGAAGCAACTAAACGGAGGAATTTAGGTGGATGATAGAAACAATTATCGCATTGAAGAACTATGCCCTCATAAAGTTTATGCAGAAAGTAATGAGATCCCCCCCTGCGTGGCGCTCCACGCAATATAAGCAAGCTACTTGGAGGGATTGTGATGGATGAACCAAACAATTACCGAACTGAAGCACTATGCTCACACTCAGTATGTGTCATGAAAGTAATGAAAATCGGCGCTGCGTGGCGCTCCGTTAGCTAGAAGCAAGCTTCCCGGATTGATCTTGGTGGATGATCCAAACAACTAACGCACTGATGAACTATGCCTTAATAAAGTGTATGCAGAAAGTAATGAGACTTGCCACCGCATAGCGCTCCACTTGATGGAATCTAGCTACCCGAGGGAATTGGGTGGATGATCCAAGCAATTAACGAACTGAAGAACTATGCCCTCATAAAGTGCATGCAGAAAGTAATGCGAGATCCCCACGCGTGGCGCTCCACTCGCTAGAATTAAGCTACCCGAAGGGATATTGGTGGATGATCCAAAATATTAACGAACTGAAGCTCTATGCTCACACACATTATGTGTCAAAAATGTAATTAGACTCGCCGCTGTTTGGCGCTCTATTCGCTAGAAGCAAGCTACCCGGAGGGATTTATGTGGATGATACAAAAAATTAACGCATTCAAACACTATGCCCTCATAAAGTGTATGCTCTAAGTAAAGAGATTTCCCACCGGGTGGCGCTCCACTCGTTATAAGTGAGCTACCCGGAGGCACTTTGGTGGATGATCCAAAGAGCCGCGAAAAAAAAATGATCCAAACAATTAACGCACTGAAGACTATGCCCACATAAAGTGTATGCGGAAAGTAATGAGACTTAACATCGCGCTGCGTTCCACTCGCTAGAAGCCAGCTACCCGGAGGTATTTTAATGGATGATGCAAACAATTAGCGAACTGAAGCACTAATCCCTCATAAAGTGTATGCACAAAGTAATGAGACTTAATATTGCGTGGCACTCCACTCGCTACAAGCAAGCTACCCGGAGGGATATTGGTGGATTTTGTAAAAAAAAATATTAACGAAATTAAACACTATGCTCACACATATTATATGTCAAAAAAGTAATGAGGCTCGCCGCTGCGTTGCGATCCAATCGTTAGAAGCAAGCTACCCGGAGGGATTTTGGTAGATCATCCACACAATCAACGCACTGAGGAACTATGACCTCATAAAGTGTATGCTGAAAGTAATGAGACAATCCACCGCGTAGCATCCACTCGCTAGATGCAAGCTACCCGGAGTTATATTGGTGGATGATCCAAACAATTAACGAACTGAAGCACTATTATCACACACATTATGTGTCAAAAAAGTAAAGAGTCTAGCTGCTGGGTGGCGCGCCAATCGTTAGAAGCAAGCTACCCGGAAGGATTTTGGTGGATGATCCAAACAATTGACGCACAAAAGAACTATGCACACATAAATTGTATACTGAAGGTAATGAGACTTCGAACCGCGTGGCGAAAAACTCGCTAGAACCAAGAAACCTTGAGGGATTTTTGTGGATGATCCAAACAATCAACGATGTAAGGCACTATGCTCACACACAGTATATGTCAAGAAAGTAATGAGACTCGCCGCTACGTGGCGCTCGCTCTACTCGATAGGAACCAGCTACCCGGAGGGATTTTGGTGGTTAATCCAAACAATTAACGCACTGAAAAGCTTTACCCTCATAAAGTTTATGCAGAAAGTAATGAGACTTCCCACCGCGTGGCGTTCCACTCGCTAGAAGGCAGCTATCCGGAGTGATTGTGGTGGATAATCCAAACAATTAACGCACTGGAGAACTATGCGCTCAAAAAATGTATGCAGAAAGTATTGAGACATGCCACCTCGTAACGCTCCACTCGCTAGAATCCAGCTACCCGGAGGGATATTTGGTGGATGATTCAAACATAAACGAACAGAAACACTGTGCTCACATTCAGTATATGTAAAGAAAGTAATGAAACGCGGCGCTGCGTAGTGCTAGATATGCTAGATGCAAGCTACCCGGAGGGATATTGGTGGATTTTGTAAAAACTATTAACGAACTGAAGCTCTATGCTCACACAGATTATATGTCAAGAAAGTAATGATACCCCCGGTGAGTTGCTCTCCACTCCATAGAAGCATGCTGCCCGGAGGGATTGTGTTGGATGATCCAAATAATTAACGAACTGAAGCACTATGCTCACACAGAGTATATATCAAAAAGGTAATGAAACTCGCCGCTGCGTGGCGCTTCATTCGCTAGAAGCAACTAATCGGAGGGATTTAGGTGGATGATAGAAACAATTATCGCACTGAAGAACTATTCCCTCATAAAGCGTATGCAAAAAGTAATTAGTCTTCCCTCCGGGTGGCGTTCCACTAGCTAGAAACAAGCTACCCGGGGGTGTTGTGGTGAGGAACCAAACAATTAACGAACTGAAGCACTATGCTCACACAGAGCATGTTTCAAAAAGAGTAACGAGACTCGCCGAGGATAAGCGCTCCAATCGATAGAAGCCAGCTACCCGGAGGGATTTTGGTGGATGATTCAAACAATTAACTCACTAAAGTACTATGCCCTCATGAAGTGTAGGCAGAGAGTAAAGAGATTCCCCCCGTTTGGCGTTCCACGCGATAGAAGCAAGCTACCGGGAGGGATTGTAATGGATGAACAAAACAATTAACGAACTGAACAACTATGCTCACACACAGTATGTGTCAAGAAAGTAATGAGACTCGCCGCTGCGTGGCGCTCCATTGCTAGAAGCAAGCTACCCGGAGGGATTATGGTGGATGATACAAACAATTAACGCAGTCAAGAACTATGCCCTCATAAAGTGTATGCAGAAAGTAATGAGACTTCCCACCGCGTGGCGTTCCACTCGCTAGAAACAAGCTAAGCGGTGGGATATTGGTGGATGATCCAAACAGTTAACGAACTGAAGCACTATATTCACACACATTATGTGTCAAGAAAGTAATGACACTTCCATCTCGTGGCGCTCCACTCGCTAGGAGGACGCTACCCGGAGGGATTGTGGTGGATAATCCAAACATTTAACGCACTGGAGAACTATGCTCTCAAAACGTGTATGCAGAAAGTATTGAGAGTTGCCACCTCGAAACGTTCCACTTGCTAGAATCCAGCTACCCTTAGGGATTTTTGGTGTATGATCCAAACAATTAACGCACTAAAGTACTATGCCCCCATAAAGTGTATGCAGAAAGTAATGTGATTCCCCCGTTTGGCGCTCCACGCGATAGAAGCAAGGTACCCGGTGGGATTGTGATGAATAAACCAAAGAACTAACGAACTGAAGCTCTATGCTCACACACAGTATGTGTCAAGAAAATAATGAGACTCGCCGCTGCGTAGCGCTTCATTCGGTAGAAGCACGCTACCCGGAGAGATTTAGGTGGATGATACAAAAAATTATCGCATTCAAACACTATGCCCTCATAAAGTGTATGCAGTAAGTAAAGAGACTTCCCACCGCGTGGCGCTCCACTCGTTATAAGCCAGCTACCCGGAGATACTTTGGTGGATGATCCAGACAATTAACGCACTCAAGACTATGCCCTCATAAAGTGTATGCAGAAAGTAATGAGACTTACTAACGCTTGGCGCTCCACTCGCTACAAGCAAGCTAC
The DNA here is from genome assembly GCF_964235325.1 of Thermobia domestica. Classification (NCBI taxonomy): domain Eukaryota; kingdom Metazoa; phylum Arthropoda; class Insecta; order Zygentoma; family Lepismatidae; genus Thermobia; species Thermobia domestica. Next base: position 58,348,206 of record NC_137470.1, on the reverse strand, counting down.
CCGGAGGGATATTGCTGGATGATCCAAACTATTAACGAACTGAAACACTATGCTCAAACACATTATTTGTCAAAAAAGTAATGAGGCTTGCCGCTGCGTGGCGCTCCAATCGTTAGAAGGAAGCTACCCGGAGGGATTTTGTTGGATCATCCAAACAATCAACGCATGAAGAACTATGCCCTCATAAAGTGTATGCTGAAAGTAATGAGACTTCACACCGCGTGGCGCTCCGCTCGCTAGAATCCAGCTACCCGGAGAGATTTTGGTGGATGATCCAAACAATTGACGCACAAAAGAACTATGCACATATATAGTGTATGCAGAATGTAATGAGACTTCGAACCGCGTGGCGAGCAACTCGCAAGAAGCAAGAAACCTTGAGGGATTTTTGTGGATGATCCAAACAATCAACAATGTAAAGCACTATGCTCACACACAGTATGTGTCAAGAAAGTAATCAGACTCGCCGCTGCGTGGCGCTCGCTCCATTCGATACTGGCCAGCTACCCGGAGGAATTTTGGTGGTTAATCCAAACAATTAACGCACTGAAAAGCTTTGCCTTCATAAAGTTTATGCAGAAAGTAATGAGACTTCCCACCGCGTGGCGCAACACTCGCTAGGAGGCAGCTATCCGGAGGGATTGTGATGGAAAATCCAAACAATTAACGCACTGGAGAACTATGCCCTCAAAAGTTGAATGCAGAAAGTATTCAGAGATGGATTTTTGGTGGATGATCCAAACAATTGACGCACAAAGGAACTATGCACACATAAAGTGTATGCAGAAGGTAATGAGACTTCGAACCGCGTGGCGAGCAAGTCGCTAGAAGCAAGAAACCTTGAGGGATTTTTTGTGGATGATTCAAACAATGAACGATGTAAAGCACTATGCTCACACACAGTATGTGTCAAAACAGTAAAGAGGCTCGCCGCTGCGTGGCGCTCCAATCGTTAGAAGCCAGCTACCAAGAGGGATTTTGGTGGATGATCCAAACAATTAACTAACTAAAGCACTACGCTCACACACATTATGTGTCAAGAAAGTAATGAGATTCGCCGCTGCGTTCCGCTCCATTCGCTAGAAACGAGCTACCCGGAGAGATTTTGGTGGATGATCCAAGCAATTAACGAACTGAAAAGGTATGCTTTCATAAAGTACATGAGGAAAGTAATGAGACCTCCTACCGCGTGGCGCTAAACTCACTAGGAGGCAGCTACCCGGAGGGATTGTGGTGGATAATCCAAACAATTAACGCACTGGAGAACTATGATCTCAAAAAGTGTATGCAGAAAGTATTGAGAGATGCCACCTCGTAACGCTCCACTCGCTAGAAGCCAGCTACCCGGAGGGATTTTTGGTTGATGATCCAAACAATTAACGCACTGAAGTACTATGCCCTCATAAAGTGTATGCAAAAAGTAATGAGACTCCCCCCGCGTGGCGTTCCACTCGATACAAGCAAGCTACCCGGAGGGATTTTGATGGATGAACCAAACTATTAACGAACTGAAGCACTATGCTCACACACAGTATGTGTCAAGAAAGTAATGAGACTCGCCGCTTCGTAGCACTCCATTCGCTAGAAGCAAGCTGTCCGGAGGGTTTGTGGTGGATGATCCAAACAATTAACGAACTGAAGCCTTGTGCTCACATTCAGTATGTGTAAAGAAAGTAAAGAAACTCGGCGCTGCGTAGTGCTCGATATGCTATAAGCAAGCTTGCCGGAGGGATTTTGGTGGATTTTGTAAAATCTATTAACGAACTGAAGCTCTATGCTCACACAGATTATATGTCTAGAAAGTAGTTAGAATAACGCTGCGTTGCGCTCCACTCGATAGAAGCATGCTACCCGGAGGGATTGTGGTGGATGATCTAAATAATTAAGGAACTGAAGCACTATGCTGACACAGAATATGTGTCAAGAAGGTAATGAGACTCGCCGCTGCGTGGCGCTTCATTCACTAGAAGCAACTAAACGGAGGAATTTAGTTGGATGATAGAAACAATTATCGCACTGAAGAACTATGCCCTCATAAAGTGTATGCAGAAAGTAATGAGACTTGCCACCGCATGGCGCTCCACTTGATGGAATCTAGCTACCCGAGGGATTTTGGTGGATGATCCAAGTAATTAACGCACTGAAGAACTATGCCCTCATAAAGTGCATGCAGAAAGTAATGGGACTTCTACACGCGTGGCGCTCCACTCGCTAGAGGGAAGCTACCCGAAGGGATATTGGTGGATGATCCAAACAATTAACGACCTGAAGCACTATGCTCACACACATTATGTGTCAAAAATGTAATGAGACTCGCCGCTGTTTGGTGCTCTATTCGCTAGAAGCACGCTACCCGGAGAGATTTAGGTGGATGATACAAAAAATTAACGCATTCAAACACTATGCCCTCATAAAGTGTGTGCAGTAAGGAAAGAGACTTCCCACAGTGTGGCCCTAAACTCGTTATCAGCCAGCTACCCGGAGGCGCTTTGGTGGATGTTCCAAACAATTAACGCACTGAGGACTATGCCCTCATAAAGTGTATGCAGAAAGTAATGAGACTTCCCATCTCGCGGCGTTCCACTCGCTTGAAACCAGCTACCCGGAGGTATTTTAGTGGATGATGCGAGCAATTAGCGAACTGAGGCACTATTCCCTCATAAAGTGTACGGAGAAAGTAATGAGACTTACTAACGCGTGGCGCTCCACTCGCTACAAGCCAGCTATCCGGAGGGATATTGGTGGATGATCCAAACAATCAACGATGTAAAGCACTAAGCTCACACACAGTATGTGTCAAGAAAGTAATGAGACTCGCCGCAGCGTGGCGCTCGCTCTACTCGATAGTAGGCAGCTACCCGGAGGGATTTTGGTGGATAATCCAAACAATTAACGCACTGTAAAGCTTTACCCTCATAAAGTTTATGCAGAAAGTAATGAGACTACCCACCGCGTGGCGCTCCACTCGCTAGGAGGCAGCTACCCGCAGGGATTGTGATGGATAATCCAAACAATTAACGCACTGGAGAACTATGCCCTCAAAAAGTGTATGGAGAAAGTATTGATAGATGCCACCTCGTAACTCTCCACTCGATAGAAGCATGCCACCCGGAGGGATTGTGGTGGATGTTCTAAATTATTAACGAACTGAAGCACTACGCTCACACAGAGTATGTGTCAAGAAAGTAATGAGACTCGCCGATGCGTGGCGCTTCTTTCGCTAGAAGCAACTAAACGGAGGGATTTAGGTGGATGATAGAAACAATTATCGCACTGAAGAACTATTCCCTCATAAAGCGTATGCAGAAAGTAATTAGACTTCCCCCCGCGTTGCGTTCCACTCGCTAGAATCAAGCTACCCGGGGGGATGGTTGTGGAGGATCGAAACAATTAACGAACTGAAGCACTATGCTCACACAGAGAATGTGTCAAAAAGAGAAACGAGACTCGCCGAGGAGAGGCGGTCTAATCGATAGAAGCAAGCTATACGGAGGGTTTTTAGTGGATGATTCAAACAATTAACGCACAGAAGAACTATTCTCTCATAAATTGTATTCAGAAGGTAATGAGACTTCACCCAGCTTAGTGCTCCACTTGCTAGAATCAAGCTACCCGGAAAGATATTGATGGATTTTCCAAACAATTAACGAACTAAAGCTCTATGCTCACATATATTATGTGTGAAGAAAGTAATGAGACTCGCCGCTGCGTGCCGCTCCATTCGCTAGAAGCAAGCTACCCGGAGGGATTTTGGTATATGATCCATCAACTAACGAACTGAAAACTATGCCCTCATAAAGTGGATGCAGAAAGTAATGAGACTTCATACCGCGTGCAACTCCATTCGCTAGAAGGCAGCCACCCGGAAGTATTTTTGGTGGATGATCCAAACATTTAACGAACTGAAGCTCTATGCTCACACACATTATGTTTGAAGAAAGTAATGAGATTTCCCGCCGCTGTGCGCTCCACTTAATAGAAGCCAGCTACACGGAGGGATTTTGGTGGATGATCCAAATAATTAACGCACAGAAGAACTATGTCCTCATAAAGTGTATGCAGAAAGTAATGAGACTCGCCGCAGCGTGGCGCTCTAGTCGCAAGTAGCAAGCTACCCGGAGGGATTGTGGTGGATGATCCAAACAATTAACGAACTAAAGCACTTTGCTCACACACAGTATGTGTCAAAAAAATAATCAGACTCGCAGCTGCGTGGCGCTCTATTCGCTAGAAGATAGCTGCCCGGAGGTATTTTGGTGGATGATCCATACAATTAACGAACTGAAGCACTATTCCCTCATAAAGTGCATGAGTAAAGTAATGAGATTTCACACCGCGTGGAGTTCTACTCGCCAGAAGCAAGCTACCCGGACGGATTGTGGTGGATGATCCAAACAATTAACGAACTGAAACACTTTGCTCACACACAGTATGTGTGAAGAAAATAATAAGACTCGCAGCTGCGTTGCGCTCTATTCTCTAGAAGACAGCTGCCCGGAGGTATTTTGGTGGATGATCCAAACAATTAATGAACTGAAGCTCTATTCCCTCATAATGTGTATGCTGAAAGTAATGAGACTTCACACCGCTCGGCGCTCCACTCGCAAGAAGGAAGCTACCCGGTGGGATTGTGATGGATGATAAAAACAATTAACGATTTGAAGCAGTATGCTAACACACAGTATGTGTCAATAAAATAATGAGACTCGCCGCTGCGTGCCTTTGCTTTCGTTAGAAGCAAGCTTCCCGAAGGGATTGTGGTGGATGATCCTAACAATTAACGAACTGAAGCAATATGTCCTCATAAAGTGTATCCAGAAAGTAATGAGACTCGCCGCCGCGTGGCGCTCCACTCACAAGTATCAAGGTACCCGGAGAGATTGTGGTGGATAATCCAAACAATTAACGAACTAAAGCACTTTGATCACACACAGTATGTCTCAAGAAATTAATGAAACTCGCAGCTGCGTGGCACTTCATTTGCAAGAAGCAACCTACTCGGAGAGAATTTGGTGGATGATCCGTACAATTAACGCAATGAAAAGCTATGACCTCATAAAGTGTATGCAGAAAGTAATGAGACTGGACACCGCGTGTCGCTCCACTCGCTAGAAACCAGATACCCGGAAGGATTTTTGGTGGATGACCCTAACAATCAAAGCTCTGATGAACAATGCCCTCATAAAGTGTATGCAGAAAGTAATAAGACTTACCCCCGCGTGGCACTTCACTCTCTAGAAGCAAGCTAGCCGGAGGGATTGTGGTGGGTGATCCAAACAATTAACGAACTAAAAAACTATGCCCTCATAAAGTGTATGCAGAAAGTAATGAGACTTCTCACCGCGTGCCGCTCCACTCGCTAGAAGGCAGCTACCCGGATGGATTTTTGTTGCATGATCCAAACAATTAACGCACTGAAGAACTATACTCTTATAAAGTGTATGCAGAAAGTAATGCGACTTCTCCCCGCGTGGCTCTAGAAGCATGCTATCCGGAGGGATTTTGGTGGATGATCCAAACAATTAACGATTTGAAGCACTATACTCACACAGATTATTCTTGAAGAAATAATCAAACTCGCCGCTGCGTGGCGCTTCATATGCTAGAAGCAAGCTACCCGGAGGGATTTTCGTGGATGGTCCAAACAATTAACGAACTACAGATCTACGCCCTCATAAAGTGTATGCTGAAAGTAATGAGACTTCCCACCGCTTGGGGCTCCACTCGATAGAAGCGAGCTACACGGAGGGATTTTGGTGGATGATCCAAACAATTAACGCACGGAAGAACTATGCCCTCATAATGCGTACGCAGAAAGTAATGAGACTTCCCACAACGTGATCCTCCTCTTGCTAGAAGGAAGCTACACGGAGAGGTATTGGTGGATGATCCAAACAATTAACGTACTGAAGCACTATGCTCACACAGAGTATGTGTCAAGCAAGTAATGAGACTCTCCTCTGCGTGGCGCTCGATTCGCTAGAAGCAAGCTACTCGGAGGGATTTTGATGGATGATCCTAAAAACTAACGCACTGAAGAACTATGCGCTTATAAAGTGTATACAGAAAGTAATGTAACTTCCAACCGCGTGGCGCTCCACTCACTAGAAGCAAGTTGCCCGGAGGGATTTTGGTGGATGATCCAAACAATTAACGCACTGGAAAACTATGCCCTCATAAAGTGTATGCAGAAAGTAATGAGACTTTTCCCGCGTGGCGCTCCACTCGCTAGAAGCAATCTACCCGGAGGGATATATGTGGATTTTCAAAACAATTAACGAACTGAAGCTCTATGCTCACACACATTATGTTTCAAGACAATAATGTGACTCGCCGCTGCGTGGCGCTCCACTCGCTAGAAGCAAGCTAAGCGGAGGGATTTTGGTGGATGATCCAAACAATAAACGCACTGGAGAACTAAGCCCTCATAAAGCTTACGCAAAAGGTAATTAAACTTGCCACCTCGTGGCGCTGCACTCGCTAGAAACAAACTACCCGAAAGATTGTGATGGACGAACCAAACAATTAACAAACTGAAGCACTATGCTCACACACAGTATGTGTCAAGAAAGTAATGAGACTCGCAGCTGCGTGGCTCTCCATTCGCTAGAAGCAAGCTATCCGCAGCGATTTTGGTGGATGATCCAAACAATTAACGAACTTAACAACTATGCCCTCATAAAGTGTATGTACAAAGTAAGGAGACTTGCTACCCCGTGGCGCTCGACTCGCTAGAAGCAAGCTGCCCGGAGGGATATTGGTGGATGATCCAAACAATAAACGAACTGAAGCACTATGCTCATACACAGTAGACGTAAAAAAAAAATGAGACTCGCCGCTGTTTGGCACTTTATTCGCTAGAAGCAAGCTACCCGGAGGGATTTTGGTGGATGATCCAAAAAATTAACGCACAGTAGAACTATGCCCTCACAAAGTGTATGCAGAAAGTAGTGAGACTTCCCACTGCGTGGTCCTCCACTCGCTAGAAGCAAGCTACACATAGGGATATTCGTGGATGATCCAAACAATTAACGTACTAAAGCACTATGCTCACACAGAGTATGTGTCAAGAAAGTAATGAGACTCGCCGGTGCGTGGCGCTCCATTCGCTAGAAGGAAGCTACTCGGAGGGATTTTGGAGGATGATCCAAACAATTAACGCACTGAACAGCTATGCACTCATAAGGTGTATACAGAAAGTAATGAATTGAGGTGATTGATTGGAGTAAAATGACGTGTGTTTTTCTGCTCCACAGTAGGAGCCGAAAAAAGTGGGTAAAAGTGCTGTTTATGTGTAGTGCTACATACCATTCAAACAGTGAATGTGTCCAGAGTCCAACAAAAGGAACCGCATCAAAATCGGGCCAACCGTTTAGAACATTTAGACAAAAAACTTGACCAGTTTTCTCCATCTAAATACGTTGTGTGTGCTTTTACATGTGGCGAGAGCAGGAAGAATTTAAAAAAAAAAGAAATGAAAGATCAGCATTTCCTGCTGAAGCAACCAAGGACAAGTAAACGAACTCACTAGTTCGGTTTAACACTAGACAACATAGGATCACATCTTTCTGGTAAGTCTGAACTAAGTACCGTATATTTTCAACAAAACTGAACTTAGAATTTTTCTTATAAGAAACAATGAAATATAACATGGGCTTTTAAGCCAACTCTAGGGCACTATGGAGTCCAAACCGAAAGGACCAGGGACCTGATTTTTTTAGGTGGATCCTCAACCCTCCTTCCTACTTCCCCATGGTCATCCCCCTCCCTCTCCCGAAAACATATTCGACCAAAAATGGGGTAGGTCTTGACCTTTGACCCCATTTTCGGAAGAATATATGTGACCCCTTCCCCAACTCCTCGCGACATTTTCAATTTTTTTTTCTATTTTTTTTCCGGGGGCAAAATTTTATCCACCATCGAACCCCCCTTCACTCCCGGGAATCGTACCCCTCTCAGGTCCCCCTTAGTGCCCACACCAAGTCTCAGTGAAATCGCGTAAAAAACAAAAAAACAAAAAAAATGACCATCGAGATTTTTGTGTTAGCGAGTGCATTACGTATACTATTCATAACTTTCAAACGGTGGCTCTATCATAACTAAACTACATTTATAGGAAGACAAGTTGAACGTGGAAAATGGCCATGTATAGATCGCCACCGGGCACGCCAGCTAGGGATCAATCACCAGTCGTAAGAACTATCAAAATTGACGAAAAAACGGAACAAAGAAAAAAAGGGAGAGAAGAGATGGAGATGCCTGAACACCAAACTAAAAAAGCCACAACGGAGGAGCCGGGCTTTGACACAATTCTGCAAATGGAACAGGAAATGACATACTTGGAAGGACTGCTCGACTGGAAAAAAGTAGGTAGGGGCCATTTAGAAAAGCTCAAGAAAAGAATGAATAACAGTCTGGGTCAAAGACCATTCACAGCTTATTGGAAAGATCGAACAATTAGAAAGGATGAATGATAAGATTCAGAGTAAATACGATGACCTGCAGAAGGAGAAACTTATCACTGAAATGGAGCTAATGTCGGGAGCAAAGGGTAGCCGAATAGAAGACAAAAAACTCATAGAAGAATTAAAACAGAAGAATGAAAAACTGGAGAAAGAGATCGAAGACCTCAGAGAAGAAAAAATAGAGATCAAGCAAGACCGAGACCGACAATATAAAAGGCTGGAGGCGGAAATAGCAGAGATAACAGAAAGTAGGAATGAAATTAAGCAGCAACTTCAGGAAACGTCCAGAAAATTAAGGAAAGCAGAAGAGGACTACAAATTTTTGGAAAAGAAGCACGAAAAGTTGAAAGAAGAATTGATCCAGACCCAACAAACATTTGGTAGATCGAAAATCGCCTGGGAAAAACAACGTCATATCTTACAAGAAAAGCTACAAGAATTGGAAAATAAGCAAGGCATGGATACAGAAGCTGTAGTTAAAGAGATGCAGGCTCTTTCAAAGAAGATAGAAGATACACATGAAAAAAAGGAACAGGATGAAAACCTAACATGGTCGGAAGTGGTTATGGGAAGAAAGGTAATGGAAAGAGAGAAGAAAATAATGGAAGTCACGGCAAGAACAAAACCTGCGTTGATAATTAGACCAAACGAAGGAGAGACTACAAAACAAACAGTAAGAAGACTGGCAGAGACAATAGATCCTAGGAAAGAGAAAGTAAAAATCACAGGGATGAGAACAACAAAAGACCTGGTATTCCTGGAAACAGCTACCAAGGAAGATTTGAATAAAATTGTCTCCAAAGAACAAATAAAGAAGGATTTTAGAGTCGGAGAGACTAGGAGGCGAAACCCTTTAATGATAGTCTACGGCATACCATCAGATGTCAAAGACGAGGAAATTGTAGATGCCATGATAGAACCGAATTTTGAAGATCAAGAAATGGAAGAGGCAAAGAAGATCAAAGCTAGATTTAGAGCAGGCAAGAAAGGACAAAAGAAATGACATCTGCTGATTGAAGTAACGCCAGGTATAAGGAAGGTATTAATAAGCAAAGATAGAGTATACGTGGACTACGAGTCACACAAAGTCAAAGATTTCATCGTAGTACCACAGTGCTACGTTTGTCAGGATTTTGGCCATGTAATGAAGTACTGTGATGCTAAGGATGGAAAAGTGTGCAGATACTGTGGCTCAAAAAGACACAATAGCGACGAGTGTGAAGATAAGAATAAAAACATATGCGTACCGTGCAGGTTGAGACATAAGGAATGTCAAACACCCAACACAGAAGAATGTGTATCGTACAGGATGGCACGAGAACGGATAATAAGCAAGATAAATTATGGATAAAAAAGCACAACTAAAAAATAAGAAACGCAATAAACCGCCCAGTAAGAAAAAAAGGGATAAACGAAGATTAGAAGATTTTTTTAAATAAAAAGAGAAAACAAGCTACTTCAACCAAGGACAAATATATTCAAACCGACATAAAAGAAGAAAAAGAATTAAAAGGGTCAATTAGGATGACTAACATGGAAATGGAACCTGAAAATAGAATAAAGAATACAGACATCACACCAACTGAGAAAGGAGATACAAAGAAGAAAACACTAATCTCATTCACACAGGGAGAACAGAAATATCTGTTTCCACCAAAAGAGAAAAGGATACAAGACAACACGATAACCTCTACTGAAGAAGAAGAGAAAACAATATTTAATGAGCCCAAAATGTTGTACCCTAATATGAACCATCTATACAGATTAGCCAAGCTTGAAGATAAAAACATACTGAATGCAGCATTTAGACAACTAGTAAGAGACATCCACGAAAAAGGAAGAACGATTACATATCCGGTCTTAGAAGAAATAGATAGATTGGAACTAAGAACGTTTGATCTGCCAGCTAATGGATGGGAGTTGCTAGATCTAATAGATGAGGTATACGAAAGAAGAGGCATCCACTGGGATCTAGAGAATGTCTATAAACAACTGGTAAATGCGCATGGTAGGATTTGTTTCGACTACAGTAAAACGGGGATGGATGCCTACGTTTATACCAAATATGCATAACACGTTAACAACAATTAGAATAGCACAAAACATTTCGCACAAATCGAAAATAGCAACAATGGAATTACGAAGATTTACAGAAACAAACAACATAGATATCTTAGCCATACAGGAGCCATATCTGCATAACAACATGTTAACAACTTTTCCAGTAACAAGTAAAATCATATACGGAGGTGAAGAACCCCAAGCAGCCACAGTAATAATGAACAGGAACATTGAAGCTTTAAAACTTTCACAATATTGTGACAATTGGATAATCTGTATAGAAATAACGAAAGGAACAGACACCTTTTGGATAGTCAATTCATATTTCGAGTATAGCAAAGACATTGAAATATTTATAGGTAAACTTCAACAAATCATTTGGCAGAATCCTGAAAAGAAAATATTGTTTCTTCTAGACTCGAATGCTAAGAGTACTGCTTGGGGATCACCCTCTACAGATGCAAGAGGAGAAATTATGGAAGATTTCATAGCCCAGAATGGATTAGTAATCGTAAATACTGGAAACAAACCAACGTTTGTGGGCTCCCGAGGATAATCTTATATTGATATAACACTCTGTGCACCAAATTTAGTTGATAACATTACAGATTGGCATACATGGGATCGAGAAACAACAAGCGATCACGAAATAATAACATTTAACATGGAATTAAATACACCAAGTAAGAATAAAGAAAGGTTAAACATTAAAAAGATAAATTGGGAAAATTTTAAAAAGAAGCTTACCTTACCACAATTGGACATAGACAAAAGTAGTGACGAATTAGTACAAAAAATTGAACAGGCTACTAAATTGGCAATAGAGGCACCCACTCCTAAAACCACGCAGAGAGTAGGATATGGTGATTTTTGGTCACCTAAACTGGAAAGATTAAGAAAAATCGTGCGAGCAAAAAGAAAACGTTACCAAGCCACAGCAATTCCAAATTTGAAAGAAAGAAGACTCTTAGCTTATAGGAAAGCCAAAGAAGAGTATGAAACAGAAATCATAGAAGCAAAGAAAAGAAGCTGGTAACTATTCCTAACCAAAAACATACAGCTTGATCAGTGGAGATTTCCATACAAATTAATAATGAAGAAAATAAACCCCTTAACACTTTGCACGTTAAGAAAAAATGACGGATCTTATACAGTAACTAGAAAGGAAACCATTGAAAATTTAACACGAAAGTTTTTCCCGAATGATATAATGGAAGATGAAACAGAAGATCAGAAACGAATAAGAAGAAAATTCGAAGAACCGACACAAGTAGAGCAGGTAAATAAGGAAGACATGGCAACAAATGAAGAAATCGAAAACATCATTAGGAAACTAAAAACAGGAAAATCACCAGGATTGGATGAAATACCAAACGAAGTCTTCGCGAAAAATAGAGAAATATGGACCCCGTACCTGACAAGACTTTGCAATGTACTACTACAACGGCAAGAATTTCCGGACTCATGGAAAATGTCAAAATTAATAATCCTGCTAAAAAACGAAGACAGGGACCCAACTGATGTAAGCTCATATCGTCCAATTTGCCTGCTAAAAAACTTAAGTAAAATATATGAAAAGATTATAGCAAATAGGATTAACAAACATAGGGATATGAGTGAAGATACACTACAGTTTGGCTTCAGAGCGGGCAGATCAACAGATGACGCTCTGAATAAGTACATAGAACAAATTCGAATGAGTAATTCAGAAAGTAAATATGTCCTGTCGCTCTACGTAGACATAGAGGGAGCATTTGACAACCTATGGGTCCCATCATTGGTCGATAAATTAGTTAAACTAGAAATGCCAACCTACTTGATAAATATCATTAAACACTACTTTCGGAACAGGCGGATCTCAGTACAAATGGAGCAAGAGGAGCGGCAAATTCGTAATGAAAAAGGCTGCCCAGAGGACTCAATATTAGGACCCTTAATGTGGGACATTTTGATACAACCCTGCCTAGAAAAATTAAATGCTAACAATCTAATAGACAAAATAATAGCCTTTGCAGATGATATTGCGATAATATTATCAGCCAATTCAAGAAGAGAAATAGAAATGAAAACAAATGCAATAGTTGAAGACCTAAACAATTGGTGTCATGAAAATAAACTAAAATTATCAGTCAAAAAAACAAAATACATGCTTTCCGGTAGAAAATTGAATAGAGGCCCACAAATAAAACTAGGCAATCATAAAATAGACAGAGTTAAAGAATTTAGATACCTAGGGGTAACAATCGATGAAAACCTGAACTATGGTAAACACATTCAAGAAATCGTTACGAGAGGAAATAAGGTGACAAATAAATTGATAACCCTAGGTAAAAATAAATATAAATTGTCTAACAAAATATTAAAATTGTATCACGAAATCCTGCTATGTGCTACAATGACTTACGAATCTAGCATATGGGTGCACAGACTGCTTCAAAACAAGAGAATAAAAGAAAACTTTATCAGACCACAAAGAAACCTTCTGATAAGATTAAGTGGTGCATATAGCACCACCCCCAACAATGCCCTGTGTTTGTTACTTGATGTCAAACCTCTGAACTTAATAGCAGTACAGAGAGCGGCAAATTATTGGATGAAAAGGAATAATAGAGAAGAGGTAAGGGCACTGTTGGGTGATGATTTTGAAAGCGCCCAAGAGATTGAAGAAAGAATAAAAAAATGTGGAATATTGAATGGACGCACTCTGCTAAGTCACAAAGACTTAGAAATATTATACCAACGGTAGAAATCAGGGAACAAATAAAGTTTCTTGACCCAGCCCCAGGACTCATTCATTTTCTAACGGGACATGGTCCATATGAAACCTACCTACAAAAAATACAGGCCAAAGACAATTCAATTTGTGAATGTGGTGAAACGGGGACACCAGAGCATCATATACTCTGGTGCCCCTTTCTCGAAGAGTTATTTAAGGAAAGAGTGGACATAAGACAGAAGACGATAGCTGATATAATGAGAAGTGAGAAAGGTTACAATATCCTGAAGAAAATAACAGACCTTTACTCGAAACTAAAAATAGAACAATTCTATAGAGAAAAACACATAAGAAAAACAAGAGCAGAATGAATGTGGAAGGATGAATGGAATCCAGTTTCTCCTCAGGACCGGAGACTTCAGAACGTCTCGTGGAAGATACTAGAACTCCGTATCTGCCGGGGAGGACGAGCGTGGTTGTGCTAGTGCGTCTCCAGGCATAGGTGCTTGGAACGGAACTCCGGACGCACTAGAGTGTGTTTTTGCATGAGTCTTTCCTTCGAGTGGCGGGTCCATCTGTGTGTCCGTGTGCGTGTTGGCTATGACTGTGTCCCCATAGGAGACAAGTTTACTTCGTGAATGACTCAATAACGATATGTTAATGGAGATTGATCCCTATATCGGCACAGGTGGAAGGATACCTCGGACCAGGATCCACACTAAGTACTCTGAGTGGGCCCTGGACCTCAAACCTGTGATATTGGGAGAAAATCTATTGCAACCACGAGAACATTCAATAAACGAAGGCTCAAGAGACTATTAAGAGGAATGCGGTATGGATTAGTGAAGACTAGTGTGGCTTAGTGTGTTTTGGTGAATGCGGTTTATGTGTCAACTTAGTGTTCTTAGTGCTTTTAGTGTGTGAAACAGGCAAAATATACAGGGAAAAACCAGTGTATAATTAGTGAAAGAATTAAATATGATCACATGAGAGAAACGTGAAATAGCAGGTCAAAACCAAGCTCATACAGGGAAAACCTGAAGATAGAAGAAGTCCATCAAAGTAAATGAAATAACATAGTAAAAAATAAACACTAAATAAACATTAAATTCAAAATTAAATTAAATTAAATTAAATTAAATTAAATTTAAAAAAATAGAATAAATAAATAAAGCACATTTAAAAAAATTAAAACATAATAATCATAGTTAATAAATATGGACTCAACCAAGCTAAGTAAAGAAACAAAGTTTAAATAACTCCAATAATAATAAGAAGAAGAAGAATTGTAATAATAATAATAATAATACTAATATTACGTACAGACATAAATATACCAAAAATAGAAGTACCTAAACATTTAGAAGTAACTAACTAAATACTAACAAGATCAAAATCAAATAAATAAAAATACAAAACAGAGGTAGGAAATGACAACGCAGATCAGAAAGAGTTTAGATAATTATGATTTGATTAGCAAACAATTTAGTATCACAACATGTTAGTGTCAAGATCAATGGTCAAATACCCTGGAAATCGTATTAGTAGATAGTTGAGTATTGCATAGTTTAATATTAGAATATGCTAGGGTCAAGCTTAACGGTTATAGCACTTTGGAAGTTACAACAGTCAATAGTTGAGTTTTGAATAGTTTATTCTTTGTTCATTCTTTGTCTTGTTTTGTTTTCTGTTTCGTTTTTTTGTCTCTTGTTTCTTGTTTGTGGTTTCCTTTCCCTCCCTTATTCAAATCCCCTTTCACCTATTCCAAAATGCAAAACAAATGAATTAAAGAAATAAAAGGCAATGATGATAACCCGTGCCGGTTTTAATTTTCAGATACCGGTTCTGAAAGACGGGCCTGAGCCTTAAAAAGAAAAAAAAGTGTATACCGAAAGTAATGAATCTTCCCACCGCGTGGCGCTCCACTCGCAAGAAGCAAGCTACCCGTAGGGATTGTGGTGGATGATCCAAACAATTAACGAACTGAAGCACTATGCGCACACAGAGTATGTGTCAAAAAAGTAATGAGACTTCACATCGCGTTGCGCTCCACTTGCTAGAAGCAAGTAACCCGGAGGGATTTTGTTGGATGATCCAAACAATTAACGCAGGATGGACTATGCCCTCAAAAAGTGTATGCACAAATTAATGAGACTTCCTACCCCGTGGCGCTCAACTCGCTAGAAGCAAGATACCCGGAATGATAGCGGTGGATGATCCAAACAATTAACGAATTGAAGCACTACGCTCACACACAGTATGTGTCAAGAAAATAATGAGACTCGCCGCTGCGTGGCACTTCATTCGCCAGAAGCAAGCACCCCGGAGGGATTTTGGTGGATAATAGAAGGAATTATCGCACTGAAGCACTATCCCCTCATAAAGTGTACGTAGAAAGTAATGAGACTTGCTACCGCGTGGCGCTCCACTCGCAAGAAGCAAGCTACTCGGAGGGATTTTCGTGGATAATCCAAACAATAAACGCATTGAATAACAAAGCCCTCATAAAGTGTATGCAGAATATACTTCAACTTGCCACCTCGTGGCGCTCACTCGCATGAAGGAAGCTACCCGGAAAGATTGTGATGGGTGAACCAAACAATTAACGAACTGAAGGACATTGCTCAGACAAAGTATGTGTCAAGAAGGTAATGAGACTCGCCGCTGCGTGGCGCTCCATTCGCTAGAAGCAAGCTACCCGCATGGATTTTCTTGGATGTTCCCAACAATTAACGCAGTGAAGAACTATGCCCTCATAATGCGTATGCAGAAAGTTATGATACTTCCGACAGCGTGGCGCTCCACTCGCTAGAAGCCAGCTACCCGGAGGGATTTTAGTGGTTTATCCAAACAATTAACACATTGAAGAGCTATGCTCTCTTAAATTGTATGCAGAAAGTATTTAGACTTCCACCGGCGTGGCTCTTCACAAGCTAGAACCCTGCTACCCGGTGGTATTTTGGTGGATGATCCAAACAATAAACGCACTGGAGAACTATGCCCTCATAAAGTGTAGGCAGAAAGTAATGAGACTTCCCACCGCGTGGGGCTCCACTCGATAGAAGCCAGCTACACGGAGGGCTTTTGGTTGATGATCCAAACAATTAATGCACAGAAGAACTATGCCATCTTAAGGTGTATGCAGAAAGTAATGAGACTTCCCACCGCGTAGCGCTCCACTCTCCAGAAGGCAGCAACCCGGAGGGACTTTTGGTGGATGATCAAAACAATTAACGCACTGAAGAACTATGCTCTTATAAAGTGTATGAACAAAGTATAGACACTTGCTACACCGTGGCGCTCCACTCGCTAGAACCAAGCTACCTGGCGGGATTTTGGTGTCTGATCCAAATAATTTACGAACTGAAGAACTATGCCTTCATAAAATGTATGCAGAAAGTAATGAGACTTCCACCGCGTAGCGCTCCACTCGTTAGAAGGCAGCAAATCGGATGGATTTATGGTGGATGATCAAAACAATTAACGCACTGAAGAACTATGCCCTCATAAAGTGTATGCAGAAAGTAATGAGACTTTCCCGCGCGTCGCACTCCACTCGCTAGAAGCAAGCTACCCGGAGGAATATTGGTAGATTTTCCACACAATTAAGGAACTGAAGATTTATTCTCACACACATTATGTGTCAAAAAAGTAATAAACTCGATGCTGCGTGGTGCTCCACTCGCTAGAAGCAAGCTACCCGGAAGGATTTTGGTGGATGATTCAAACAATTAACGCACTGAAGAACTATTCCCTCATAAAATGTATGCAGAAGGTAATGAGACTTCACATCGCGTTGCGCTTCACTCGCTAGAAGCAAGCTACCCGGAGGGATATTGGTGGATTTTCCAAACAATTGACGAACTGAAGCTCTATTCTCAGACACATTAGCTCTCAAGAAAGTAATGAGACTCGCCGTTGCATGGTGTTCCAATCGCTAGAAGCAAGCTACCCGGAGGGATATTGGTGGATTTTCCAAACAATTAACATGTTGAAGCTCTATGCTCAGACACATTAGCTCTCAAGAAAGTAATGAGACTTGCTACCGCGTGGCGCTCCACTCGCTAGAACCAAGCTACCCGTAGGGATTTTGGTGGATGATTCAGACACTTAACGCAATGAAGAACTATTGCTTCATAAAATGTATGCAGAATGTAATGACACTTCACATTTCGTGGCGGTCCACTCGCTAGAAGCAAGCTCCCCGGAGGGATATTGGTGGATTTTCCAAACAATTAACGAACTGAAGCTCTATGCTCAGACACATTAGCTCTCAAGAAAGTAATGAGACTCGCCGTTGCATGGCGCTCCATTCGCTAGAAGCAAGCTAACCGGATGAATTTTGGTGGATGATAGAAACAATTATCGCACTGAAAAACTATACCCTCATAATGTGTATGCACAAAGTAATGAGACTTGCTACACCGTGGCGCTCCACTCGCTACAAGCAATCTACCCGGAGGGATTTTGATGGATGTTCAAGACAATTAACTCACTGGAGAACTATGCCCTCCTAAAGTGTATGCAGAAAGTAATGAGACTTTCATCGCGTGCCGCTCCGCTCGCTAGAAGAAATCTAGACGGAGGGATATTGGTGGATTTTCCAAACAATTAACGAACTGAAGCTCTATGCTCGCACACATTATATGTCAATAAAGTAAAGAGACTCGCCGCTGCGAGGCACTCCACTCGCTAGAAGCAAGCTACCCGGAAAGAATTTGGTGGATGATCCAAACAATAAACGCACTGGACAACTATGCCCTCAAAAAAGTGTATGCAGAAAGTAATTATACTTGCCGCCTCGTTGCGCTGCAATCGCTAGAAGCAAGCTACCCGGAATGATTTTGGTGGATATTCCAAAGAATTAACGCACTGAAGAACAATGCCCTCATAAAGTGTATGAACAAAGTAATGATACTTCATACCCCTTGGCGCTCCACTCGCTAGAAGCAAGCTACCTGGAGGGATTTTGGTGGATGATCCTAATAATTAACGTACTGAAGCACTATGCTCACACAGAGTTTGTGCCAAGAAAGTAATGAGAATCGCCGCTGCGTGGCACTTCATTCGCTAGAAGCTAGCTACCCGGAGGGATTTTGGTGGATGATAGAAACAATTATCGCACTGAAGCAATATGCCCCCATAAAGTGTATTCAGAAAGAAATGAGACTTGCTACCATGTGGTGCTCCACTCGCTAGAAACGAGTTACCCGGAGGGATTTTGGTGGATGATAAAAACCATTAACGCACAGAAGAAATATGCCCTCATAAAGTGTTTGCAAAAAGTAATGAGACTTCCTACTGCGTGGTCCTCCAGTCGCTAGAAGCAAGCTACACGGATGGATATTGGTGAATGATCCAAACAATTAACGTACTGAAGCACAATGCTCACACATAGTATGTGTCAAGAAAGTAATGACACTCGCCGCTGCGTGAAACTTCATTCGCTAGAAGCAAGCTACCCGGAAGGATTTTGGAGGATGATCCAAACAATTAACGCACTGGAGAACTATCCCCTCCTAAAGAGTATTCAGAAGGTAATGAGACTTCCCACCGCGTGGCGCTCCACTTGCTAGAAGGCAGCTACCCGGAGGGATTTTTGTTCGATGATCAAAACAATTAACGCAGTGAAGATCTATGCCTATATATAGTGTATGCAGAAATTAATGAGACTTCCATCCTCGTGGCGCTCCACTCACTAGTAGCAAGCTACCCGGAGGGATTTTGGTGGATGAACCAAACAATTAACGCAATGAAAAGCTATGCCCTCATAAAGTGTATGCAGAAAGTAAAGAGACTTCCCACCGCGCGGCGCTACACTCGTTAGATGGCAGGTACCCGGAGAGATTTTTTGCGGATGATCCAAACAATTAACGCACTGAAGAACTAAGCATCCATAAAGTTTAAGCAGAATGTAATAAGTCTTCCCCCCCCCTGTTGCTCTATCGCTAGAAGCATGTTACCCGGAAGGATATTTGTAGATTTTCCAAACAATTAACAAACTGAAGCTCTATTCTCACACACATTTTGGGTCAAAAAATTAATAAGACTCGCTGCTGCGTGGTGCTCCACTCGCTAGAAGGAAGCTACTCGGAGGGATTTTTCTGGATGATTCAAACAATTAACTCACTGAAGCACTATACCCTCATAAAGTGTACGCAGAAAGTAATGTGACTTGCTACCGCGTGCCGTTCCACTCGAAAGAAGCAAGCTACCCGGAGGGATTTTGGTGGATGATTCAAACAATTAACGCACTGAAGAACTATTCCCTCATAAAATGTATGCAGAAGGTAATGAGACTTCACATCGCGTGGCGCTCCACTCGCTAGAAACAAGCTACCCGGAGGGATTGTGGTGGATGATCCAACAATTAACGAAGTGAAACACTACGCTCACATTGTATGTGTCAAGAAATTAATGAGACTCGCCTCTGCGTGGCGCTCCATTCGCTAGGAGCAAGCTACCCGGAACGATTGTGGTGGATGATCCAAACAAATAACGAACTTAAGCACTACGCTCACACAGTATGTGTGAAGAAAGTAATGAGACTCTCCTCTGCGTGGCGCTCCATTTGCTAGAAGCAAGTAACCCGGAGGGATTTTTGTGGATGTTCCGAACAATTAACGCACTGAAAAAGTATGTCCTCAAAATGCGTATGCAGAAAGTAATGATACTTCAGGCATCGTGGCGCTCCACTGGCTAGAAGCAAGCTACCCTGAGTGATTTTAGTGGATGATCCAAACCATTAACGCACTGAAAAGCTATGCCCTCATAAAGTGTATGCAGAAAGAAATGATACTTCCCACCGCGTGGCGTTCCACTCGCCAGAACCAAGCTGCCCGGAGTGATATTGGTGGATTTTTCAAACATTTAACGAACTGAAGCTCTATTCTAACACACATTATGTGTCAAAAAAGTAATAAGACTCCCCGCTGCGTGGCGCTCCACTCGCTAGAAGCAAGCTACCCGGAGGGAGTTTGGTGGATGGTCCAAACAATTAACTCACTTGAGAACTATGCCCTCCTAAAGTTTATGCATAAAGTAATGAAAGTTTCCCCACGTGGCACTCCACTCGCTATAAATAATCTACCAGGAGGGATATTGGTGGATTTTCCAAACAATTAACGAGCTGAAGCTCTATTCTCACACACATTATGTGTCAAGAAAGTAATGAGACACGCTGCTGCGTGGCACTCCACTCGCTAGAAGCAAGCTACGCGGAAAGATTGTGATGGATGAACCAAACAATTAACGAACTGAAGCACTATGCTCACACACAGTATGTTTCAAGAAAGTAATGAGACTCGCCTGTGCGTGGCGCTCCATTCGGTAGAAGCAAGCTATCCGGAGGTATTTTGGTGGATGATCCAAACAATTAACGCACTGAAGAACTATGCCCTCATAAAGTGTATGAACAAAATAATGACACTTGCTACCCCGTGGCGCTCCACTCGCTAGAAGCAAGCTACCCGGAGAGATTGTGGTGGTGATCCAAGAAATTAAAGAACTGAAGAAGTATACCCTACTAAAGTGTATGCAGAAAGTAATGAGACTTTCCACCGCGTGGGGCTCCACTCGACAGAAGCAAGCTACACGGAGGGATATTGGTGTTTAAACCAAACAATTAACGTAATGAACCACTATGCTCACACATAGTATGTGTCAAGAAAGTGATGAGACTCGCCGCACGTGGCGGAGCATTCTATAGAAGGAAGCTACTGGGAGTGATTTTGGTGGATGATCCAAAAAATTAACGCACTGAAGAACTATACGCTCATAAAGTGTATACAGAAAGTAATAAAACTTCCCACCGCGTGTCCCTCCACTCGCAACAAGCAAGCTACCCGGAGGGATTGTGGTTAATGATTCAAACAATTAACGCACTGAAGAACTATTGACTCATAAAATGTATGCAGAATGTAATGACACTTCACATTTCGTGGCGCTCCACTTGGAAGAAGCAAGCTCCCCGGAGGGATATTGGTGTATTTTCCAAACAATTAACGAACTGAAGCTCTATGCTCAGACACATTAGCTGTCAAGAAAGTAAATAGACTCGCCGTTGCATGGCGCTCCATTCGCTAGAAGTAAGCTACCCGGATGGATTTTGGTGGATGATAGAAACAATAATCGCACTGAAGAACTATGCCCTCATAAAGTGTATGAACAAAATAATGACACTTGCTACCCCGTTGCGCTCCACTCGCTAGAAGCAAGCTACCCGGAGAGATTGTGGTGGATGATCCAAGAAATTAAAAAACTGAAGAAGTATACCCTACTAAAGTGTATGCAGAAAGTAATGAGACTTTCCACCGCGTGGGGCTCCACTCGCTAGAAGCAAGCTACCCGGAGTGAGTTTGGTGGATGGTCCAAACAATTAACTCACTGGAGAACTATGCCCTCCGAAAGTGTATGCAGAAAGTAATGAGAATTTCCCCACGTGGTGCTCTACTCGCTAGAAGCAAGCTACTCGGAGGGATTGTGATGGGTTAACCAAACAATTAACGAACTGAAGCATTATACTCACACACAGTATGTGCCAAGGAAGGAATGAGACTCGCCGTTGCGTGGCACTTCATTCGCTAGAAGCAAGCTACCCGGAGCGATTTTGGTGGACGATAGAAACAATTATCGCACTGAAGCAATATGCCCCCATAAAGTGTATGCAGAAAGAAATGGGACTTGCTACCGCGTGGTGCTCCACTGGCTAGAAGCAAGCTACCCAGAGGGAGTTTGGTGGACGGTCCAAACAATTAACTCACTGGAGAACTATGCCCTCCTAAAGTGTATGCAGAAAGTAATGATACTTTCCCCACGTGGCGCTCCACTCGCTAGAAACAATCTACCCGGTGGTATATTGGTGGATTTTCCAAACAATTAACGAACTGAAGCTCTACGTTCGCACACATTATGTGTCAAAAATAATGAAACTCGCCGCTGCGTGGCACTCCACTCGCTAGAAGCAAGCTACCCGGAAAGATTGCGATGGGTTAAGCAAACAATTAACGAACTGAAGCACTATGCTCACATACAGTATGTGTCAAGAAAGTAATGAGACTCTCAGCTGCGTGGCGCTCCATTCGCTACAAGCAAGCTACCCGGAACGATTGTGGTGGATGATCCAAACAAATAACAAACTTAAGCACTAAGCTCACACAGTATGTGTCAGGAAAGTAATGAGTCTCGCCGGTGCGTGGCGCTCCATTCGGTAGAAACAAGCTCCCTGGAGAGATCTTGGTGGATGATCCAAACAATTAACGCACTGAAGAACTATGCCGTCTTAAGGTGTATGCAGAAAGTAATGAGACTTCCGACTGCGTGGTCCTCCACTCGATAGAAGCCACCAACACGGAGGGATTTTGTTGGATGATCATAACAATTAACGAACTGAAGAACTATGCCGTCTTAAGGTGTATGCAGAAAGTAATGAAACTTCCCACTGCGTGGTCCTCCACTCGCTAGAAGCAAGCTACACGGAGTGATATTCGTGTTTGATCCAAACAGTTAACGTACTGAAGCACTATGCTCACACATAATATGTGTCAAGAAAGTAATGAGACTCGCCGCTGCGAGGCGCTCCATTCGCTAAAAGGAAGCTACTCGGAGGGATTTTGGTGGATGATCCAAACAATTAAAGCACTGAAGAACTATGCACTCATAAAGTGTATACAGAAAGTAATGAATCTTCCCACCGCGTGGCGCTCCACTCGCAAGAAGCAAGCTACCCGGAAAGATTGTTGTGGATTATTCAAACAATTCACGAAATGAAGCACTATGCTCATACAGATTAAGTGCCAAGGAAGGAATGAGACTCGCCGCTGCGTGGCACTTCATTCGCTAGAAGCAAGCTACCCGGAGGGAGTTTGGTGGATGATAGAAACAATTATCGCACTGAAGCAATATGCCCCCATAAAGTGTATGCAGAAAGAAATGGGACTTGCTACTGCGTGGTGCTCCACTGGCTAGAAGGCATCAACCCGGAGGGATTTTTTGTGGATGATCAAAACAATTAACGCACTGAAGAACTATGCCCTTATAAAGTGTATGCAGAAAGTTATTAGACTTCCCCCCTAGTGGCGCTCCACTCGCTAGAAGCAAGCTACCCGTAATATTTTATTGGATGATCCAACCAATTAACGAACTGAAGAACTATGGCCTCATAAAGTGTATGTAGAAAGAAATGAGACCTCTACCGCGTGGTGCTCCCCTCGCTAGAAGCAAGTTACCCGGAGGGATTTTGGTGGATGATCCCAACCATTAACGCACTGGATAACTATTCCCTCATGAAATGTATGCAGAAGGTAATGAGACTTCACATAACGTGGCGCTCCACTCGCTAGAAGCAAGCCACCCTTAGGGATTGTGGTAGATGATCCAAACAATTAACGAACTGAAGCACTATGCTCATACACAGCACATGTGAAAAAATAATGAGACTCGCCGCTGGGTGGCACTGTATTCGCTAGAAGCAAGCTACCCGGAGGGAATTTAGTGGATGAATCAAACCATTAACGCACTGAAAAACTGTGCCGTCATAAAGTGTATGAAGCAAGTAATGAGACTTCCCACCGCGTGGCGCTCCACTCGCTAGAAGCAAGCTACCCGGAGGGATATTGGTAGATTTTACATACAATTAACGAACCGAAGCTTTATACTCACACACATTATGTGTCAAAAAAGGAATAAGACTCGATGCTGTGTGATGCTCTACTCGCTAGAAGCAAGCCACCCGGAGGGATTTTGTTGGATCATCCAAACAATCAACGCACTGAAGAACTATGCCCTCATAAAGTGTATGCTGAAAGTAATGAGACTTCACACCGCATGGCGCTCCACTCGCTAGAATCCAGCTTCCCGGAGGGATTTTTTGTGGATGATCCAAACAATTGACGCACAAAAGAACTATGCACACATAAAGTGTATGCAGAAGGTAATGAGACTTCGAACCGCGTGACGAGCAAGTCGCTAGAAGCAAGAAACCTTGAGGGATTTTTGTGGATGTTCCAAACAATCAACGACGTAAAACACTATGCTCACACACAGTATGTGTGAAAAAAGTAAACAGGCTCGTCGCTGCGTGGCGCTGCAATCGTTAGAAGCCAGCTACCAAGAGGGATTTTGGTGGATTATTCAATTAATTAACGCACTGAAGAACTATGCCCTCATAAAATGTATGCAGAAAATAATGATACTTCCAACAGCGTGGCGCTCCACTCGCTAGAAACAAGCTACCCGGAGGGATATTGGTGGATGATCCAAACAATTAACTAACTGAAGCACTATGTTCACACACATTATATGTCAAGAAAGTAATGAGATTCGCCGCTGCGTAGTGCTCCATCGCTAGAAGCAAGCTACCCAGAGAGATTTTGGTGGATGATCCAAGCAATTAACGCACTGAAAAGCTATGCTTTCAAAAAGTACATGAGGAAAGTAATGAGACCTCCCACCGCGTGGCGCTAAACTCGCTAGGAGGCAGCTACCCGGAGGGATTGTGGTGGATAATCAAAACAATTAACGCACTGGAGAACTATGCCCTCAAAAAGTGTATGCAGAAAGTATTGAGAGATGCCACCTCGTATCGCTCCACTCGCTAGAAGCCAACTACCAGGAAGGATTTTTGGTGGATGATCCAAACAATTAACGAACTGAAGTACTATGCCCTCATAAAGTGTATGCACAAAGTAATGATACTCCCACCGCGTGGCGCTCCACTCGATACAAGGAAGCTACCCGTAATGATTTTGATGGATGAACCAAACTATTAACGAACTGAAGAACTATGCTCACACACAGTATGTGTGAAGAAAGTAATGAGAGTCGCCGCTGCGTAGCACTCCATTCGCTAGAAGCAAGATACCCGGAGGCTTTGTGGTGGATGATCCAAACAATTAACGAACTAAAGCACTGTGCTCCCATTCGGTATGTGTAAAGAAAGAAATGAAACTAGCCGCTGCGCAGTGCTCGATATGCTATAAGCAAGCTTGCCGGAATTATTTTGGTGGATGATCCAAGCAACTAACGCACTGGAAAACTATGTGCTCATACAGTGTATGCAGAAAGTAATGAGACTTCCCACCGCGTGGCGCTCCACTCGCTAGATGCAAGATACCCGGAGGATTATTGGTGGATGATCCAAACAATTAACGAACTGAAGCTCTATGCTCACACAGATTATATGTCTAGAAATAAATTAGACCAACGCTGCGTTGCGCTCCACTCGATAGAAGCAAGCTACCCGAAGGGATATTGGTGGATGATCCAAACAATTAACGAACTGAAGCTCTATGCTCACACAGAGTATGTGTCAAGAAAGTAATGAGACTCGCCGCTGCGTGGCGATTCATTCGCTAGAAGCAACTAAACGGAGGAATTTAGGTGGATGATAGAAACAATTATCGCATTGAAGAACTATGCCCTCATAAAGTTTATGCAGAAAGTAATGAGATCCCCCCCTGCGTGGCGCTCCACGCAATATAAGCAAGCTACTTGGAGGGATTGTGATGGATGAACCAAACAATTACCGAACTGAAGCACTATGCTCACACTCAGTATGTGTCATGAAAGTAATGAAAATCGGCGCTGCGTGGCGCTCCGTTAGCTAGAAGCAAGCTTCCCGGATTGATCTTGGTGGATGATCCAAACAACTAACGCACTGATGAACTATGCCTTAATAAAGTGTATGCAGAAAGTAATGAGACTTGCCACCGCATAGCGCTCCACTTGATGGAATCTAGCTACCCGAGGGAATTGGGTGGATGATCCAAGCAATTAACGAACTGAAGAACTATGCCCTCATAAAGTGCATGCAGAAAGTAATGAGAGATCCCCACGCGTGGCGCTCCACTCGCTAGAATTAAGCTACCCGAAGGGATATTGGTGGATGATCCAAACAATTAACGAACTGAAGCTCTATGCTCACACACATTATGTGTCAAGAATGTAATTAGACTCGCCGCTGTTTGGCGCTCTATTCGCTAGAAGCACGCTACCCGGAGGGATTTATGTGGATGATACAAAAAATTAACGCATTCAAACACTATGCCCTCATAAGGTGTATGCTCTAAGTAAAGAGATTTCCCACCGGGTGGCGCTCCACTCGTTATAAGGGAGCTACCCGGAGGCACTTTGGTGGATGATCCAAAGAGCCGCGAAAAATAAAATGATCCAAACAATTAACGCACTGAAGACTATGCCCACATAAAGTGTATGCGGAAAGTAATGAGACTTAACATCGCGCTGCATTCCACTCGCTAGAAGCCAGCTACCCGGAGGTATTTTAATGGATGATGCAAACAATTAGCGAACTGAAGCACTAATCCCTCATAAAGTGTATGCACAAAGTAATGAGACTTAATATTGCGTGGCACTCCACTCGCTACAAGCAAGCTACCCGGAGGGATATTGGTGGATTTTGTAAAAAAAAATATTAACGAAATTAAACACTATGCTCACACACATTATATGTCAAAAAAGTAATGAGGCTCGCCGCTGCGTTGCGATCCAATCGTTAGAAGCAAGCTACCCGGAGGGATTTTGGTAGATCATCCACACAATCAACGCACTGAGGAACTATGACCTCATAAAGTGTATGCTGAAAGTAATGAGACAATCCACCGCGTAGCATCCATTCGCTAGAAGCAAGCTACCCGGAGGCTTTGTGGTGGATGATCCAAACAATTAACGAACTGAAGCACTGTGCTCCCATTCAGTATGTGTAAAGAAAGAAATGAAACTAGCCGCTGCGCAGTGCTCGATATGCTATAAGCAAGTTTGCCGGAAGGATTTTTTTTGGATGATCCAAGCAATTAACACACTGGATAACTATGCCCTCATAAATTGTATGCAAAAAATAATGAGACTTCCCACCGCGTGGCGCTCCACTCGCTAGATGCAAGCTACCCGGAGTTATATTGGTGGATGATCCAAACAATTAACGAACTGAAGCACTATTCTCACACACATTATGTGTCAAAAAAGTAATGAGTCTAGCTGCTGGGTGGCGCGCCAATCGTTAGAAGCAAGCTACCCGGAAGGATTTTGGTGGATGATCCAAACAATTGACGCACAAAAGAACTATGCACACATAAATTGTATACTGAAGGTAATGAGACTTCGAACCGCGTGGCGAAAAACTCGCTAGAACCAAGAAACCTTGAGGGATTTTTGTGGATGATCCAAACAATCAACGATGTAAGGCACTATGCTCACACACAGTATATGTCAAGAAAGTAATGAGACTCGCCGCTACGTGGCGCTCGCTCTACTCGATAGGAACCAGCTACCCGGAGGGATTTTGGTGGTTAATCCAAACAATTAACGCACTGAAAAGCTTTACCCTCATAAAGTTTATGCAGAAAGTAATGAGACTTCCCACCGCGTGGCGTTCCACTCGCTAGAAGGCAGCTATCCGGAGTGATTGTGGTGGATAATCCAAACAATTAACGCACTGGAGAACTATGCGCTCAAAAAATGTATGCAGAAAGTATTGAGACATGCCACCTCGTAACGCTCCACTCGCTAGAATCCAGCTACCCGGAGGGATATTTGGTGGATGATTCAAACATAAACGAACAGAAACACTGTGCTCACATTCAGTATATGTAAAGAAAGTAATGAAACGCGGCGCTGCGTAGTGCTAGATATGCTAGATGCAAGCTACCCGGAGGGATATTGGTGGATTTTGTAAAAACTATTAACGAACTGAAGCTCTATGCTCACACAGATTATATGTCAAGAAAGTAATGATACCCCCGGTGAGTTGCTCTCCACTCCATAGAAGCATGCTGCCCGGAGGGATTGTGTTGGATGATCCAAATAATTAACGAACTGAAGCACTATGCTCACACAGAGTATATATCAAAAAGGTAATGAAACTCGCCGCTGCGTGGCGCTTCATTCGCTAGAAGCAACTAATCGGAGGGATTTAGGTGGATGATAGAAACAATTATCGCACTGAAGAACTATTCCCTCATAAAGCGTATGCAAAAAGTAATTAGTCTTCTCTCCGGGTGGCGTTCCACTAGCTAGAAACAAGCTACCCGGGGGTGTTGTGGTGAGGAACCAAACAATTAACGAACTGAAGCACTATGCTCACACAGAGCATGTTTCAAAAAGAGTAACGAGACTCGCCGAGGATAAGCGCTCCAATCGATAGAAGCCAGCTACCCGGAGGGATTTTGGTGGATGATTCAAACAATTAACTCACTAAAGTACTATGCCCTCATGAAGTGTAGGCAGAGAGTAATGAGATTCCCCCCGTTTGGCGTTCCACGCGATAGAAGCAAGCTACCCGGAGGGATTGTAATGGATGAACAAAACAATTAACGAACTGAACAACTATGCTCACACACAGTATGTGTCAAGAAAGTAATGAGACTCGCCGCTGCGTGGCGCTCCATTGCTAGAAGCAAGCTACCCGGAGGGATTATGGTGGATGATACAAAAAATTAACGCAGTCAAGAACTATGCCCTCATAAAGTGTATGCAGAAAGTAATGAGACTTCCCACCGCGTGGCGTTCCACTCGCTAGAAACAAGCTAAGCGGTGGGATATTGGTGGATGATCCAAACAGTTAACGAACTGAAGCACTATATTCACACACATTATGTGTCAAGAAAGTAATGACACTTCCATCTCATGGCGCTCCACTCGCTAGGAGGACGCTACCCGGAGGGATTGTGGTGGATAATCCAAACATTTAACGCACTGGAGAACTATGCTCTCAAAACGTGTATGCAGAAAGTATTGAGAGTTGCCACCTCGAAACGTTCCACTCGCTAGAATCCAGCTACCCTTAGGGATTTTTGGTGTATGATCCAAACAATTAACGCACTAAAGTACTATGCCCCCATAAAGTGTATGCAGAAAGTAATGTGATTCCCCCGTTTGGCGCTCCACGCGATAGAAGCAAGGTACCCGGTGGGATTGTGATGAATAAACCAAAGAACTAACGAACTGAAGCTCTATGCTCACACACAGTATGTGTCAAGAAAATAATGAGACTCGCCGCTGCGTAGCGCTTCATTCGGTAGAAGCACGCTACCCGCAGAGATTTAGGTGGATGATACAAAAAATTATCGCATTCAAACACTATGCCCTCATAAAGTGTATGCAGTAAGTAAAGAGACTTCCCACCGCGTGGCGCTCCACTCGTTATAAGCCAGCTACCCGGAGATACTTTGGTGGATGATCCAGACAATTAACGCACTCAAGACTATGCCCTCATAAAGTGTATGCAGAAAGTAATGAGACTTACTAACGCTTGGCGCTCCACTCGCTACAAGCAAGCTACCCGGAGGGATATTGCTGGATGATCCAAACTATTAACGAACTGAAACACTATGCTCACACACATTATTTGTCAAAAAAGTAATGAGGCTTGCCGCTGCGTGGCGCTCCAATCGTTAGAAGGAAGCTACCCGGAGGGATTTTGTTGGATCATCCAAACAATCAACGCATGAAGAACTATGCCCTCATAAAGTGTATGCTGAAAGTAATGAGACTTCACACCGCGTGGCGCTCCGCTCGCTAAAATCCAGCTACCCGGAGAGATTTTGGGGAATGATCCAAACAATTGACGCACAAAAGAACTACGCACATATATAGTGTATGCAGAATGTAATGAGACTTCGAACCGCGTGGCGAGCAACTCGCAAGAAGCAAGAAACCTTGAGGGATTTTTGTGGATGATCCAAACAATCAACAATGTAAAGCACTATGCTCACACACAGTATGTGTCCAGAAAGTAATCAGACTTGCCGCTGCGTGGCGCTCGCTCCATTCGATACTGGCCAGCTACCCGGAGGAATTTTGGTGGTTAATCCAAACAATTAACGCACTGAAAAGCTTTGCCTACATAAAGTTTATGCAGAAAGTAATGAGACTTCCCACCGCGTGGCGCAACACTCGCTAGGAGGCAGCTATCCGGAGGGATTGTGATGGAAAATCCAAACAATTAACGCACTGGAGAACTATGCCCTCAAAAGTTGAATGCAGAAAGTATTCAGAGATGGATTTTTGGTGGATGATCCAAACAATTGACGCACAAAGGAACTATGCACACATAAAGTGTATGCAGAAGGTAATGAGACTTTGAACCGCGTGGCGAGCAAGTCGCTAGAAGCAAGAAACCTTGAGGGATTTTTTTGTGGATGATTCAAACAATGAACGATGTAAAGCACTATGCTCATACACAGTATGTGTCAAAACAGTAAAGAGGCTCGCCGCTGCGTGGCGCTCCAATCGTTAGAAGCCAGCTACCAAGAGGGATTTTGGTGGATGATCCAAACAATTAACTAACTAAAGCACTACGCTCACACACATTATGTGTCAAGAAAGTAATGAGATTCGCCGCTGCGTTCCGCTCCATTCGCTACAAACGAGCTACCCGGAGAGATTTTGGTGGATGATCCAAGCAATTAACGAACTGAAAAGGTATGCTTTCATAAAGTACATGAGGAAAGTAATGAGACCTCCTACCGCGTGGCGCTAAACTCACTAGGAGGCAGCTACCCGGAGGGATTGTGGTGGATAATCCAAACAATTAACGCACTGGAGAACTATGATCTCAAAAAGTGTATGCAGAAAGTATTGAGAGATGCCACCTCGTAACGCTCCACTCGCTAGAAGCCAGCTACCCGGAGGGATTTTTGGTTGATGATCCAAACAATTAACGCACTGAAGTACTATGCCCTCATAAAGTGTATGCAAAAAGTAATGAGACTCCCCCCGCGTGGCGTTCCACTCGATACAAGCAAGCTACCCGGAGGGATTTTGATGGATGAACCAAACTATTAACGAACTGAAGCACTATGCTCACACACAGTATGTGTCAAGAAAGTAATGAGACTCGCCGCTTCGTAGCACTCCATTCGCTAGAAGCAAGCTGCCCGGAGGGTTTGTGGTGGATGATCCAAACAATTAACGAACTGAAGCACTGTGCTCACATTCAGTATGTGTAAAGAAAGTAAAGAAACTCGGCGCTGCGTAGTGCTCGATATGCTATAAGCAAGCTTGCCGGAGGGATTTTGGTGGATTTTGTAAAATCTATTAACAAACTGAAGCTCTATGCTCACACAGATTATATGTCTAGAAAGTAGTTAGAATAACGCTGCGTTGCGCTCCACTCGATAGAAGCATGCTACCCGGAGGGATTGTGGTGGATGATCTAAATAATTAAGGAACTGAAGCACTATGCTGACACAGAATATGTGTCAAGAAGGTAATGAGACTCGCCGCTGCGTGGCGCTTCATTCGCTAGAAGCAACTAAACGGAGGAATTTAGTTGGATGATAGAAACAATTATCGCACTGAAGAACTATGCCCTCATAAAGTGTATGCAGAAAGTAATGAGACTTGCCACCGCATGGCGCTCCACTTGATGGAATCTAGCTACCCGAGGGATTTTGGTGGATGATCCAAGTAATTAACGCACTGAAGAACTATGCCCTCATAAAGTGCATGCAGAAAGTAATGGGACTTCTACACGCGTGGCGCTCCACTCGCTAGAGGGAAGCTACCCGAAGGGATATTGGTGGATGATCCAAACAATTAACGACCTGAAGCACTATGCTCACACACATTATGTGTCAAAAATGTAATGAGACTCGCCGCTGTTTGGTGCTCTATTCGCTAGAAGCACGCTACCCGGAGAGATTTAGGTGGATGATACAAAAAATTAACGCATTCAAACACTATGCCCTCATAAAGTGTGTGCAGTAAGGAAAGAGACTTCCCACCGTGTGGCCCTCAACTCGTTATCAGCCAGCTACCCGGAGGCACTTTGGTGGATGATCCAAACAATTAACGCACTGAGGACTATGCCCTCATAAAGTGTATGCAGAAAGGAATGAGACTTCCCATCTCGCGGCGTTCCACTCGCTTGAAACCAGCTACCCGGAGGTATTTTAGTGGATGATGCGAGCAATTAGCGAACTGAGGCACTATTCCCTCATAAAGTGTACGGAGAAAGTAATGAGACTTACTAACGCGTGGCGCTCCACTCGCTACAAGCCAGCTATCCGGACGGATATTGGTGGATGATCCAAACAATCAACGATGTAAAGCACTAAGCTCACACACAGTATGTGTCAAGAAAGTAATGAGACTCGCCGCAGCGTGGCGCTCGCTCTACTCGATAGTAGGCAGCTACCCGGAGGGATTTTGGTGGATAATCCAAACAATTAACGCACTGTAAAGCTTTACCCTCATAAAGTTTATGCAGAAAGTAATGAGACTTCCCACCGCGTGGCGCTCCACTCGCTAGGAGGCAGCTACCCGCAGGGATTGTGGTGGATAATCCAAACAATTAACGCACTGGAGAACTATGCCCTCAAAAAGTGTATGGAGAAAGTATTGATAGATGCCACCTCGTAACTCTCCACTCGATAGAAGCATGCCACCCGGAGGGATTGTGGTGGATGTTCTAAATTAATAACGAACTGAAGCACTACGCTCACACAGAGTATGTGTCAAGAAAGTAATGAGACTCGCCGATGCGTGGCGCTTCTTTCGCTAGAAGCAACTAAACGGAGGGATTTAGGTGGATGATAGAAACAATTATCGCACTGAAGAACTATTCCCTCATAAAGCGTATGCAGAAAGTAATTAGACTTCCCCCCGCGTTGCGTTCCACTCGCTAGAATCAAGCTACCCGGGGGGATGGTTGTGGAGGATCGAAACAATTAACGAACTGAAGCACTATGCTCACACAGAGAATGTGTCAAAAAGAGAAACGAGACTCGCCGAGGAGAGGCGGTCTAATCGATAGAAGCAAGCTATACGGAGGGTTTTTAGTGGATGATTCAAACAATTAACGCACAGAAGAACTATTCTCTCATAAATTGTATTCAGAAGGTAATGAGACTTCACCCAGCTTAGTGCTCCACTTGCTAGAATCAAGCTACCCGGAAAGATATTGATGGATTTTCCAAACAATTAACGAACTAAAGCTCTATGCTCACAGATATTATGTGTGAAGAAAGTAATGAGACTCGCCGCTGCGTGCCGCTCCATTCGCTAGAAGCAAGCTACCCGGAGGGATTTTGGTATATGATCCATCAACTAACGAACTGAAAACTATGCCCTCATAAAGTGGATGCAGAAAGTAATGAGACTTCATACCGCGTGCAACTCCATTCGCTAGAAGGCAGCCACCCGGAAGTATTTTTGGTGGATGATCCAAACATTTAACGAACTGAAGCTCTATGCTCACACACATTATGTTTGAAGAAAGTAATGAGATTTCCCGCCGCTGTGCGCTCCACTTAATAGAAGCCAGCTACACGGAGGGATTTTGGTGGATGATCCAAATAATTAACGCACAGAAGAACTATGTCCTCATAAAGTGTATGCAGAAAGTAATGAGACTCGCCGCAGCGTGGCGCTCTAGTCGCAAGTAGCAAGCTACCCGGAGGGATTGTGGTCGATGATCCAAACAATTAACGAACTAAAGCACTTTGCTCACACACAGTATGTGTCAAAAAAATAATCAGACTCGCAGCTGCGTGGCGCTCTATTCGCTAGAAGATAGCTGCCCGGAGGTATTTTGGTGGATGATCCATACAATTAACGAACTGAATCACTATTCCCTCATAAAGTGCATGAGTAAAGTAATGAGATTTCACACCGCGTGGAGTTCTACTCGCCAGAAGCAAGCTACCCGGACGGATTGTGGTGGATGATCCAAACAATTAACGAACTGAAACACTTTGCTCACACACAGTATGTGTGAAGAAAATAATAAGACTCGCAGCTGCGTTGCGCTCTATTCTCTAGAAGACAGCTGCCCGGAGGTATTTTGGTGGATGATCCAAACAATTAATGAACTGAAGCTCTATTCCCTCATAATGTGTATGCTGAAAGTAATGAGACTTCACACCGCTCGGCGCTCCACTCGCAAGAAGGAAGCTACCCGGTGGGATTGTGATGGATGATAAAAACAATTAACGATTTGAAGCAGTATGCTAACACACAGTATGTGTCAATAAAATAATGAGACTCGCCGCTGCGTGCCTTTGCTTTCGTTAGAAGCAAGCTTCCCGAAGGGATTGTGGTGGATGATCCTAACAATTAACGAACTGAAGCAATATGTCCTCATAAAGTGTATCCAGAAAGTAATGAGACTCGCCGCCGCGTGGCGCTCCACTCACAAGTATCAAGGTACCCGGAGAGATTGTGGTGGATAATCCAAACAATTAACGAACTAAAGCACTTTGATCACACACAGTATGTCTCAAGAAATTAATGAAACTCGCAGCTGCGTGGCACTTCATTTGCAAGAAGCAACCTACTCGGAGAGAATTTGGTGGATGATCCGTACAATTAACGCAATGAAAAGCTATGACCTCATAAAGTGTATGCAGAAAGTAATGAGACTGGACACCGCGTGTCGCTCCACTCGCTAGAAACCAGATACCCGGAAGGATTTTTGGTGGATGACCCTAACAATCAAAGCTCTGATGAACAATGCCCTCATAAAGTGTATGCAGAAAGTAATAAGACTTACCCCCGCGTGGCACTTCACTCTCTAGAAGCAAGCTAGCCGGAGGGATTGTGGTGGGTGATCCAAACAATTAACGAACTGAAAAACTATGCCCTCATAAAGTGTATGCAGAAAGTAATGCGACTTCTCCCCGCGTGGCTCTAGAAGCATGCTATCCGGAGGGATTTTGGTGGATGATCCAAACAATTAACGATTTGAAGCACTATACTCACACAGATTATTCTTGAAGAAATAATCAAACTCGCCGCTGCGTGGCGCTTCATATGCTAGAAGCAAGCTACCCGGAGGGATTTTCGTGGATGGTCCAAACAATTAACGAACTACAGATCTACGCCCTCATAAAGTGTATGCTGAAAGTAATGAGACTTCCCACCGCTTGGGGCTCCACTCGATAGAAGCGAGCTACACGGAGGGATTTTGGTGGATGATCCAAACAATTAACGCACGGAAGAACTATGCCCTCATAATGCGTACGCAGAAAGTAATGAGACTTCCCACAACGTGATCCTCCTCTTGCTAGAAGGAAGCTACACGGAGAGGTATTGGTGGATGATCCAAACAATTAACGTACTGAAGCACTATGCTCACACAGAGTATGTGTCAAGCAAGTAATGAGACTCTCCTCTGCGTGGCGCTCGATTCGCTAGAAGCAAGCTACTCGGAGGGATTTTGATGGATGATCCTAAAAACTAACGCACTGAAGAACTATGCGCTTATAAAGTGTATACAGAAAGTAATGTAACTTCCAACCGCGTGGCGCTCCACTCGCTAGAAGCAAGTTGCCCGGAGGGATTTTGGTGGATGATCCAAACAATTAACGCACTGGAAAACTATGCCCTCATAAAGTGTATGCAGAAAGTAATGAGACTTTTCCCGCGTGGCGCTCCACTCGCTAGAAGCAATCTACCCGGAGGGATATATGTGGATTTTCAAAACAATTAACGAACTGAAGCTCTATGCTCACACACATTATGTTTCAAGACAATAATGTGACTCGCCGCTGCGTGGCGCTCCACTCGCTAGAAGCAAGCTAAGCGGAGGGATTTTGGTGGATGATCCAAACAATAAACGCACTGGAGAACTAAGCCCTCATAAAGCTTACGCAAAAGGTAATTAAACTTGCCACCTCGTGGCGCTGCACTCGCTAGAAACAAACTACCCGAAAGATTGTGATGGACGAACCAAACAATTAACAAACTGAAGCACTATGCTCACACACAGTATGTGTCAAGAAAGTAATGAGACTCGCAGCTGCGTGGCTCTCCATTCGCTAGAAGCAAGCTATCCGCAGCGATTTTGGTGGATGATCCAAACAATTAACGAACTTAACAACTATGCCCTCATAAAGTGTATGTACAAAGTAAGGAGACTTGCTACCCCGTGGCGCTCGACTCGCTAGAAGCAAGCTGCCCGGAGGGATATTGGTGGATGATCCAAACAATAAACGAACTGAAGCACTATGCTCATACACAGTAGATGTAAAAAAAAAATGAGACTCGCCGCTGTTTGGCACTTTATTCGCTAGAAGCAAGCTACCCGGAGGGATTTTGGTGGATGATCCAAAAAATTAACGCACAGTAGAACTATGCCCTCACAAAGTGTATGCAGAAAGTAGTGAGACTTCCCACTGCGTGGTCCTCCACTCGCTAGAAGCAAGCTACACATAGGGATATTCGTGGATGATCCAAACAATTAACGTACTAAAGCACTATGCTCACACAGAGTATGTGTCAAGAAAGTAATGAGACTCGCCGGTGCGTGGCGCTCCATTCGCTAGAAGGAAGCTACTCGGAGGGATTTTGGAGGATGATCCAAACAATTAACGCACTGAACAGCTATGCACTCATAAGGTGTATACAGAAAGTAATGAATTGAGGTGATTGATTGGAGTAAAATGACGTGTGTTTTTCTGCTCCACAGTAGGAGCCGAAAAAAGTGGGTAAAAGTGCTGTTTATGTGTAGTGCTACATACCATTCAAACAGTGAATGTGTCCAGAGTCCAACAAAAGGAACCGCATCAAAATCGGGCCAACCGTTTAGAACATTTAGACAAAAAACTTGACCAGTTTTCTCCATCTACATACGTTGTGTGTGCTTTTACATGTGGCGAGAGCAGGAAGAATTTAAAAAAAAAAAGAAATGAAAGATCAGCATTTCCTGCTGAAGCAACCAAGGACAAGTAAACGAACTCACTAGTTCGGTTTAACACTAGACAACATAGGATCACATCTTTCTGGTAAGTCTGAACTAAGTACCGTATATTTTCAACAAAACTGAACTTAGAATTTTTCTTATAAGAAACAATGAAATATAACATGGGCTTTTAAGCCAACTCTAGGGCACTATGGAGTCCAAACCGAAAGGACCAGGGACCTGATTTTTTTAGGTGGATCCTCAACCCTCCTTCCTACTTCCCCATGGTCATCCCCCTCCCTCTCCTGAAAACATAATCGACCAAAAATGGGGTAGGTCTTGACCTTTGACCCCATTTTCGGAAGAATATATGTGACCCCTTCCCCAACTCCTCGCGACATTTTCAATTTTTTTTTCTATTTTTTTTCCGGGGGCAAAATTTTATCCACCATCGAACCCCCCTTCACTCCCGGGAATCGTACCCCTCTCAGGTCCCCCTTAGTGCCCACACCAAGTCTCAGTGAAATCGCGTAAAAAACAAAAAAACAAAAAAAATGACCATCGAGATTTTTGTGTTAGCGAGTGCATTACGTATACTATTCATAACTTTCAAACGGTGGCTCTATCATAACTAAACTACATTTATAGGAAGACAAGTTGAACGTGGAAAATGGCCATGTATAGATCGCCACCGGGCACGCCAGCTAGGGATCAATCACCAGTCGTAAGAACTATCAAAATTGACGAAAACACGGAACAAAGAAAAAAAGGGAGAGAAGAGATGGAGATGCCTGAACACCAAACTAAAAAAGCCACAACGGAGGAGCCGGGCTTTGACACAATTCTGCAAATGGAACAGGAAATGACATACTTGGAAGGACTGCTCGACTGGAAAAAAGTAGGTAGGGGCCATTTAGAAAAGCTCAAGAAAAGAATGAATAACAGTCTGGGTCAAAGACCATTCACAGCTTATTGGAAAGATCGAACAATTAGAAAGGATGAATGATAAGATTCAGAGTAAATACGATGACCTGCAGAAGGAGAAACTTATCACTGAAATGGAGCTAATGTCGGGAGCAAAGGGTAGCCGAATAGAAGACAAAAAACTCATAGAAGAATTAAAACAGAAGAATGAAAAACTGGAGAAAGAGATCGAAGACCTCAGAGAAGAAAAAATAGAGATCAAGCAAGACCGAGACCGACAATATAAAAGGCTGGAGGCGGAAATAGCAGAGATAACAGAAAGTAGGAATGAAATTAAGCAGCAACTTCAGGAAACGTCCAGAAAATTAAGGAAAGCAGAAGAGGACTACAAATTTTTGGAAAAGAAGCACGAAAAGTTGAAAGAAGAATTGATCCAGACCCAACAAACATTTGGTAGATCGAAAATCGCCTGGGAAAAACAACGTCATATCTTACAAGAAAAGCTACAAGAATTGGAAAATAAGCAAGGCATGGATACAGAAGCTGTAGTTAAAGAGATGCAGGCTCTTTCAAAGAAGATAGAAGATACACATGAAAAAAAGGAACAGGATGAAAACCTAACATGGTCGGAAGTGGTTATGGGAAGAAAGGTAATGGAAAGAGAGAAGAAAATAATGGAAGTCACGGCAAGAACAAAACCTGCGTTGATAATTAGACCAAACGAAGGAGAGACTACAAAACAAACAGTAAGAAGACTGGCAGAGACAATAGATCCTAGGAAAGAGAAAGTAAAAATCACAGGGATGAGAACAACAAAAGACCTGGTATTCCTGGAAACAGCTACCAAGGAAGATTTGAATAAAATTGTCTCCAAAGAACAAATAAAGAAGGATTTTAGAGTCGGAGAGACTAGGAGGCGAAACCCTTTAATGATAGTCTACGGCATACCATCAGATGTCAAAGACGAGGAAATTGTAGATGCCATGATAGAACCGAATTTTGAAGATCAAGAAATGGAAGAGGCAAAGAAGATCAAAGCTAGATTTAGAGCAGGCAAGAAAGGACAAAAGAAATGACATCTGCTGATTGAAGTAACGCCAGGTATAAGGAAGGTATTAATAAGCAAAGATAGAGTATACGTGGACTACGAGTCACACAAAGTCAAAGATTTCATCGTAGTACCACAGTGCTACGTTTGTCAGGATTTTGGCCATGTAATGAAGTACTGTGATGCTAAGGATGGAAAAGTGTGCAGATACTGTGGCTCAAAAAGACACAATAGCGACGAGTGTGAAGATAAGAATAAAAACATATGCGTACCGTGCAGGTTGAGACATAAGGAATGTCAAACACCCAACACAGAAGAATGTGTATCGTACAGGATGGCACGAGAACGGATAATAAGCAAGATAAATTATGGATAAAAAAGCACAACTAAAAAATAAGAAACGCAATAAACCGCCCAGTAAGAAAAAAAGGGATAAACGAAGATTAGAAGATTTTTTAAATAAAAAGAGAAAACAAGCTACTTCAACCAAGGACAAATATATTCAAACCGACATAAAAGAAGAAAAAGAATTAAAAGGGTCAATTAGGATGACTAACATGGAAATGGAACCTGAAAATAGAATAAAGAATACAGACATCACACCAACTGAGAAAGGAGATACAAAGAAGAAAACACTAATCTCATTCACACAGGGAGAACAGAAATATCTGTTTCCACCAAAAGAGAAAAGGATACAAGACAACACGATAACCTCTACTGAAGAAGAAGAGAAAACAATATTTAATGAGCCCAAAATGTTGTACCCTAATATGAACCATCTATACAGATTAGCCAAGCTTGAAGATAAAAACATACTGAATGCAGCATTTAGACAACTAGTAAGAGACATCCACGAAAAAGGAAGAACGATTACATATCCGGTCTTAGAAGAAATAGATAGATTGGAACTAAGAACGTTTGATCTGCCAGCTAATGGATGGGAGTTGCTAGATCTAATAGATGAGGTATACGAAAGAAGAGGCATCCACTGGGATCTAGAGAATGTCTATAAACAACTGGTAAATGCGCATGGTAGGATTTGTTTCGACTACAGTAAAACGGGGATGGATGCCTACGTTTATACCAAATATGCATAACACGTTAACAACAATTAGAATAGCACAAAACATTTCGCACAAATCGAAAATAGCAACAATGGAATTACGAAGATTTACAGAAACAAACAACATAGATATCTTAGCCATACAGGAGCCATATCTGCATAACAACATGTTAACAACTTTTCCAGTAACAAGTAAAATCATATACGGAGGTGAAGAACCCCAAGCAGCCACAGTAATAATGAACAGGAACATTGAAGCTTTAAAACTTTCACAATATTGTGACAATTGGATAATCTGTATAGAAATAACGAAAGGAACAGACACCTTTTGGATAGTCAATTCATATTTCGAGTATAGCAAAGACATTGAAATATTTATAGGTAAACTTCAACAAATCATTTGGCAGAATCCTGAAAAGAAAATATTGTTTCTTCTAGACTCGAATGCTAAGAGTACTGCTTGGGGATCACCCTCTACAGATGCAAGAGGAGAAATTATGGAAGATTTCATAGCCCAGAATGGATTAGTAATCGTAAATACTGGAAACAAACCAACGTTTGTGGGCTCCCGAGGATAATCTTATATTGATATAACACTCTGTGCACCAAATTTAGTTGATAACATTACAGATTGGCATACATGGGATCGAGAAACAACAAGCGATCACGAAATAATAACATTTAACATGGAATTAAATACACCAAGTAAGAATAAAGAAAGGTTAAACATTAAAAAGATAAATTGGGAAAATTTTAAAAAGAAGCTTACCTTACCACAATTGGACATAGACAAAAGTAGTGACGAATTAGTACAAAAAATTGAACAGGCTACTAAATTGGCAATAGAGGCACCCACTCCTAAAACCACGCAGAGAGTAGGATATGGTGATTTTTGGTCACCTAAACTGGAAAGATTAAGAAAAATCGTGCGAGCAAAAAGAAAACGTTACCAAGCCACAGCAATTCCAAATTTGAAAGAAAGAAGACTCTTAGCTTATAGGAAAGCCAAAGAAGAGTATGAAACAGAAATCATAGAAGCAAAGAAAAGAAGCTGGTAACTATTCCTAACCAAAAACATACAGCTTGATCAGTGGAGATTTCCATACAAATTAATAATGAAGAAAATAAACCCCTTAACACTTTGCACGTTAAGAAAAAATGACGGATCTTATACAGTAACTAGAAAGGAAACCATTGAAAATTTAACACGAAAGTTTTTCCCGAATGATATAATGGAAGATGAAACAGAAGATCAGAAACGAATAAGAAGAAAATTCGAAGAACCGACACAAGTAGAGCAGGTAAATAAGGAAGACATGGCAACAAATGAAGAAATCGAAAACATCATTAGGAAACTAAAAACAGGAAAATCACCAGGATTGGATGAAATACCAAACGAAGTCTTCGCGAAAAATAGAGAAATATGGACCCCGTACCTGACAAGACTTTGCAATGTACTACTACAACGGCAAGAATTTCCGGACTCATGGAAAATGTCAAAATTAATAATCCTGCTAAAAAACGAAGACAGGGACCCAACTGATGTAAGCTCATATCGTCCAATTTGCCTGCTAAAAAACTTAAGTAAAATATATGAAAAGATTATAGCAAATAGGATTAACAAACATAGGGATATGAGTGAAGATACACTACAGTTTGGCTTCAGAGCGGGCAGATCAACAGATGACGCTCTGAATAAGTACATAGAACAAATTCGAATGAGTAATTCAGAAAGTAAATATGTCCTGTCGCTCTACGTAGACATAGAGGGAGCATTTGACAACCTATGGGTCCCATCATTGGTCGATAAATTAGTTAAACTAGAAATGCCAACCTACTTGATAAATATCATTAAACACTACTTTCGGAACAGGCGGATCTCAGTACAAATGGAGCAAGAGGAGCGGCAAATTCGTAATGAAAAAGGCTGCCCAGAGGACTCAATATTAGGACCCTTAATGTGGGACATTTTGATACAACCCTGCCTAGAAAAATTAAATGCTAACAATCTAATAGACAAAATAATAGCCTTTGCAGATGATATTGCGATAATATTATCAGCCAATTCAAGAAGAGAAATAGAAATGAAAACAAATGCAATAGTTGAAGACCTAAACAATTGGTGTCATGAAAATAAACTAAAATTATCAGTCAAAAAAACAAAATACATGCTTTCCGGTAGAAAATTGAATAGAGGCCCACAAATAAAACTAGGCAATCATAAAATAGACAGAGTTAAAGAATTTAGATACCTAGGGGTAACAATCGATGAAAACCTGAACTATGGTAAACACATTCGAGAAATCGTTACGAGAGGAAATAAGGTGACAAATAAATTGATAACCCTAGGTAAAAATAAATATAAATTGTCTAACAAAATATTAAAATTGTATCACGAAATCCTGCTATGTGCTACAATGACTTACGAATCTAGCATATGGGTGCACAGACTGCTTCAAAACAAGAGAATAAAAGAAAACTTTATCAGACCACAAAGAAACCTTCTGATAAGATTAAGTGGTGCATATAGCACCACCCCCAACAATGCCCTGTGTTTGTTACTTGATGTCAAACCTTTGAACTTAATAGCAGTACAGAGAGCGGCAAATTATTGGATGAAAAGGAATAATAGAGAAGAGGTAAGGGCACTGTTGGGTGATGTTTTTGAAAGCGCCCAAGAGATTGAAGAAAGAATAAAAAAATGTGGAATATTGAATGGACGCACTCTGCTAAGTCACAAAGACTTAGAAATATTATACCAACGGTAGAAATCAGGGAACAAATAAAGTTTCTTGACCCAGCCCCAGGACTCATTCATTTTCTAACGGGACATGGTCCATATGAAACCTACCTACAAAAAATACAGGCCAAAGACAATTCAATTTGTGAATGTGGTGAAACGGGGACACCAGAGCATCATATACTCTGGTGCCCCTTTCTCGAAGAGTTATTTAAGGAAAGAGTGGACATAAGACAGAAGACGATAGCTGATATAATGAGAAGTGAGAAAGGTTACAATATCCTGAAGAAAATAACAGACCTTTACTCGAAACTAAAAATAGAACAATTCTATAGAGAAAAACACATAAGAAAAACAAGAGCAGAATGAATGTGGAAGGATGAATGGAATCCAGTTTCTCCTCAGGACCGGAGACTTCAGAACGTCTCGTGGAAGATACTAGAACTCCGTATCTGCCGGGGAGGACGAGCGTGGTTGTGCTAGTGCGTCTCCAGGCATAGGTGCTTGGAACGGAACTCCGGACGCACTAGAGTGTGTTTTTGCATGAGTCTTTCCTTCGAGTGGCGGGTCCATCTGTGTGTCCGTGTGCGTGTTGGCTATGACTGTGTCCCCATAGGAGACAAGTTTACTTCGTGAATGACTCAATAACGATATGTTAATGGAGATTGATCCCTATATCGGCACAGGTGGAAGGATACCTCGGACCAGGATCCACACTAAGTACTCTGAGTGGGCCCTGGACCTCAAACCTGTGATATTGGGAGAAAATCTATTGCAACCACGAGAACATTCAATAAACGAAGGCTCAAGAGACTATTAAGAGGAATGCGGTATGGATTAGTGAAGACTAGTGTGGCTTAGTGTGTTTTGGTGAATGCGGTTTATGTGTCAACTTAGTGTTCTTAGTGCTTTTAGTGTGTGAAACAGGCAAAATATACAGGGAAAAACCAGTGTATAATTAGTGAAAGAATTAAATATGATCACATGAGAGAAACGTGAAATAGCAGGTCAAAACCAAGCTCATACAGGGAAAACCTGAAGATAGAAGAAGTCCATCAAAGTAAATGAAATAACATAGTAAAAAATAAACACTAAATAAACATTAAATTCAAAATTAAATTAAATTAAATTAAATTAAATTAAATTTAAAAAAATAGAATAAATAAATAAAGCACATTTAAAAAAATTAAAACATAATAATCATAGTTAATAAAAATGGACTCAACCAAGCTAAGTAA
Source organism: Thermobia domestica (assembly GCF_964235325.1). Lineage (NCBI taxonomy): Eukaryota > Metazoa > Arthropoda > Insecta > Zygentoma > Lepismatidae > Thermobia > Thermobia domestica. The sequence goes on along the minus strand of NC_137470.1, from coordinate 58,304,313 downwards.
AGAAACAAAGTTTAAATAACTCCAATAATAATAATAAGAAGAAGAATTGTAATAATAATAATAATAATACTAATATTACGTACAGACATAAATATACCAAAAATAGAAGTACCTAAACATTTAGAAGTAACTAACTAAATACTAACAAGATCAAAATCAAATAAATAAAAATACAAAACAGAGGTAGGAAATGACAACGCAGATCAGAAAGAGTTTAGATAATTATGATTTGATTAGCAAACAATTTAGTATCACAACATGTTAGTGTCAAGATCAATGGTCAAATACCCTGGAAATCGTATTAGTAGATAGTTGAGTATTGCATAGTTTAATATTAGAATATGCTAGGGTCAAGCTTAACGGTTATAGCACTTTGGAAATTACAACAGTCAATACTTGAGTTTTGAATAGTTTATTCTTTGTTCATTCTTTGTCTTGTTTTGTTTTCTGTTTCGTTTTTTTGTCTCTTGTTTCTTGTTTGTGGTTTCCTTTCCCTCCCTTATTCAAATCCCCTTTCACCTATTCCAAAATGCAAAACAAATGAATTAAAGAAATAAAAGGCAATGATGATAACCCGTGCCGGTTTTAATTTTCAGATACCGGTTCTGAAAGACGGGCCTGAGCCTTAAAAAGAAAAAAAAGTGTATACCGAAAGTAATGAATCTTCCCACCGCGTGGCGCTCCACTCGCAAGAAGCAAGCTACCCGTAGGGATTGTGGTGGATGATCCAAACAATTAACGAACTGAAGCACTATGCGCACACAGAGTATGTGTCAAAAAAGTAATGAGACTTCACATCGCGTTGCGCTCCACTTGCTAGAAGCAAGTAACCCGGAGGGATTTTGTTGGATGATCCAAACAATTAACGCAGGATGGACTATGCCCTCAAAAAGTGTATGCACAAATTAATGAGACTTCCTACCCCGTGGCGCTCCACTCGCTAGAAGCAAGATACCCGGAATGATAGCGGTGGATGATCCAAACAATTAACGAATTGAAGCACTACGCTCACACACAGTATGTGTCAAGAAAATAATGAGACTCGCCGCTGCGTGGCACTTCATTCGCCAGAAGCAAGCACCCCGGAGGGATTTTGGTGGATAATAGAAGGAATTATCGCACTGAAGCACTATCCCCTCATAAAGTGTACGCAGAAAGTAATGAGACTTGCTACCGCGTGGCGCTCCACTCGCAAGAAGCAAGCTACTCGGAGGGATTTTCGTGGATAATCCAAACAATAAACGCACTGAATAACAAAGCCCTCAAAAAGTGTATGCAGAATATACTTCAACTTGCCACCTCGTGGCGCTCACTCGCATGAAGGAAGCTACCCGGAAAGATTGTGATGGGTGAACCAAACAATTAACGAACTGAAGGACATTGCTCAGACAAAGTATGTGTCAAGAAGGTAATGAGACTCGCCGCTGCGTGGCGCTCCATTCGCTAGAAGCAAGCTACCCGCATGGATTTTCTTGGATGTTCCAAACAATTAACGCAGTGAAGAACTATGCCCTCATAATGCGTATGCAGAAAGTTATGATACTTCCGACAGCGTGGCGCTCCACTCGCTAGAAGCCAGCTACCCGGAGGGATTTTAGTGGTTTATCCAAACAATTAACGCATTGAAGAGCTATGCTCTCTTAAATTGTATGCAGAAAGTATTTAGACTTCCACCGGCGTGGCTCTTCACAAGCTAGAACCCTGCTACCCGGTGGTATTTTGGTGGATGATCCAAACAATAAACGCACTGGAGAACTATGCCCTCATAAAGTGTAGGCAGAAAGTAATGAGACTTCCCACCGCGTGGGGCTCCACTCGATAGAAGCCAGCTACACGGAGGGCTTTTGGTTGATGATCCAAACAATTAATGCACAGAAGAACTATGCCATCTTAAGGTGTATGCAGAAAGTAATGAGACTTCCCACTGCGTTGCGCTCAACTCTCCAGAAGGCAGCAACCCGGAGGGACTTTTGGTGGATGATCAAAACAATTAACGCACTGAAGAACTATGCTCTTATAAAGTGTATGAACAAAGTATAGACACTTGCTACACCGTGGCGCTCCACTCGCTAGAACCAAGCTACCTGGCGGGATTTTGGTGTCTGATCCAAATAATTTACGAACTGAAGAACTATGCCTTCATAAAATGTATGCAGAAAGTAATGAGACTTCCACCGCGTAGCGCTCCACTCGTTAGAAGGCAGCAAATCGGATGGATTTATGGTGGATGATCAAAACAATTAACGCACTGAAGAACTATGCCCTCATAAAGTGTATGCAGAAAGTAATGAGACTTTCCCGCGCGTCGCACTCCACTCGCTAGAAGCAAGCTACCCGGAGGAATATTGGTAGATTTTCCACACAATTAAGGAACTGAAGATTTATTCTCACACACATTATGTGTCAAAAAAGTAATAAACTCGATGCTGCGTGGTGCTCCACTCGCTAGAAGCAAGCTACCCGGAAGGATTTTGGTGGATGATTCAAACAATTAACGCACTGAAGAACTATTCCCTCATAAAATGTATGCAGAAGGTAATGAGACTTCACATCGCGTTGCGCTTCACTCGCTAGAAGCAAGCTACCCGGAGGGATATTGGTGGATTTTCCAAACAATTAACATGTTGAAGCTCTATGCTCAGACACATTAGCTCTCAAGAAAGTAATGAGACTTGCTACCACGTGGCGCTCCACTCGCTAGAAGCAAGCTACCCGTAGGGATTTTGGTGGATGATTCAGACACTTAACGCAATGAAGAACTATTGCTTCATAAAATGTATGCAGAATGTAATGACACTTCACATTTCGTGGCGGTCCACTCGCTAGAAGCAAGCTCCCCGGAGGGATATTGGTGGATTTTCCAAACAATTAACGAACTGAAGCTCTATGCTCAGACACATTAGCTCTCAAGAAAGTAATGAGACTCGCCGTTGCATGGCGCTCCATTCGCTAGAAGCAAGCTAACCGGATGAATTTTGGTGGATGATAGAAACAATTATCGCACTGAAAAACTATACCCTCATAATGTGTATGCACAAAGTAATGAGACTTGCTACACCGTTGCGCTCCACTCGCTACAAGCAATCTACCCGGAGGGATTTTGATGGATGTTCAAGACAATTAAATCACTGGAGAACTATGCCCTCCTAAAGTGTATGCAGAAAGTAATGAGACTTTCATCGCGTGCCGCTCCGCTCGCTAGAAGAAATCTAGACGGAGGGATATTGGTGGATTTTCCAAACAATTAACGAACTGAAGCTCTATGCTCGCACACATTATATGTCAATAAAGTAATGAGACTCGCCGCTGCGAGGCACTCCACTCGCTAGAAGCAAGCTACCCGGAAAGAATTTGGTGGATGATCCAAACAATAAACGCACTGGACAACTATGCCCTCAAAAAAGTGTATGCAGAAAGTAATTATACTTGCCGCCTCGTTGCGCTGCAATCGCTAGAAGCAAGCTACCCGGAATGATTTTGGTGGATGATCCAAAGAATTAACGCACTGAAGAACTATGCCCTCATAAAGTGTATGAACAAAGTAATGATACTTCATACCCCTTGGCGCTCCACTCGCTAGAAGCAAGCTACCTGGAGGGATTTTGGTGGATGATCCTAATAATTAACGTACTGAAGCACTATGCTCACACAGAGTTTGTGCCAAGAAAGTAATGAGAATCGCCGCTGCGTGGCACTTCATTCGCTAGAAGCTAGCTACCCGGAGGGATTTTGGTGGATGATAGAAACAATTATCGCACTGAAGCAATATGCCCCCATAAAGTGTATTCAGAAAGAAATGAGACTTGCTACCATGTGGTGCTCCACTCGCTAGAAACGAGTTACCCGGAGGGATTTTGGTGGATGATAAAAACCATTAACGCACAGAAGAAATATGCCCTCATAAAGTGTATGCAAAAAGTAATGAGACTTCCTACTGCGTGGTCCTCCAGTCGCTAGAAGCAAGCTACACGGATGGATATTGGTGAATGATCCAAACAATTAACGTACTGAAGCACTATGCTCACACATAGTATGTGTCAAGAAAGTAATGACACTCGCCGCTGCGTGAAACTTCATTCGCTAGAAGCAAGCTACCCGGAAGGATTTTGGAGGATGATCCAAACAATTAACGCACTGGAGAACTATCCCCTCCTAAAGAGTATTCAGAAGGTAATGAGACTTCCCACCGCGTGGCGCTCCACTTGCTAGAAGGCAGCTACCCGGAGGGATTTTTGTTCGATGATCAAAACAATTAACGCAGTGAAGATCTATGCCTATATATAGTGTATGCAGAAATTAATGAGACTTCCATCCTCGCGGCGCTCCACTCACTAGTAGCAAGCTACCCGGAGGGATTTTGGTGGATGAACCAAACAATTAACGCAATGAAAAGCTATGCCCTCATAAAGTGTATGCAGAAAGTAAAGAGACTTCCCACCGCGCGGCGCTCCACTCGTTAGATGGCAGGTACCCGGAGGGATTTTTTTGCGGATGATCCAAACAATTAACGCACTGAAGAACTAAGCATCCATAAAGTTTAAGCAGAATGTAATAAGTCTTCCCCCCCCCCTGTTGCTCTATCGCTAGAAGCATGTTACCCGGAAGGATATTTGTAGATTTTCCAAACAATTAACAAACTGAAGCTCTATTCTCACACACATTTTGTGTCAAAAAATTAATAAGACTCGCTGCTGCGTGGTGCTCCACTCGCTAGAAGGAAGCTACTCGGAGGGATTTTTCTGGATGATTCAAACAATTAACTCACTGAAGCACTATACCCTCATAAAGTGTACGCAGAAAGTAATGTGACTTGCTACCGCGTGCCGTTCCACTCGAAAGAAGCAAGCTACCCGGAGGGATTTTGGTGGATGATTCAAACAATTAACGCACTGAAGAACTATTCCCTCATAAAATGTATGCAGAAGGTAATGAGACTTCACATCGCGTGGCGCTCCACTCGCTAGAAACAAGCTACCCGGAGGGATTGTGGTGGATGATCCAACAATTAACGAAGTGAAACACTACGCTCACATTGTATGTGTCAAGAAATTAATGAGACTCGCCTCTGCGTGGCGCTCCATTCGCTAGGAGCAAGCTACCCGGAACGATTGTGGTGGATGATCCAAACAAATAACGAACTTAAGCACTACGCTCACACAGTATGTGTGAAGAAAGTAATGAGACTCTCCTCTGCGTGGCGCTCCATTTGCTAGAAGCAAGTAACCCGGAGGAATTTTTGTGGATGTTCCGAACAATTAACGCACTGAAAAAGTATGTCCTCAAAATGCGTATGCAGAAAGTAATGATACTTCAGGCATCGTGGCGCTCCACTGGCTAGAAGCAAGCTACCCTGAGTGATTTTAGTGGATGATCCAAACCATTAACGCACTGAAAAGCTATGCCCTCATAAAGTGTATGCAGAAAGAAATGATACTTCCCACCGCGTGGCGTTCCACTCGCCAGAACCAAGCTGCCCGGAGTGATATTGGTGGATTTTTCAAACATTTAACGAACTGAAGCTCTATTCTAACACACATTATGTGTCAAAAAAGTAATAAGACTCCCCGCTGCGTGGCGCTCCACTCGCTAGAAGCAAGCTACCCGGAGGGAGTTTGGTGGATGGTCCAAACAATTAACTCACTTGAGAACTATGCCCTCCTAAAGTTTATGCATAAAGTAATGAAAGTTTCCCCACGTGGCACTCCACTCGCTATAAATAATCTACCAGGAGGGATATTGGTGGATTTTCCAAACAATTAACGAGCTGAAGCTCTATTCTCACACACATTATGTGTCAAGAAAGTAATGAGACACGCTGCTGCGTGGCACTCCACTCGCTAGAAGCAAGCTACGCGGAAAGATTGTGATGGATGAACCAAACAATTAACGAACTGAAGCACTATGCTCACACACAGTATGTTTCAAGAAAGTAATGAGACTCGCCTGTGCGTGGCGCTCCATTCGGTAGAAGCAAGCTATCCGGAGGTATTTTGGTGGATGATCCAAACAATTAACGCACTGAAGAACTATGACCTCATAAAGTGTATGAACAAAATAATGACACTTGCTACCCCGTGGCGCTCCACTCGCTAGAAGCAAGCTACCCGGAGAGATTGTGGTGGTGATCCAAGAAATTAAAGAACTGAAGAAGTATACCCTACTAAAGTGTATGCAGAAAGTAATGAGACTTTCCACCGCGTGGGGCTCCACTCGACAGAAGCAAGCTACACGGAGGGATATTGGTGTTTAAACCAAACAATTAACGTAATGAACCACTATGCTCACACATAGTATGTGTCAAGAAAGTGATGAGACTCGCCGCACGTGGCGGAGCATTCTATAGAAGGAAGCTACTGGGAGTGATTTTGGTGGATGATCCAAAAAATTAACGCACTGAAGAACTATACGCTCATAAAGTGTATACAGAAAGTAATAAAACTTCCCACCGCGTGGCCCTCCACTCGCAACAAGCAAGCTACCCGGAGGGATTGTGGTTAATGATTCAAACAATTAACGCACTGAAGAACTATTGACTCATAAAATGTATGCAGAATGTAATGACACTTCACATTTCGTGGCGCTCCACTCGGAAGAAGCAAGCTCCCCGGAGGGATATTGGTGTATTTTCCAAACAATTAACGAACTGAAACTCTATGCTCAGACACATTAGCTGTCAAGAAAGTAAATAGACTCGCCGTTGCATGGCGCTCCATTCGCTAGAAGTAAGCTACCCGGATGGATTTTGGTGGATGATAGAAACAATAATCGCACTGAAGAACTATGCCCTCATAAAGTGTATGAACAAAATAATGACACTTGCTACCCCGTGGCGCTCCACTCGCTAGAAGCAAGCTACCCGGAGAGATTGTGGTGGATGATCCAAGAAATTCAAAAACTGAAGAAGTATACCCTACTAAAGTGTATGCAGAAAGTAATGAGACTTTCCACTGCGTGGGGTTCCACTCGCTAGAAGCAAGCTACCCGGAGTGAGTTTGGTGGATGGTCCAAACAATTAACTCACTGGAGAACTATGCCCTCCGAAAGTGTATGCAGAAAGTAATGAGAATTTCCCCACGTGGTGCTCCACTCGCTAGAAGCAAGCTACTCGGAGGGATTGTGATGGGTTAACCAAACAATTAACGAACTGAAGCATTATACTCACACACAGTATGTGCCAAGGAAGGAATGAGACTCGCCGTTGCGTGGCACTTCATTCGCTAGAAGCAAGCTACCCGGAGCGATTTTGGTGGACGATAGAAACAATTATCGCACTGAAGCAATATGCCCCCATAAAGTGTATGCAGAAAGAAATGGGACTTGCTACCGCGTGGTGCTCCACTGGCTAGAAGCAAGCTACCCAGAGGGAGTTTGGTGGATGGTCCAAACAATTAACTCACTGGAGAACTATGCCCTCCTAAAGTGTATGCAGAAAGTAATGATACTTTCCTCACGTGGCGCTCCACTCGCTAGAAACAATCTACCCGGTGGTATATTGGTGGATTTTCCAAACAATTAACGAACTGAAGCTCTATGTTCGCACACATTATGTGTCAAAAATAATGAAACTCGCCGCTGCGTGGCACTCCACTCGCTAGAAGCAAGCTACCGGAAAGATTGCGATGGGTTAAGCAAACAATTAACGAACTGAAGCACTATGCTCACAGACAGTATGTGTCAAGAAAGTAATGACACTCGCAGCTGCGTGGCGCTCCATTCGCTACAAGCAAGCTACCCGGAACGATTGTGGTGGATGATCCAAACAAATAACAAACTTAAGCACTAAGCTCACACAGTATGTGTCAGGAAAGTAATGAGTCTCGCCGGTGCGTGGCGCTCCATTCGGTAGAAACAAGCTCCCTGGAGAGATCTTGGTGGATGATCCAAACAATTAACGCACTGAAGAACTATGCTGTCTTAAGGTGTATGCAGAAAGTAATGAGACTTCCGACTGCGTGGTCCTCCACTCGATAGAAGCCACCAACACGGAGGGATTTTGTTGGATGATCCAAACAATTAACGAACTGAAGAACTATGCCGTCTTAAGGTGTATGCAGAAAGTAATGAAACTTCCCACTGCGTGGTCCTCCACTCGCTAGAAGCAAGCTACACGGAGTGATATTCGTGTTTGATCCAAACAGTTAACGTACTGAAGCACTATGCTCACACATAATATGTGTCAAGAAAGTAATGAGACTCGCCGCTGCGAGGCGCTCCATTCGCTAAAAGGAAGCTACTCGGAGGGATTTTGGTGGATGATCCAAACAATTAACGCACTGAAGAACTATGCACTCATAAAGTGTATACAGAAAGTAATGAATCTTCCCACCGCGTGGCGCTCCACTCGCAAGAAGCAAGCTACCCGGAAAGATTGTTGTGGATTATTCAAACAATTCACGAAATGAAGCACTATGCTCACACAGATTAAGTGCCAAGGAAGGAATGAGACTCGCCGCTGCGTGGCACTTCATTCGCTAGAAGCAAGCTACCCGGAGGGAGTTTGGTGGATGATAGAAACAATTATCGCACTGAAGCAATATGCCCCCATAAAGTGTATGCAGAAAGAAATGGGACTTGCTACTGCGTGGTGCTCCACTGGCTAGAAGGCATCAACCCGGAGGGATTTTTTGTGGATGATCAAAACAATTAACGCACTGAAGAACTATGCCCTTATAAAGTGTAGGCAGAAAGTTATTAGACTTCCCCCCTAGTGGCGCTCCACTCGCTAGAAGCAAGCTACCCGTAATATTTTATTGGATGATCCAACCAATTAACGAACTGAAGAACTATGCCCTCTTAAAGTGTATGTAGAAAGAAATGAGACCTCTACCGCGTGGTGCTCCCCTCGCTAGAAGCAAGTTACCCGGAGGGATTTTGGTGGATGATCCAAACAATTAACGCACTGGATAACTATTCCCTCATGAAATGTATGCAGAAGGTAATGAGACTTCACATAACGTGGCGCTCCACTCGCTAGAAGCAAGCCACCCTTAGGGATTGTGGTAGATGATCCAAACAATTAACGAACTGAAGCACTATGCTCATACACAGCACATGTGAAAAAATAATGAGACTCGCCGCTGGGTGGCACTGTATTCGCTAGAAGCAAGCTACCCGGAGGGAATTTAGTGGATGAATCAAACCATTAACGCACTGAAAAACTGTGCCGTCATAAAGTGTATGAAGCAAGTAATGAGACTTCCCACCGCGTGGCGCTCCACTCGCTAGAAGCAAGCTACCCGGAGGGATATTGGTAGATTTTACATACAATTAACGAACCGAAGCTTTATACTCACACACATTATGTGTCAAAAAAGGAATAGGACTCGATGCTGTGTGATGCTCTACTCGCTAGAAGCAAGCCACCCGGAGGGATTGTGGTAGATGATCCAAAGAATAAACGCACTGGAGAACTATGCCCTCATAAAGTGTATGCAGAAAGTGATGAGACTTCCCACCGCGTGCGGCGCCACTCGATAGAAGTCAGCTACACGGAGGGATTTTGGTGGATGATCCAAACAATTAACGCACTGAAGAACTATGTTATCTTAAGGTGTATGCAGAGACTAATGAGACTTCCCAGCGCGTAGAGCTCCACTCGCTAGAAGGCCCCAACCCGGAGGGATTTTTATTGGATGATCAAAGAGTTAACGCACTGAAGAGCTATGCCCTTATAAAGTGTATGCAGAAAGTAATGAGACTTCCCACCGCGTGGGGCTCCACTCGATAGAAGTCAGCTACAGGGAGGGATTTTGGTGGATGATCCAAACAATTAACGCACAGAAGATCTATGCCATCTTAAGGTGTATGCAGAAAGTAGTGAGACTTCCCACCGTGTAGCGCTCCACTCGCTAGAAGGCAGCAACCCGGAGGGTTTTTTGGTGGATGATCAAAACAATTAACGAACTGAAGAACTATACCCTTATAAAGTGTATGCAGAAAGTAATGAGAATTCCCACCTCTTGGCGCTCCATTCGCTAGAAGTAAGCTACCCGGGGGATTTTGGTGGATGATCCAAAATATTAACGTACTGAAAAACTATGCCCTCATAAAGTGTATGCAGAAAGTAAAGAGACTTCCCACCGCCTGGTCCTCCACTCGTTAGAAGGCAGCTACCCGGAGGGATTTTTGGTGGATGATCAAAACAATTAACGAACTGAAGAACTATACCCTTATAAAGTGCATGCAGAAAGTAATGAGTCTTTCCCGCGCGTGGCGAAGCTCCACACTGTAGAAGCAAGCTACCCGGAGGGATATTGGTAATTTCCCATACAATTAACGAACAGAAGCTTTATTCTCACACACATTATGTGTCGAAAAAGTAATAAGACTCGATGCTGCGTTGTGCTCCACTCGCTAGAAGCAAGCTACACGGAGGGATATTGGTGTATTTTCCGAACAATTAAAGAACTGAAGCTCTATGCACAGACACATTAGCTCTCAAGAAAGTAATGAGACTTGCTACTGCGTGGCGCTCCACTCACAAGAAGCAAGCTACTCGGTGGGATTTTGGTGGATGATCCAAACAATAAATGCACTGAAGAACTAGGCCTTCATAAAGTATGCAGAAAATAATTAAACTTGCCACCTCGTGGCGCTCCACTCGCATGAAGGAAGCTACCCGGAAAGATTGTGATGGATGAACCAAACAATTAACGAACTGAAGCACTATGCTCAGACACAGTATATGTTAAAAGAACAATGAGACTCGCCGCTGTGTGGCGTTCCATTCGCTAGAAGCAAGCTACCCGGAGGGATATTGGTGGGTGATCCAAACAATTACCGCACTGAAGAACTATGCCCCCATAAAGTGTATGCAGAAAGTAATGAGAGTTCCCACCGCGTAGCGCTCCATTCGATATAAGCCAGCTACCCGGAGGGATTTTTGAGGATGATATAAACAATTAAAGAACTGATGCACTATTCCCTCATAATGTGTATGCAGAAAGTAATGAAACTTCCCACCGCGTGGCGCTCCACTCGATAGAAGCAAGCTACCCGGAGGGATTGTGATGGATGAACCTAAAAATAAACGAACTGAATTACTATGCTCACACACAGTATGCGTCAAGAAAGTAAAGAGACTCGCCGCTGCGTGGCGCTCCATTCGCTAGAAGCAAGCTACCCGGAGGGATTTTTGTGGATGATCCAAACAATTAACGCACTGAAGAACTATGCCCTCATAAAGTGTATGCAGAAAGTAAAGAGACTTCCCACCGCGTGGCGCAAAAAGCGTTAGATGAAAGCTACCCGGAGGAATTTTGGGGGATGTTAGAAACTATTAACGCACTGAAGAACTATTCCATTATGTATTGGATGCAGAAAGTAGTGAAGCTTCCCACAGCGTGGCGCTGCACTCTCTAGAAGCAAGCAACCCAGAGAGATTGTGATGGATGAACCAAACAACTAACGAACTGAAGCACTATGCTGACACATAGTACGTGTCTAGAAAGTAATGAGACTCGCCGATGCGTGGCGCTTCATTCGCCAGAAACCAGCTACCCGGAGGGATTTATGTGGATGATCCAAAAAATTTACGCACTGAAGAACTATGCACTCATAAAGTTAATGCAGAAAGTAATAAGACTTCCTACCGCGTGGCACTCCACTCGATAGAAGCAAGCTACCCGTAAGGAGTTTTGGTGGATGATCCATACAATTAACGCACTGAAGAACTATGCCCTCAAAAATTGTATCCAGAAAGTAATGAGACTTCTCACCGCGTGGCACTCCATTCGCTAGAAGCCAGCTACCCGAGGGGATTTTAGTGGATGATCCGAAAAATTAACGCACTGAAGAGCTAGGCCCTCGTAAAGGCTATGCAGAACGTAACGAGACTTGCCACCGCGTAGCGCTTCACTCGCCAGATGCAAGCAACCAGGAGGGATTGTGATGGGGGAAAAAACGATTAACGAACTGAAGCACTATGCTCACACCCAGTATGTGTCAAGAAAGTAATGAGACTCGTCGTTGCGTGTCGCTCCTTTTTTCTAGAGGCAAGCTACCCTCAGGGTTTTTCTTTAATGATAAAAACAATTAACGCACTGAAGTTCTATGCAGTCATAAAGTGTATGCAGTAAGTAAAGAGACTTGACACCGCATGGCGCTCTACTCGTTAGAAGCCAGCGACCCGGAGGGATTTAAGTGGATATTCCTAACAATTAACGCACTGAAGAACTATGCTCTCATAATGCGTATGCAGAAAGTAATGATACTTCCCACAGTGTAGCGCTCCATTCGCTAGAAGCCAGCTAACCGGAGGGATTTTAGTGGATGATCCAAACAAATAACGCAAAGAAGAGCTATGCTCTCATAAAGTGTATTCAGAATGTATTTAGACTTCCCACGGCGTGGCTCTCCACCCGCTAGAATCCAGCTTCCCGGAGGTATTTTGGTGGATGATCCAAACAAGTAATGAACTGAAGCACAATTCCCTCGTAAAGTGTAAGCAGAAAGTAATGAGACTTCCCTCGGCGTGGCGCTCCACTCGCTAGAAGCAAGCAACCAGGATGTATTGTGATTGATGAACCAAACAATTAACGAACTGAAGCACAATGTTCACACACAGTATTGTGAAGAAAGTAATGAGTCGAGCCGCTACGTGTCGCTCCACTCGCTCGAAGGAAGCTACTCGTAGGGATTGCGGTGATGATCCAAATAATTAACGAAATGAAGCACTATCCTAACATACAGTATATGTCAAGAAAATAATGAGACTCGCCGCTGCCTGGCGCTCCATTCGCTAGAAGCAAGCAACCCGGAGGGATTTTGTTTGGTGATCCAAAAAAATAATGCACTGAAGAACTATGCCCTCATAAAGTGTGTGCAGAAAGTAATGAGACTTTGCCCCGCGTGGTGCTCCACTCGCTAGAAGGAAGCTACCCGGAGGGATTTTGGTGGATGATCCAAACAACTAACGCACTGAATGACTATTCTCTCACACAGTATATGTCAAAAAAGTAATGAGTCTCGCCGCTGCGTGGCGCTCTATTCGCTAGAAGCAAACTAACTGGAGTGTTTTTGGTGGTGATACAAACAATTAACGCACTGAAGAACTATGCCCTCATAAATTGTATGCAGAAAGTAATGTAGCTTCCCACAGCGTGGCGCTCCACTCGCAAAAAGCAAGCAACCCGGAGGGATTGTGGTTGGTGATCCAAACGTTTAACGAATAGAAGCATTATGCTCAAATACAGTATGTGTCTAGAAACTAATGAGACTCGCCGCTGCGTGGCGCTCCATTTGCAAGAAACCAGCTACACGGAGGGATTTTGGTGGATGATCCAAACAATTAACGCACTGAAGAACTATGCCCTCATAAAGTGTATACAGAAAATTCTGAGACTTCACACCGCGTGGCCTTCCACTCGCTAGAAGCCAGCTAACCGTAGGGATTTTTGGTGGATGATGGAAACAATTAAGTGACTGAAGAACTATGCCCTCATAAATTGTATGCAGAAAGTATTGAGACTTCCCCCCTCGTGTCGCTCCACTCGCTAGAAGTAAACTACCCGGGGGATTTTGGTGGATGATCCAAATAATTAACGCACTGAAGAACTATGCCCTCATAAAATGTATGCAGAAAGTAATGAGACTTCCCCCCACGTGGCACTCCACTCGCTAGAAGCAAGCTGCCTGGAGGGATTGTGGTGGATGATCCAAATAATTAACGAACTGAAGCACTATGCTCACACACAGTATGTGTCTAGAAAGTAATGAGACTCGTCGCTGTGTGGCTCTTCATTCGCTAGAAGCAACCTACCCGGAGGGATTTTATTGGATGATTCAAACAATTAACGCACTGAAGAACTATTCCCTCATAAAATGTATGCAAAAGGTAATGAGACTTCACATCGCGTGGCGCTCCACTCGCTAGAAGCAAGCTACCCGGAGGGATATTGGTGGATTTTCCAAACAATTAACGAACTTAAGCTCTAAGCTCAGACACATTAGCTCTCAAGAAAGTAATGAGACTCGCCGTTGAATGGTGCTCCATTCGCTAGAAGAAAGCTACACGGAGGGATTTTGGTAGATGATAGAAATAATTATCGAACTGAAGCACTATCCCCTCATAAAGTGTACGCATAAAGTAACGAGACTTGCTACCGTGTGGCGCTCCACTCGAAAGGAGCAAGCTACGAGGAGGGATTTTTGTGGATGATCAAAACAATTAACGCACTGAAGAACTATGCCCTTATAAAGTGTATGCAGAAAGTATTGAGACTTCCTCCTCGTGTCGCTCCACTCGCTAGAAGTAAACTACCCGGGGGATTTTGGAGGATGATCCAAATAATTAACGCACTGAAGAACTATGCCCTCATAAAATGTATGCAGAAAGTAATGAGACTTCACAACGCGTGGCCTTCCACTTGCTAGAAGTAAGCTACCCGGGGGATTTTGGTGGATGATCCAATCAATTAACGAACTGAAAAACTATGCCCTCATATAGTGTATGCAGAAAGTAAAGAGACTTCCCACCGCGTGGCCCTCCACTCGTTAGAAGGCAGCTATCCGGAGGGATTTTTTGCGGATCATCCAAACAATTAACGCACTGAAGAAATATCCCCTCATAAAGTGTATTCAGAAAGTAATGAGACTTTCCCGCGCGTGGCGCTCCACTCGCTAGAAGCAAGCTACCCGGAGGGATATTGTTAGATTTTCCATACAATTAACGAACTGAAGCTTTATTTTCACACACATTATGTGCCAAAAAAGTAATAAGACTCGATGCTGCGGGGTGCTCCACTCGCTAGAAGCAAGCTACCCGTAGAGATTTTGGTGGATGATTCAAAGAATTAACGCACTGAAGAACTATTCCCTCATAAAATGTATGCAGAAGGTAATGAGACTTTACATCGCGTGGCGCTCCACTCGCTAGAAGCAAGCTACCCGGTAAGATATTGGTGGATTTTCCAAACAACTAACGAACTGAAATTTTATGCTCAGACACATTAGCTCTCAAGAAAGTAATGAGACTTGCCGCTGCGTGGCGCTCTATTCGCTAGAAACTTGCTTTCCAGAGGGATTTTGGTGGATGATACAAACAATTAACGCACTGAAGCATTATGCACTCATAAAATGTATTCACAAAGTAATGACACTTGACACCACGTCTCGCTCCACTCGCTAGAAGCGAGCTACCCGTAGGTATTTTTGGTGGGGGATCCATACAATTAACGCACTGAAGAACTATGCCCTCTTTAATTGTATGCAGAAAGTAATGAGACTTCTCCCCGCCTGGCACTCCACTCGGTAGAAGCAAGCTACCCGGAGGGATTTTGGTCGATGATCCAAACAATTAACGAACTCATGCACTATGCTCACACACAGTATTTGTCTAGAAAGTAATGAGACTCGCCGCTGTGTGGCGGTTCATTCGCTAAAAGCAACCTACCGGGAGGGAAATTGGTGAATGCTAAAAACAATTTACGCACTGAAGCATTATGCCCTCATAAAGTGTATGCAGCAAGTAAAGAGACTTGTCACCGCTCCATTCCTTAGAAGCAAGCTACCCGGAGGGATTTTGGTGGATGTTCCAAACAATTAACGCACTGAAGAACTATGCCCTCATAAAGTGTATTTAGAAAGTAGTGAGACTTCACACCGCGTGGCCTTCCACTCGATAGAAGCCAGCTACCCGGGGGGATTTTCGTTTTTGATCCTAACAATTAACGCACTAAAGAACTATGCCCTCATAGAGTGTATGCAGAAAGTAATGAGACTTGCCACCGCCTAGTGCTCCACTCGCTAGAAGCCAGCTAACCGTAAGGATTTTTGGTGGATGATCAAAACAATTAACTGACTGAAGAACTATGCCCTCATAAATTGTATGCAGAAAGTAATGAGACTTCCCCCCACGTGGCACTCCACTCGCTAGAAGCAAGCTGCCTGGAGGGATTGTGGTGGATGATCCAAACAATTAACGAACTGAAGCACTATGCTCACACAGAGTATGTGTCTGGAAAGTAATGAGACTCGTCGCTGTGTGTCTCTTCATTCGCTAGAAGCAACCTACCCGGAGGGATTTTGGTGGATGATTCAAACAATTAACGCACTGAAGAACTATTCCCTCATAAAATGTATGCAGAAAGTAATGAGACTTCACATCGCGTGGCGCTCCACTCGCTAGAAGCAAGCTACCCGGTGGGATATTGGTGGATTTTCCAAACAACTAACGAACTGAAATTTTATGCTCAGGCACATTAGCTCTCAAGAAAGTAATAAGACTTGCCTCTGCGTGGCGCTCTATGCGCTGGAAACTTGCTATTCGGAGGGATTTTGGTGGATGATACAATCAATTAACGCACTGAAGCATTATGCCCTCATATAGTGTATGCACAAAGTAATGAGACTTGCCACAACGTCTCGCTCCACTCGCTAGAGGCGAGCTTCCCGTAGGGACTTTTGGTGGATGATCCATACAATTAGCGCACTGAAGAACTATGCCCTCTTAAATTGTATGCAGAAAGTAATGAGACTTCTCCCCGCCTTTCACTCCACTCGGCAGAAGCAAGCTACCCGGAGGGATTTTCGTGGATGTTCCAAACAATTAACGAACTGAAGCACTATGCTCACACACAGTATGTGTCTAGAAAGTAATGAGACTCGCCGCTGCGTGGCTCTTCATTCGCTAAAAGCAACCTCCCGGGAGGGATATTGGTGAATGATACAAACAATTAACGTACTGAAGCATTATGCCCTCATAAAGTGTATGCAGCAAGTAAAGAGACTAGTCACCGCGTGGCGCTACATTCCTTAGAAGCAATCTACCCGGAGGGATTTTGGTGGATGTTCCAAACAATTAACGCACTGAAGAACCATGCCCTCATAATGTGTATGCAGAAAGTATTGAGACTTACCACCGCGTGGCGCTCTACTTGCTAGAAGCCAGCTACCCGAAGGGATTTTAGTAGATGATCCGAAAAATTAACGCACTGAAGAGCTAGGCCCTCATAAATGGTATGCAGAAAGTACTGAGACTTCCCACCGCGTGGCTCTCCAGTTGGTAGAGGTATTTTGGTGGATGATCTGAACAATTAACGAACTGAAGCACTATTCACTGATAAATTGTATGCAGAAAGTAATAAGACTTCCCACCGCGTAGCGCTTCACTCGCCAGAATACTGCTACCCGGAGGGATATTGGTGCATGATCCAAACAATTAACGAACTGAAGCACTATGCTCACACACAGTATGTGTCTAGAAAGTAATGAGACTCGCCGCTGCGTTTCGCTTTATTCGCTAGAAGCAACCAACCTGGAGGGTTTTTTGTGGATAATTGAAATATTTATCGCACTGAAGCTCTATGCCTTCATAAGGTGTATGCAGAAAGCAATGAGACTTCCCACCGCGTGGCTCTCCACTCGCTAGATGCTAGCAACCAGGAGGGATTGTGATGGATGAAAAAAACGATTAACGAACTGAAGCACTATGCTCACACGCAGTATATGTCAAGAAAGTAATGAGACTTGCCGTTGCGTGTCGCTCCTTTGGCTAGAAGCAAGCTACCAGCAGGGATTTTGGTTAATGATAAAAACAATTAACGCACTGAAGTTCTATGCCCTCATAAAGTGTATGCAGTAAGTAAAGAGACTTGACACCGCATGGCGCTCCACTCGTTAGAAGCCAGCTACCCGGAAGGATTTTGGTGGATGTTCCAAACATTTTTTTTATTTATAAGCCTCCACTTCCCCCTGCCTTATCGGATTTCTTACGGTCTTATTATAGGGCAGTCGCAACTTGCCTCTGCCTTTTTTTTCTCTCTCATATACTCTTCTATTTCAGTTTTTGTCTCTCTGCTATTCGGCTTTCGTCCTCGACAGATTTGAGGTGAGGCTCTGTTTTATGGCATGGTACCTAATTATATAAACCATGCCTTATTTTCTTCTTTTATTAAAATTACTATTTATATTTATTACAATTATTATTATATTTTTTAAAAAAGTACATACACAGACGATCACACACATAAAACCTGAAAAGAGACAGAGCTGAAAAGATACTAAAAATAAAAAATGATTAATATAATATATAAAAGTGATAGTTATGATAGTAAAAACACAAAAATTTCCTTCTCGTTTATTAGGAAATCGGTACTCCAGACTTCCTAAAAGTTTTTCTTCTTGTTTGTTAGGAAATCGGCACTCCAGATTTCCCAAACATTTTCTCATATTAACGTATCTTTATTGTTTATTTATTTTTTATCTAGATTTGAATTTTGCCTCTTGACAGAACACAAACACTACACATTCTGCACTACAACACTACACTAACACTAAAACACTAAGCAGATAAAGTGTTAAGCTCTTGGCTTCCTCAGAGCTGATTGTTTTATTTGATATCAAATTTATTTAATTTTTTTTTTATTTTTAGTGTATCACACAAAATTTATCTTCTTCTTCTTTTTTCTCGTCTTTCTTTCCAAAGTTTTTCCAAAACATGCCTTGCCAGAGTACTAAATTTTTCTAATTTATGTTCTTCTTCTATAATCGTTTTTGTGCTATTTTCTTTCAGTTCATTCCTTATTTCTTTTATTGTATTGTTTGTTATATATCTGTCGCAAGACCAGAAAATATGTTCCGGAGTGTGAAGATCGCCACAAAAGCATTTATCATCGTTTTGTAAGTTTAGTCTTTTAAAATGTGTTTTAAATGGTCCATGTCCTGATATATATTCTATCACATCTTTACTTATATTTCCCACCCTTTCTCTTGTTTTTAAATCTGGTATAATATTTCTAGTCCTGGCACCTTTCCTGGAATTTTTCCATTCTTCTTCCCATTTTGTTCGAATGATTCTTTCAATATCGTCATCGCAGCTTGGTATTTCTCCTGTGATTTCTAATATCTTCGTCATTTCTTTATTTTGGATCCAAGTCTTGATACATTTTCTTAATATTTGGAGATGTATCGGTTCTCCATATGTAAGTAATTGCAGTACTTCGGCTGGGATTGTCTTCATTATGTTGTTTACCCTTATTAAAATAAGTCTCTGTACTCTTGTCAATGTTTCTTTTAGTTTAATGTTCATAAAAATTCGGTGTCCCCATATGCCCTGGCAGTACTGTAAGATTGCCATTAAAGTTGTCTTGTTATATAATTTGAAAATCTTCTTGTCCAATCTAAAGTCCTTTGTTGCAACTGTTAGTAATTTGTTGGCTACCTTGCTGATAAATTTAACTTATTTTCTTTGCACCAATTATCTAATTCTGTTAATACTATTTTCCCTGCCAGATCATCAGCATAACCCACAACACCGATTGTTTCTTGCATATTATTTAAGTGATTTAAACATGGCTGTAGTGTAACATCCCACATTAAGGGTCCGAGTATCGAGCCTTGTGGGCAGCCTTTTGTGCTTATTGTTTTAATGGTTTCTCCCGGTGTTTGTATTTGTATTTGTCTTACGCTACAGTAGTCTAACATTATATTATAAAGTGTTTTACTGATGTTCATTTTCTTTAATTCGTTGAAGAAAGCTGGCCACCATAAATTATAAAATGCTCCACTTATGTCAGCGTAAATCACTACTTGATATTTTTCTACTTTTCCCTCTTCTATCAGGTCTATCATTCTTTTAATAGCTGTTTCTGTGTTTTTTCCTTTCCTAAAACCATATTGTAATAAGTCATTTTCTAAAACTCTCGTCCGATTAATCCTTTCTGTTATTGTTCTTTCAAACAGTTTGCTTATAATATTTAGTAAACATATAGGTCTATAGGATTTCGGATTGTCATCTTTTTTATCGTCAGATTTCTTAAAACTTACTTAGTTAGCCTGTTTCCATCTTCTGGGTATTTGTCCTTTTTTAAAACATAGATTAAACAGCTTTGACAAGTATGGTGCCCAGTTATTCGCGTTTTTCTTATAAATTTCTGGTTTTATGCAGTCTGGACGTGGTGCCTTTTTATTTTTTAATCTTTTAATGTGATTTATTATTTCTTCATTCTTAACTTCTTCATTTTTATCTTTTATTGGAGTCACCGTCATTAAATTTCGTAGTTGTGTCTGTGTTTCATTGTCTTCCCGCTGATCGTCTTTTGGCAGCAAGATGTTCATCAGGTATTCCACTGTTTCTTTCCAGTTTTCTGTGTACGCCCCGTCCTGTTTTCTGAAGGTTGAAAGAGTGGTAGGTGTTTTTACTTTTTTGCTTATTATTTTATAAGGCTCGCCCCACGGATCTATATAGTAGTAGCCCCCCCCCCCCCGTATATTGAGCCGAGTGAGCAACAATTTTTGTGACGTCATAGGTTAAAGGTCAATGACCTGGCCCGGGGTCAATGACCTAGGGGGACATAGGACCACCCCCTCTAGATTTTGGCAGGGGTACCATGGCCCACCCCCTAAATTTTGGCAGGGGTACATAGGGCCACCCCCCTTAAATTTTGGAAATTGCCAAATCTAAAAATTTGGTATGGTAGCCTAGGACCATAGTATGTACCTCTATCAGTATTGGGTGTCTATGTCGTTCCCTTTCATGGGTAAAAAATTGCCAAAAATTATAATTTCGGAGGTTTGTGACCTAATTTATCCCCTTTATGAGGTGTTATTACCCTATATAGTTATATGGGCGTATACAGGGGTCTATTACCTTTCATAAGACATGGGTATATTAATGCACCCATTGAAAATTTTGGGAGGGGTACCTTGACCCACCCCTTAAATTTTGGAAATTGCCCAATTTAAACATTTGGTATTATAGTATAGGACCCTAATATGTATTATGATAAATTTGGATGGTCCACCTCGTTTCCTTTTAGGGGTACCAAATTGCCAAAATATAAACGCAAGCAATACGTAGTACCACGTGTTTGGTTTTGACCTAATTTATCCCCTTGGATGAGGTCCTATTACCTTATATGTTTATATGAGCGTATACAAGAGTCTATTACCTTTCATAAGACATGGGTATATTGGTGCACCCCTTTAAAAATTTGGGAGGGGTACCTTGGCCCACCCCTTCAATTTTAGAAATTGCCCAATTTAAACATTTGGTGTAATAGTATAGAACCCTATTATGTATCACTATAAATTTGGGTGGTCCACCTTGTTCCCTTTCATGGGTACACAATTGCCAAATTTTAGTACAACCACGTGTTTGGTCTTTTGACCTAATTTATCACCTTTGATGAGGTGTTATTATCTTATATCGTTATATGGGCGTATACAGGGGTTCATTACCTTTCATAAGACATGGATATATTAATGCACCCCTTGAAAAATTTGGGAGGGGTACCTTGGACCACCCTTTAATTTTGGAAATTGCCCAATTTAAACATTTGGTATAATAGTATAGGACCCTAATATATATTACTATAACCTCGTTCCCTTTTAGGGGTACAAAATTGCCAAAATATAAACGTAAGCAATACGTTGTACCACGTGTTTCGTTTTTTACCTAATTTATTCCATTGGATGAGGTCCTATTACCTTATATGTTATATGGTCACGTATGGGGATTCATTTCCTATCATAAGACATAGGTACATTTGTGCACCCGGGATGGGTACTTTGACCCACCCCTTTAATTTTGGAAATTGTCCCTTTTATATGTTTGGTATTATAGTATAGGACAATAATATAAATTACTATAAATTGTGGTGGTTCACCTCGTTTCCTTTCATGGGTACGAAATTGCCAAATTTTAGTACAACCACGTGTTTGGTTTTGGCTCAATTTATCCCCTTGGATGAGGTCCTATTACCTTATATGGTTATATGGTCATGTATATATTGGTCCATTTCCTATTATAAGACATGGATACATTGATGCACCCTTTAAATTTTTGGAAGGGGTACCATGGCCAACCCCCTTAAATTTTTGAAATTTTCCAATTTGAGCATTCGGTATCATAGTACATGCCTCAACATGTATCATGATAAATTTGGGTGGTCCATCTTGTTCCCTTTCATGGGTTGCTAAAATATAAACATAAGCAATATGTTGTACCATGTGTTTGGTTTTTGGCCCAATTTCTCCCCTTTGATGAGGTTCTATTACCTTATATGGTTATATGGTCATGTATATGGGTTCATTTCCTATCATAAGACATGGGTACATTGACGCATCCTTTAAAAATTTGGGAGGGGTATCTTGGCTCATCCACTCGGTTTTAGAAATTGTTTAATATAAGCATTTGGTATCATAGTACAGGACTTCAATATGTACCACTATAAATTTGGATGGTCCACATCGTTCCCTTTCATGGGTAAAGAACTACCAAAAATCAAATTTCGGAAGTTATTGACCCCTATTTAGCACGTTATATGGGTATGTACAGAGGTTTATTGCCTTTATATATTTATGTTCCCTTTTAAATTTGGGAATTATCAAATAACAAAATTCGGTAAACGTTTTCTAGGACCCATTGGTATTCCTCTTATGACCAAATATTCAAAATTTAAAGGTTATTGACCGGCTTCATTATTATTGAATAAGTACAGGATTTATTACTTTTTCATAAGACACAGGTGTATTTGTGTACCAATCTTAAATTTTGGGAGGGGGTACATTTCTTATTGTCATATCAATAATTGGTAATTGTTCTTAAAATTGGATATTATCTCATTCATTCGGTAAATCATTGACAAATATGAGTATGATCACGTGATCAGTTATTAAGCTATGATGGGATTAGGAGTCCAGAACATTGTTACATTGAAACTTTGTAGGATAATTTGAGAATTGTCAAATGAAATTACGTCATTGGTTTTGATTATTCCCGCCAAATATAAACGTAAGCAAGACGTTGTACCACGTGATTGTCCTTGATGAGGTAGTGTACAGGGATTCATTTCCTGTTAATGCAATTTGATTGGCTGATCACTATCTTTCCTGCAATCTGATTGGTTGATCACTATCTTTCGTGCAATCTGATTGGTTGATGATTTTCAAATCTTTGCTGCATTCAGTTTTAAGTTTTGTTTAACATTTAAAAATCTTGCTTTCGTTCAACATTTTGCACTCACTGATAAATATGATCAAAACCGTTTATTTGTTAATCGAATAGTTAAAAACCGGATAAAGTTTGACGGTTAACCGTGAAACGTAAAATTTTTTAAAACTTTTTGTTTGAAAATTCTTGCTTTCAAATTTTTCTTTGAATTTTTTGTTTCAGAATTTTATTTGAAATTTTCTTGACTTTTGTTTCAAAATTTTTTGTTTAAAAATTTTTCGTTTGAAATTTAAAAAAAAATTTCGTTTCAAAATTTTGTTTAAAATTTTTTGTTTGAAATTTTTTCGTTTCCAAATTTTTTGTTTGAAATTTTTTTCGTTTCAAAATTTTGTTTGAGTTTTTTTCGTTTGAAATTTTTTTGTTTGAATTTTTTTCGTTTCCAAGATTTTTCGTTTTCTAAAAAATTTTTTCCAAACTTTTGTTTCAAAGATTTTTGTTCGAAATTTTTGTTTGTAAACTTTTTTGTTTCAAATTTTGGTTTGACATTTTTTAAGTTTGTGCACTCATTAGTAATGAACCGGAACTGTTTAGAGCAAAAATCTTTGACAACATTGTTTTTTTATGATGCAATAGTACACGTCAGAACATGATAATGCAACGTCATCAGTTTTGCATCATCGTTCACGTTAGTATTCATGATAACGTCATCATGGCTACTTCTCTGCAGTTTCTAAACACACGTGATGTGATGAAATCATTTACCAAGATTACTGATTTACAACAAAATGTACCTTATAGAATCTTAGCTAGCCCAAAAATCCCTACAAAGTTTGGATTAAGAATCGTAGTGAAGCTTGAAAATGATAAGAATATTAATTTACCAACAAGATATTTACCCATGGAAGCATCAAAACAAGAACTGCTGCGTTTCTTAAATACTGGATCTGTATCTTTATGTTACAAAGGATTCTTGGGTCGAAGTCATCAATTTGAATTTAGTACACAGCCAGATTCGTCAGCAATTGTGATGAAATCATGAATTCAAACGTCAGCACATTCCTTTGACGTCAGACATAGTTGTATGAATTTGGTTGGTCAGCATGACGTCAGCAACTCCCCGGGAGGGGTACCTTGGCCCACCCCTTAAATTTCCAGTTTTGCATCATATATAAGTATCGTTCGAGTTAGTGTTCATAATAACATCATCATGGCTACTTGTCTGCAGTTTCTAAACACACGTGATGTGATGAAATTATTTACCAAGATTACTGATTTACAACAGAATGTACCTTATAGAATCTTAGCTAGCCAAATGATCCCTACAAAGTTTGGATTAAGAATCGGAGTGAAGCTTGAAAATGATAAGAATATAATTTTACCAACAAGATATTTACCCATGGAAGCATCAAAACAAGAAGAACTGTTACGTTTCTTAAATACTGGATCTGTATCTTTATGTTACAAAGGATTCTTGGGTCGAAGTCATCAATTTGAATTTAGTACACAGCCAGATTTGTCAACAATTGTGATGAAATCATGAATTCAAACGTCAGCACATTCCTTTGACGTCAGACATAGTTGTATGAATTTCGTTTGTCAGGATCACGTCAGGAACTGTGATGAAATCATGAATTCAAACGTCAGCACATTCCTTTCCAATGACGTCAGCAATAACTATGAAATGAGCAAATACACTGTCATCTCATGAAATCATTTGAGCAAGTGCTTTTCAGGAGGAAAGATGTGTACTTCTAACGATAAAGAGTTCATCTTCGCAAGCTATTATCCAATAAATATATTTCAAACAAAACATGTGATAATTGGTATCAGTGCTAGAACATTTGAACCAGTGATTCGATTGGGCAAAGCAGAACAATTTGGTGTACAACTGACCTGTGAAGAACGGCAAATATTATGTTCACGAATCGACCAAATGAATGACTATTTTCATGATGAGCTAAATGTGACCATAGTCAAATCATTAGGCTCAAAGCATGAAGTGGTGATGCGTACAGTACTCGAAAAAAAGATGGTGCTGTTACGTAAAAAGAATACATTCCATGTCCCTCGCAACATGCTGTATCTAACGCAAACAGAATGGAACAAATTTATCAACGTATTTCAGTGTGTGAAACATGCAGTGGAAGTGTGCAACAAAACAAGTATATTCCTGAAAAAGTACTATTTTGAAAAATGTGTCATGCATATTGTACAATATGTATCTAGATGCTGTGATGGTTGTCAACATCGTTCATGGGTGCATACCTGTATTGATAAACAGTTTATTTGTGATCAAATGGACATTGAGTTTCCACCAATTGATATTGCAATAGACCTTAAAAGACTTCAATTGGAATTAAAATTATATGCTAAAGACAAACTAGTGCAAGAAGTTCAAAATACATTGTATCGACAATATCCAGAACCACTATCTGGTATGGATGTATGTGGAGTGTAATAAAACGATCCATTTCAATGATTTGTGTTTTTTTTTCATTTCAAGTACAGCCCCATATTCTGACGTGTAATATTGCATCATGAAAAAACAATGTTGTCAAAGATTTTTGCTCTAAACAGTTCCGGTTCTTTACTAATGAGTGCACAAACTTAAAAAAATGTCAAACCAAAATTTGAAACAAAAATGTTTACAAACAAAAATTTCGAACAAAAATCTTTGAAACAAAAGTTTGAAAAAAAATTTAAAACGAAAAAACTTGGGAACAAAAAAAAATTCAAACAAAAAAAATTCAAACGAAAAAAATTCAAACAAAATTTTGAAACAAAAAATTTTGAAACGAAAAATTTTTAAACAAACAATTTTGAAACAAAAGTTGTCAAAAAAATAAAATAAAACTCTGAAACAAAAAATTCAAACACAAATTTGAAATCAAAAATTTTCAAACAAAAAGTTTAAAAAAATTTTACGTTTCACGGTTAACCGTCAAACTTTATCCGGTTTTTAACTATTCGATTAACAAATAAACGGTTTTGATCATATTTATCAGTGAGTGCAAAATGTTGAACGAAACCAAGATTTTTAAATGTTAAAGAAAAGTTAAAACTGAATGCAGTAAAGATTTGAAAATTATGAACCAATCAGATTGCACGAAAGATAGTGATATTAACAGGAAATGAATCCCTGTACACTACCTCATCAAGGACAATCACGTGGTACAACGTCTTGCTTACGTTTATATTTGGCGGGAATAATCAAAACCAATGACGTAATTTCATTTGACAATTCTCAAATTATCCTACAAAGTTTCAATGTACCAATGTTCTGGACTCCTAATCCCATCATAGCTTAATAACTGATCACGTGATCATACTCATATTTGTCAATGATTTACCGAATGAATGAGATACTATCCAATTTTAAGAACAATTACCAATTATTGATATGACAATAAGAAATGTACCCCCTCCCAAAATTTAAGATTGGTACACAAATACACCTGTGTCTTATGAAAAAGTAATAAATCCTGTACTTATTCAATAATAATGAAGCCGGTCAATAACCTTTAAATTTTGAATATTTGGTCATAAGAGGAATACCAATGGGTCCTAGAAAACGTTTACCGAATTTTGTTATTTGATAATTCCCAAATTTAAAAGGGAACATAAATATATAAAGGCAATAAACCACTGTATATACCCATATAACGTGCTAAATAGGGGTCAATAACTTCCGAAATTTGATTTTTGGTAGTTCTTTACCCATGAAAGGGAACGATGTGGACCATCCAAATTTATAGTGGTACATATTGAAGTCCTGTACTATGATACCAAATGCTTATATTAAACAATTTCTAAAACCGAGTGGATGAGCCAAGATACCCCTCCCAAATTTTTAAAGGATGCGTCAATGTACCCATGTCTTATGATAGGAAATGAACCCATATACATGACCATATAACCATATAAGGTAATAGAACCTCATCAAAGGGGAGAAATTGGGCCAAAAACCAAACACATGGTACAACATATTGCTTATGTTTATATTTTAGCAATTTTTACCCATGAAAGGGAACAAGATGGACCACCCAAATTTATCATGATACATGTTGAGGCATGTACTATGATACCGAATGCTCAAATTGGAAAATTTCAAAAATTTAAGGGGGTTGGCCATGGTACCCCTTCCAAAAATTTAAAGGGTGCATCAATGTACCCATGTCTTATAATAGGAAATGGACCAATATATACATGACCATATAACCATATAAGGTAATAGGACCTCATCCAAGGGGATAAATTGAGCCAAAACCAAACACGTGGTTGTACTAAAATTTGGCAATTTCGTACCCATGAAAGGAAACGAGGTGAACCACCACAATTTATAGTAATTTATATTATTGTCCTATACTATAATACCAAACATATAAAAGGGACAATTTCCAAAATTAAAGGGTGGGTCAAAGTACCCATCCCGGGTGCACAAATGTACCTATGTCTTATGATAGGAAATGAATCCCCATACGTGACCATATAACATATAAGGTAATAGGACCTCATCCAATGGAATAAATTAGGTAAAAAACGAAACACGTGGTACAACGTATTGCTTACGTTTATATTTTGGCAATTTTGTACCCCTAAAAGGGAACGAGGTTATAGTAATATATATTAGGGTCCTATACTATTATACCAAATGTTTAAATTGGGCAATTTCCAAAATTAAAGGGTGGTCCAAGGTACCCCTCCCAAATTTTTCAAGGGGTGCATTAATATATCCATGTCTTATGAAAGGTAATGAACCCCTGTATACGCCCATATAACGATATAAGATAACAACACCTCATCAAAGGTGATAAATTAGGTCAAAAGACCAAACACGTGGTTGTACTAAAATTTGGCAATTGTGTACCCATGAAAGGGAACAAGGTGGACCACCCAAATTTATAGTGGTACATAATAGGGTTCTATACTATTATACTAAATGTTTAAATTGGGCAATTTCTGAAATTGAAATGGTGGGCCAAGGTACCCCTCCCAAATTTTTAAAGGGGTGCACCAATATACCCATGTCTTATGAAAGGTAATAGACTCTTGTATACGCTTATATAAACATATAAGGTAATAGGACCTCATCCAAGGGGATAAATTAGGTCAAAACCAAACACGTGGTACTACGTATTGCTTGCGTTTATATTTTGGCAATTTGGTACCCCTAAAAGGAAACGAGGTGGACCATCCAAATTTATCATAATACATATTAGGGTCCTATACTATAATACCAAATGTTTAAATTGGGCAATTTCCAAAATTTAAGGGGTGGGCCAAGGTACCCCTCCCAAAATTTTCAATGGGTGCATTAATATACCCATGTCTTATGAAAGGTAATAGACCCCTGTATACGCCCATATAACTATATAGGGTAATAACACCTCATAAAGGGGATAAATTAGGTCACAAACCTCCGAAATTATAATTTTTGGCAATTTTTTACCCATGAAAGGGAACGACATAGACACCCAATACTAATAGAGGTACATACTATGGTCCTAGGCTACCATACCAAATTTTTAGATTTGGCAATTTCCAAAATTTAAGGGGGTGGCCCTATGTACCCCTGCCAAAATTTAGGGGGTGGGCCATGGTACCCCTGCCAAAATCTAGAGGAGGTGGTCCTATGTCCCCCTAGGTCATTGACTCCGGGCCAGTTCATTGAACTTTGACCTATGACGTCACAATTTTTTTTGCTGACTCGGTTCAATATACGGAGGGGCTACTACTTATATTCAGATTTTTTTCGATATAAGATTGCCAGCTTCTTTTCTTACTTTCTGTTATTTTATTTTGATAGTTTTGTTTTAAATTTCTGTACTTGTTTAACCTTCTTTCTCTTAGATTATTATCTATAGTATGTTGGTATAATTTTCTCGCTTTTCTTGTCTTCCTCTTTAAATTTTGTAATTCGTTTGTCCAAAATGTATTATTATTTATTTCTAATGTAGTTGTTGTTTTAGTTTTAGTTGATTTTTTTATTGCACTTTTTGTTGCTTCCTCTATCTGTTGGCCAAGTTGATCTAGGTTGCTCCCATCTTCTATTTTTGGTAATTTTATTTCGTTCCAAAATTTTTCCCAATTTATTTTATCTGGGTTATATAGAAATCTTTCCTCTCCCTTGTTTGTGACTATTTCTTGAGTTTTTGTTTTTATTATGTCGAAGATTATTATATTGTGGTCTCTTTCAGTGGCCGCATCTAAAACTTTCCAATTTTTTATTAGGCTGTACATCTTCGTTGATGCTATTGTTAGATCAATATTTGACTCTCCTTGACGTCTTCTATAAGTGGGAGGATTTCCTTCTTCGTTGATTATTGTTAAGTTATTGTTCATTATTAGATCTTCCACTCTTTCTCCTCTTTTATCTGTTCTATTACTATGCCATAAATTTGATTTTGCATTCGAGTCCATGCATATTAAAATACTGTCTCCCTGGTAGATCTGACAGAAGTCATCAATATTGTTTAAAAAGGGTTCTATGTCCATGCTATATTGGTAGTAACAGTTTACTAGTTTGAAATTTCCTAAAGTAGACCTTAACTCTAAACACACAGTCCAATTATCTCCGAATTGCGTAATATTTAATATATTTATATTTTTGTTCCTATTTATAATTGCTGCCTGTGGTTTTTCACCTGTATTGTATAAATTATGGTCTCCTTTTGTGTGACTTTTAGATACAATTGTTTCCCATGTTCCCATGTTTGTTAATTTTTTGTTTCTTGTATATGGTTCTTGAAGGATAATAAAATCTGCTTCCACTTTTTCTGCCAAATCTTTGATTTCATCCATTACTGTTTTGCTTGCCTTTGCATTTAGTTGAATGACTTATTTTTTCTTCTTTAGCTTGGTTATTCATTTTGTTAATATGAGTTTGTCATAGTTCAAAGATTTTGTTCTTATTTTACTATTTTCTTCTATTAAAAGTCAATTCTTGCTATTATTCTCTCATATAACAATTTGTAAGTTGCACAGTCTTGATCGTTTTTTGCACTACATTGTTTTTTTCCTTTTTGTGCAAGGGATGCATACTTTCTGTTTATCCTTGTTAGGACAATTTGTCCGGTCATGATTTTCTCCACAGTGGTTACAGACTCTTCTCTCCTTTTTACAGTACTTACTTATGTGTAGGTAGTAACAGCACACCGAACACTTGGGAATAGTTATAAAATCTTTTATTGCATGGGCCTCATACATGAGGTATACCCTGCCATTTTGTAGTAGCCTTCTTCTAATTCTAGAGGTGACTTCTATGACTAAATGACATTTTGTTTGATTTTTGGGTCCAGTTCGAAACCTTGGTTTTATTTCACTTTGTATTTCTCATGTTTCTTCTTTTTCGAAGTTTTGTTCTATGAGTGTCTCTATTATTTCTTCATCTTTGAAATCAGATGGGACACTGTATATAATGAGTAATGTTTTTTTCTTCTTGGGTTGTTCTACCATTACCATTTCCTGAAGTTTCTTGTTCCTTATTTTTTTTTGTCTTCTTCGGTAGCAGTCTCTACAATTACTGTGTTCTCCATTTTCCTTAATGATGTAATTTTTATTTTCTCCTTTGCCGGGTTTACATTTGAACAGAATTTTCGGTGTACTTCCGTTACATTTTCGTTGTTTTTTTCCTTTCAGAAATATTGTGGGCTTCTGCTTTGTTATCACTTGTTGCACCACCTGTGCTCCTTTGCTAGTCAGTCCTGTATTTTGTGCTCCCGAAATAACTGAGAAATATGTTAGTTTGTTTTCTACTTGTTTTCCGTTTTCGGCTTTTAATTTTGCAATTTCGGTCTTCAGTCTTTCATTTTCTTGCTTCAATTTTTCGTTTTCCATTTGCAGATGCTCGTTTTTGCCTAGAGTTTTTGACTGTTGAATGAGCCATTTTGTTAGCTCCTTCTTTATGCTTTTTGCAATAGCACCACTAGCCTTGCTCTTTTTTACTGCGTTGTCCACAAATTCTAAAGCAGGTTCATACGTCTGTGATATATCTCCCACTGATCCCTCCTCCTGATATTTGTAATTTTCTCTCGCTAATTCTTGTTCGTCGGCAGATAATATTTCCTCATCTTACTTTTTGTTTATACTATTATTTTGATTTGAATTTACACTTTGGTACATTAAATGTCCTTGTTCCTGTTCCAGTCTATCAATCATATCGTCATACGAGCCACTTGAATATCGCGGTAGTCTATCCATTTTATTTAATTTGTATTTCCTAGTTCTGGGGGAATTCCGCCCCCTGTTTATGTTGCAAAGTTCTTATCAGTTTTGCATATACAAGTCAGTGGAGAAAAAAAAACAAAGAAAGCTATAAAGTCCACTTACCTTGTTATGTTGATGTTTAAGTCAGCCAGAAATGTCACTATGTGCACACGTGATCTTTTACTACTGTTTACTACAACACATGATACAGGATGAGTTTCCGCGGGAGAAATTCACGCACACTTAGGTCACTCACAGTTCATTTACACTTTGTCACTTCCTATGTTCGCACAAAAAGCAAGCTTGCAAATATTTCTTTT
The DNA here is from genome assembly GCF_964235325.1 of Thermobia domestica. NCBI lineage: Eukaryota > Metazoa > Arthropoda > Insecta > Zygentoma > Lepismatidae > Thermobia > Thermobia domestica. The sequence continues at coordinate 58,272,897 of NC_137470.1, read as the reverse complement.
TCCTCTTCAGTCTCCACGTCTTAGGTTTTAACATTTAAAAGTTGCCACGTAATACACTAAAAACACTAGATATTTTACTAATATGTCCGTAAGTTTCTAAAATTTTTAACATCTATTTTCGCACAAATTGATGTTATAATTTTCCGCGTCCACAGACAAGCGGCTACTTTACAGCTCAGTCTGCAAACCGTACGTTTTACCGTATTTTGCCGGAGCAACACACACACGTCCACTCGCGCTCACATATACATACATATACATCATTTTTCGCACAGATGTGTTTGAAGCACACATGTTCCAAACAATTAACACACTGAAGAACTATGCTCTCATAATGCGTATGCAGAAAGTAATGAGACTTCCCACCGAGTGGCGCTCCACTCGCTAGAAGCAAGCAACCCGGAGGGATTGTGATGGATGAACCAAACAATTAACGACCTGAAGCACAATGTTCACACACAGTATGTGTGAAGAGAGTAATGAGCCGCGCCGCTACGTGGCGCTCCACTCGCTCGAAGGAAGCTACCCGTAAGGATTGTGGTGATGATCCAAACAATTATTGAACTGAAGCAATATGCTAACACACAGTATATGTCAAGAAAATAATGAGACTCGAAGCTGCGTGGCGCTCCATTCGCTAGAAGACAGATACTCTTAAGGATTTTGGTGGATAATCCAAACAATTAACGCACTGAAGAACTATGCCTTCATAAAGTGTATGCAGAAAGTAATGAGACTTTCCCCGCGTGGCGCTCCACTTGCTAGAAGCCAGATACCGTTAAGGATTTTGATGGATAATCCAAACAATTAACGCACTGAAGAACTATGCCCTCATAAAGTGTATTCAGAAAGTAATGAGACTTAGACCCGCGTGGCGCTCCACTCGCTAGAAGCCAGCTACCGGGAGGGATTTTGGTGGATGATCCAAACAACTAACGCACTGAAGGACTATGCACTCATAACGTGTATGCAGAAAGTAATGAGACTTCCCACCGCGTGGCGCTCCGCTCGCTAGAAGCCAGCGACCCAGAGGGATTTTAGTGGATGATCCAAACAATTAACGAACGGAAGCACTATGCTCTAACACACTATGTGTGAAGAAAGTAATGAGCCGCGCCGCTACGTGGCGATCCACTCGCTCGAAGGAAGCTACCCGTAGGGATTGTGGTGATGATCCAAACAATTATTGATCTGAAGCACTATGCTAACACACAGTATATGTCAAGAAAATAATGAGACTCGAAGCTGCGTGGCGCTCCATTTGCTAGAAGACAGATACTCTTAAGGATTTTGGTGGATAATCCAAACAATTAACGCACTGAAGAACTATGCCCTCATAAAGTGTATGCAGAAAGTAATGAGACTTTCCCCCGCGTGGCGCTCCACTTGCTAGAAGCCAGATACCGTTAAGGATTTTGGTGGATAATCCAAACAATTGACGAACTGAAGAACTATGCCCTTATAAAGTGTATGCAGAAAGTAATGAGACTTTCCCCCGCGTGGCGCTCCACTCGCTAGAAGCCAGCTACCTGGAGGGATTTTGGTGGTGATACAAAAAATTAACGCACTGAAGCACTACGCTCTTATAAAGTGTATGCAGAAAGTAATGAAGCTTCCCACAGCGTGTCGCTTCACTCGCAACAAGCAAGCAACCCGGAGGTATTGTGATGGATGAACCAAACAATTAACGAACTGAAGCACTATGCACACACACAATGTGTGTCAAGAAAGAGATGAGACTCGCTTGTGCGTGGCGCTCCATTCGATCGAAGGAACCTACCCGGAGGAATTATGGTCAATGATCCATACAACTAACGAACTGAAGCATTATGCTCACACACAGTATGTGTCTAGAAAATTATGAGACTCGCCGCTGCGTGGCGCTCCATTTGAATCAAACCAGCTACCCGGAGGGATTTTGGTGGATGATCCAATCAAATAACGCACTGAAGAACTATGCCCTCATAAAGTGTATGCAGAAAGTAATGAGACTTCCCACCGCGTGGCCTTCCACTCGATAGAAACCAGCTACCCGGGGTGATTTTCTTTTTTGATCCAGACAATTAACACACTGAAGAACTATGCCCTCATAAAGTGTATGCAGAAAGTAATGAGACTTCCCCCCACGTGGCACTCCACTCGCTAGAAGCAAGCTGCCCGGAGGGATTGTGGTGGATGATCCAAACAATTAACGAACTGAAGTACTATGCTCACACACAGAATGTGTCAAGAAAGTAATGAGACTCGTCGCTGCGTGGCTCTTCATTCGCTAGAAGCAACCTACCCGGAGGGATTTTAGTGGATGATTGAAACAATTATCGCACTGAAGCACTATGCCTTCATAAATTGTATGCTGAATGTAATGAGACTTGGTACCGCGTGGCGCTCCACTCGCTAAAAGGAAGCTACCAGAGGGGTTCTGGCGGATGATCCAAGCAAATAACGAACTGAGCCACTATGCTCACACACAGTATATATCAAGAAAGTAACGAGACTCGGTGCTGCGTATCACTCTATTCGCCAGAAGCTAGCTACCCGGAGGGATTTTGGTGAATGATACAAACAATTAACGCACTGAAGTTCTATGCCGTATAAAGTGTGTGCAGTAAGTAAAGAGACTTCCCACCGCGAGGCGCTCCACTTGTTAGAAGCCAGCTACCAGGAGGGATTTTGGTGGATGTTCCAAACAAATAACGCACTGAAGAACTATGCCCTCATAATGTGTATGCGTAAAGTAATGAGACTTCCCACCGCGTGGCGCTCCACTCGGTAGAAGCCAGATACCGGAGGGATTTTAGTGGATTATCCAAACTATTAACGCATTGAAGAGCTATGCGCTTATAAAGTGTATGCAGAAAGTAATGACACTTCCCACAGCGTGTCTCTGCACTCGGTAGAATCGGGCAACCCGGAGGTATTTTGGTGGATGATCCAAACAATTAACGCACTGAAGAACTATGCACTCATAAAGTGTATGTAGAAAGTAATGAGAATTCCCAGCGCGTAACGCTCCACTCGATAAAAGCACCTACCCATTGGGATTTTTGATGGATGATTCTAACAATTACTGCACTGAAGAACTATGCCCTCATAAAGTGTATGCATAATGTAATGTGACTTCCCACCTCGTGGCATTCCGCTTTATAGAAGCCAGTTACCGGGGGGGATTTTCGTGGTTGATCCAAACAATTAACGCACTGAAGAACTATGCCCTCATAAAGTGTATGCAGAAAGTAATGAGACTTCCCACCGCGTGGCCTTCCACTCGATAGAAACCAGCTACCAGGGGTGATTTTCTTTTTTGATCCAGACAATTAACGCACTGAAGAACTATGCCCTCATAAATTGTATGCAGAAAATAATGAGACTTCCCCCCAAGTGGCACTCCACTCGCTAGAAGCAAGCTGCCTGGAGGGATTGTGGTGGATGATCCAAACAATTAACGAATTGAAGCACTATGGTCACACACAGTGTGGTTCTAGAAAGTAATGAGACTCGTCGCTGCGTGGCTCTTCATTCTCTAGAAGCAACCAACACGGAGAGATTTTAGTGGATGATTGAAACAATTATCGCACTGAAGCACTATGCCCTCATAAAGTGTATGCAGAAATTAATGAGACTTCCCACCGCGTAGAGCTCCATTCCCTAGAAGCAAGCTTTCCGGAGAAATTTTTGTGGATGATCCAACCAATTAACGCACTGAAGAACTATACCCTCATAAAGTGTATGCAGAAAGTAATGAGACTTCCCACCGATTTTCGGTCCACTCGCTAGAAGGCAGCTACCGAAGGGATTTTCGAGGATGATCCAGACAATTAACGCACTGAAGAACTATGCCCTCATAAATTGTATGCATAAATTAATGAGATTTCCCATGGCGTTGCGCTCCACTCACTAGAAGAAAGCTACCCGCAGGGATTGTGTTAGATGATCCAAACAATTAACGAATTGAAGCACGATGCTCACACACAGTATGTGCCAAGAAAGTAATGAGACTCGCCGCTGCGTGTCGCTTCATTCGATTAAAGCAAGCTACCCGGTATGATTTTGGTGGATGAAAGAAACAATTATCGCACTGAAGCACTATGCCCTCATAAAGTGTATGCAGAAATTAATGAGACTTCCCACCGCGTGGGGCTCCATTCCCTAGAAGCAAGCTTTCCGGAGAAATTTTTGTGGATGATCCAACTAATTAACGCACTGAAGAACTATACCCTCATAAAGTGTATGCAGAAAGTAATGAGACTTCCCACCGATTTTCGGTCCACTCGCTAGAAGGCAGCTACCGAAGAGATTTTAGTGGATGATTGAAACAATTATCGCACTGAAGCACTATGCCCTCATAAATTGTATGCATAAATTAATGAGACTTCCCACCGCGTGGAGCTCCATTCCCTAGAAGCAAGCTTTCCGGAGAAATTTTTGTGGATGATCCAACTAATTAACGCACTGAAGC